>NC_044550.1:96795171-97106005 GCF_007565055.1 Rhinopithecus roxellana
AAATAACCTGACTGCAAACCCCCCATTTCCCATCCCTGGATTGATGTTCTCTGTTTAACTCAGGAATCAAATGGAGTATGACCATCTGTCATACACAGCAATCATCCTGAAAATGCCTCAAGGGGAGTGGTGTTGTCAAAAGTAAAGAGTCTCCCCCACTCTATTACAAACCATGAAAGTTATGAGCCCTAAATCACAGACTAACAGAGGTTTAAAAGTGAAGCATTTGTGAAGTTAAAAACAACATGCCAAAATCTAGGGGTATATTGCCAAAATATTAAGACGGACAAGTGGCACATGTTATAGTACAGTATTAAATAGCAAAATTATGACTATTCTGAAAAGAATACATAAGTAACTGTATCTATCACAGTTAACTGCCCCAAGGAGGGTTGTAAATGAATGAGTTTAATTATTTTTGGTTAATCTTTATCTGTTTTTCTGGAACAACTTCCCATTGAAGAAAATATTTTCTGATAATAATCAATAAAATGTTATTAAATTTGGTTATTTACAGCAGAAAAAAATACATATGTGAAAGTGTAAAATGGGAAAACTGCCTTTTGAGAGCAACATGGCTATAGAAAGATTTCTCCACTTAAGGGAATAATAGAGCAAATGTGGATCATCACTTTCTAAGGTGGTTTTACATTCATGAGACACATACAAATATCATTCTGCAGTAGCCACTGTACCTCTGGGCATTTCCAAAGTTTTATTTATCCGAGCTGCTTTCTCTTTAATGAATTTACAGTTACACAGAACCATATTTAATCTTCTTGCTGAATAAATAGTTTAAACATAGCAGTACCCCAAAGACAAGAACTTGGTATTGGGTAAACACTTTAAGATCAGCACAGTCTACAGTAAAGTTAATCAAAATATTTACAATATTTATAATTTAGCGTGTCACTTTCTTACAATACTAAACACTTGGCTTTAAGACTCTGTTAGAGACTTATAACAAAATCCACGTCTAATAGAATTGGATGCTAAATATAATTCTAAAGACTAGTCATATTAAATGAGTTATTGGTGCTCTTTCCCAACCCTTCCAAGCCTTCCTCTGTCATTCAGTGTACTAGCCACAGTCCTTACAATGACGTAGGAGGCTGCAAGTTATTATCTCTTTCAACCCACTTGTCTCTAGCTTACGCAGGCTTCCTTGATGTCCTACGTAAGCACACAGCAGCCTGCTTCTACCTAAGGGTCTTTGTACTTGTTCTTCCCTCTTCTAAGAGCACCCTTCCCAGGATTATATTCTCTCTTTCTCTTAACACACACAGCTTCACCATTCTCAGACCATTCTTCAAACGTTATCTTCTCAAAGATGTTTCTCTGCCATCTTTTATAAAGCTGTATCATCACCCTCACCCTCCGTATACCCTCTTCTGGCTTATTTTATTCATAGCACCTGTTGTATGATATAGAGTTTATTTATATGCTTATTAATTCTCAGTTATTCTCTTTCTCCTGACTAGAGTTTGATCTCTGTGAGGATAGAGATTTTGATTGCTTATTCATTTCTCACATGCCTAGATCCTACAGAGTGCTGAGTGTGTAATCAGTGCTTAATAAACATTTGTTGGGTGATTGAATATTAACAATTTGAATTAAGCTTACTTGTATCTTCCATGCTCTTGAGAAACATACTGTGTTTAAAATACATAATATCAAAAAGTTCTACTTGTTAACAGCTCAAGAAAATATCAAATGGCAGAGGAATATAATGTGAGATTTAATAAATGTAAATAGTGAGAAGATATTGAAAAAAATATTAACAGAAAGGGCTCTACTCAAAGAGCTAATCAGAAACAGAGCACAGATAGAATGAGAAAGAAATCAGAATGTCCTTTTATGTTGAGAAGTACAAAGAGCAGAATATGCAAATGCTATAGGATAGAAAGGGGGAATGGCATAGATTTAAATTTAGAAGAAAATAAATTTGAATAACAACACAGAAAAGTCAGAGGAAGACCTAATTTCTGTACTTATCAAATAAAAAGTTATGTCTAAGGGCCATAGTGAAACAGATAAGATCAATGTGGACAAAGATTTATTTTAATTTCCTAAGAAGGAAAGATGTGACAAAACAAAGAACACAGCAGAGAAGATTTCAGGAGACAGAATCCTGGTAGGATGAGAGATGTTAACAAACGGCTTAAGGAAAGCAGTGATAAGTATATCCTGAGAATCTTAATGCTTATTTTCAAGACTAAACCTATGCCTACAACTAATACAATACAGGAAGTTCTTTTTGTTTTGGGGTGTGTATATTTGCATATGTATAAGAAGAAAATGCTTAAAATTATGTTTCTTTATATTTCTGGTTATGATAAGACGCTAGTATTGTAAGATGATCAGGAACGCGGACCTTGGATTCAGGAAGACTTGGTTAAAAAAAACTAATTTTATTTGCTATGTGATCTTGGATAGTTAACAAAATAGTTCTGAGTTTTCCTTTCTCCTGTGAAAAACAGGAAAACAGAACATACCTTGCTCTGTTGTAAGATTGTTGTAAGATTAAATGACGTAATATAAAAAAAGCCTTTGGCACAGGCCAGGAACACACTTACTAATTTTTTCTAGAATGAGCATCATAAACTCTGTCAAAGAATAGAGACCAATAGAATGACAAATTTTGTTGTGAAAATAAACATCAAATTAGATGCCTAATCAAATATGTGAGTGTCTCAAACTTTCCTTTGTCTATTTTAATTGCCTGGTGGTAAAAGCTGCTGATTCTGGTTCTGTTCGGAACCTCTGTTCCCAGTCTTTAGCTGGTTTCTTATTATTCTGACCAGTCATTATTTATTAAGTATATCATGTTAGGTACTACTGAAGCAGCAATCGAGTTACTACTTGAGAGAAAAAGCAAACTTAGAAATAGTTAAGAATTGTCATATTAAATACAGTTACTACCATAGCAATTATTTTAATTTTGACAAGATTGTTCTGAAGGCTAGAGACTGAAAATTTCTAGTCATTCCTGAGTGGTAGAACCACATTCACATCTAATCATATTGAATCCTCTTTTTCTCTCTGTCTTCCTCACTCCACCCATCTCGGTTCCACTATTTTCAGCAGAGGCAGATCTCTGCACTACATTACTCAGGCTCCCTTATCCCATGACTTGCACAGGCTCCCTTACCCCATGGCTTCCACTTGAGTTGAACAGATCAGAGGCCAGAAGGAGAGGGACATTAGGATATTTATTCTTCCACCTGCCTGGACACAGTTTGAGGGTGTCCACTCTTTTTAGGGTCACTACACCCACAGGTAGAGCCGTGGGAGTGTCTATGGCTCTTTATCCTTAAACCTATCTACACCTATCCTTGCAAATCGCCTCGCATTAAACTCTATTACCCCTTTGACTTTACATTCTATTTTTGGGGGGAATGCGAGCAGGTGGGCCTCAGAGTGCTTCTAAGTGTTTCTTTTAAGTGGCATTTCTACTGGGATAGAATTCTAGAGGTGAATTTTTAGTTATTCGAGGTACATGAAGAAATGCTGTAGAAGGAGCAGAAAACACAGCATTAGTTTTTTTTGTTGTTGTTTGGGATTAAAAGACTATGTTACTAGTTCACTATGCACTGTTGAGGGGTGTTAAGGGAGTGGGAAGGGCTGAGGGTTAATTTCATATTGAGACTAATATATTATCTTTTACCATTTAATAATATCTACCCTCAAATTCACATTTTCTAATTTGAGCTCTTAACCAGTATTATCATCTTAAATTATTCATGCTTATCCTAAAAATGAACAATATTTTGCCTGAGGCCATACAATTATCTGTTATATCTTCTTGTATTCCATTTTTTTTCACATGTTCAAAACACTGAAATTCATGGTAGAAAGTCCTACTGGTAAAATGCCAAAACCTGGCCCAGTGCGATGTCTCACCTCTGTAATCTCAGTACTTTGGGAGGCCGAGGCGGGTGAATCACGAGGTTGGGAGTTCAAGACCAGTCTGATCAACATGGTGAAACCCTGTCTCCACTGAAAATACAAAAATTAGCCGGGTGGGTGGTGCATGCCTGTAATCCCAGCTACTCAGGAGGCTGAGACAGGAGAATTGCTTGAACCTAGGAGGCGAAAGTTACAGTGAGTCAAGATCATGCCAATGCGCTCCAGCCTGGGTGACACAGCGAGACTCCATCTAAAAAAAAAAAAAAAAAGGCTGAAACCCAATTCATGTGACATAGTCTTGACATTAAAGAGAAAATAGGGTTATTAGTGGTAGATGAAACCATTTAAAAGGCTGACCATAGTAACTAGATAAATAAGAAATCAATATGTGCTTTAAAACAAAAATCTAAATACTTCTAGTCTTTTCTTCAACATGGTGTTTTTGTTTTTACTTTTGCTTTTGTCTTTCTTTTCCTTTTTTAATGCTAGAAAATGGATATCGAACTGATGATTTCGATGGCTGTTTTGTGTTGTTTTTCTCATAGTTGTAAGCAACAATTTAATATTCGTTTATGCAAAAAGTGGCATATTCAGCCAAAATTGTTCAAACTTGTATATATTTGAAAATAGTCCATCATTGCTGATTGATACATTGGACTTTTTCTTTTTACCCTTAAACACCATTGACTAATCACAAAAATTTAGTTTTACTGAACCAGTAACAAGGTATGAAATTGAAGAATTTTAACAAAAATTCTTCCAATAAAGAAAAGCTGAGGATCTGATGGGTTTATTTCTGAATTTTATCAAGCACTTAAAGAAAAAAAATCAATCCTACTCAAACTATTCCAAAAAAATAGAAGAAGAGGGAACACTTCCAAATTCATTCTATGAGGCCACTATTACCCTGATACCAAAATCAGACAAAGACACATCAAAAAAGAAAACTGCAGGCCAATATCTCTGGTTAATATTGATGCAAAAATCTTCAACAAAATTATAGCAAAGTTAATCCAACAATACATTAGAAAGATTATTAATCAAAGGATAAGTGGGATTTATCCCTGAGATGCAAGGATGGTTTGACATATGCAAATCAATCAGTGTGATACATGTTGCACTGTACATAGGTTCATAAGCTTTACAACCAGCTAGACATAATTTTGTTTACCTTTAAATTCCCCACTTACTAGCTGTGTGACTTTGGTTCTAGTTATTGTGCCTCAACTCACATTAAAATGAATAGAAATTTCCCTTTAGAACACTAGTCAGTAGTAAATAACCTAATTTAGATAGCTACCTAGCACCTAACCTATAGGTAGCAGTTAATGATAATCTGTTATTGTTATCTAAGTATTCAATTAAATAATAAACAAAAAAATTATAGATTCTATTTATTTTTAAATGCCAATATTTATTTTAGCTTTCTTTTAAGCAAGTTGCACATTAACATTTTAACATAAAGTTATGAAAATGTTTTGTGACCACTATTAATAATACATGAGTAAATTGAAAACTTAAGATCTTGAGGCCATAAGCTCCTTGTGGCAACAACTTTTTTTGTTTTTCTGCATTGCTAGTTTCCTAGAGCATTCCTAGAGCATTCTCAATAAACCTTTAGTTACAAAAATGTAAAAGATGATGAAAATAAATGACTTGCATAGACAGATTTTGTAGTCTTAGTATTATGTGTAGCAACCAACTAGAGAGGGATGAAACATTTAGTTGGCAATATACTGTCCACATACATGTGTGGCAAAAAAAACAAAAAAAAATAGACATTTTGTGTTTACTTTCTTTTATCTTAAATAGCTGGTCATTATTAAACCAATTGTACAACTGTCAGAATTGATCAGTAAAAGACTTTAAAAGTATTGCCAAAATTTGGGTTCATAAAAATTACTAAAAGGTTTGGTGTGGTGGCTCACACCTGTAATTCCAATACTTTGGGAAACAGAGGCAGGAGGATTACTTGCGTCTAGGAGCTCAAGACCAGACGGGGCCAAAGAGTGAAACCCTGTCTCTACATAAAATAAAAAATTAGGTAGGCCTGGTGCACATGCCTGGATTCCTAACAACTCAGGAGGCTGAGGTGGGAGGATCTCTTGAGCCTTGGAAGTTGAGGCTGCAGTGAGCTGTGATTGCACCACTGCACTCCAGCCTGGGAAACAGAGTGACATCCTGGTCTGAGGAAAAAAAAAAAAAAAAAAAAAAAAAATTACTAAATGAGACAGAGAAGGAAGATACATTATGAGGTAAATTACTTTTTGAGATCCGGACCACCTATCAACATCAGAACAAAGAAAGAGACAGAAGAGGATATTTATGACCAAAATAAGGACCAGGGTGGGGCAGGGTGCCTGGTAAGTTTGGAGAGAAACCCAAATCCAAATTGAGCGCTTCAGGCTAGAAAAAGGATAAAATTCTAAGGCTTATCTGTAATCTAGTTTAGGGCTTCATTTTAAAGAAAGCTACAGGATCTTTAAAGTTCAGTATTTTAAATGCTTCCTCTATGGTGGGCAATATTTTGAGATTTTTCTTTTCTCCTACAGGTTATAATGGCAGTAATCATCCATTTTAGTCCAGGGGGTCCTTAATTCTATTAAGATTCTTTTCAATGGTATTGTGCTCAGCTTTCAGGTGAATGAAAAAATCAGGGATTGCCTTCATGAGTTCACTTTGTAAATCTGTGACAATGTGAACAATTTTTGCTTTGCTATTAGGCTAAACTATTTTGGGGAAAAATTCACATGCTCCAGCATAGGACACTTAATAGTACCTTGCATTTGGGTAACTGTATGTTCTTTCAATCATGGAGAAAAATTTAATATTCACTAAACTAATCTCAGCAGGAGTCACAGAGTCTACAATGAGCTTTTAAAAGTAAAACTTTATAAAGAAAAAGTATTCAACCCAGTTGTAAAGTAAATTAATATGGTGAGTATTTTTATATAAAGAAGTAGGTTTCGCTGTTATCTGAAAAAAAAATTTGCTTAAACAAATGGAACACTTTTATATTTGTTTCATTAATGATATGATCTTTGTATTTCATGCTCTCAAAAATATTTTCCTAAATAATTCTAGAAAGTCAGTAATTAAGATGATGTGTAAAAAACAAATGACTAAAGCTCTGTGACTATTTGGCTACCTTGTTGAGTAAAAGGTTTGATCTTATTAAATGTTTCATAGTATTTTTTTCACTGCTTTTGGAGCTGGGTGAATTTTTTGTGATTATATATTTAAATGCTAAATAATTTATTTTTTATCATTTTATTTGAAATACTTTTAGATTATCAAAAAATTGCAAAATAGTACAAAAAGTTTCCATATCCTCTTCAGCTAGCTTCCCCAAAGATTAGCATTTCATATAGTTGTTTTATATAGTATACTTATCTCAACTAGAAAATTAATATTGGTATGCTGTTAACTAAAGTAGAGCCTTTATTTGGATTTTATCAGCTTTTCCACTGATTTTTTAAAATCCTGAGATCAATTCCAGTTGTTGTCATATCTACTTATTCATTGCCAAATCTGTAAGTTTGTCAGTTTTTCCTTGCTTTTCAGGACCTCAATAATTTTGAAGAATACTGCTTAAATATTTCACAGAATTCCCTACATTTGAGCTTGTTTGACGTTTTCTCACAATTAGGTTGCATTATAGGTTCAGGAGAAGAATAACATGCAGGCGAAGTGCCGTTGTCTTCTAATTATATGAAGGATGCATGAGAATATTACACATCCCTGGTGATGTCAACTTTGATCACTTGGTGTCTTAGTCCATTTGTGCTGCTATCACAAAATACCTGATTTTTGCCCGAGGATGAATAATTTATAAAAAACAGGACTTTACTTGTTCACAGTTCTGGAAGTTGAGAAGTCTGAGATCAAGGTACTAGAAGGTCCGGGGTCTGGGGGAAGGCATATTCCTTATATATGGTGCCCTCTAGATTTCCTTAAAAGGTGGAAGGGATGAAAGGGCAAAAAGAGGATAAATAAGGGTTGCATGCTTACATGAAAGAACAGCAAGAGGGGCCTAAACAAAATCCCCCCAGCCTTTGAATAAGGCACTAAGCCGTTCAAGAGTGCAGGGCTCTCACAACTTAATCACTTTCCCAAAGGCCTCACTTCTTCATACCATCACAATGGGAATTAAGTTTTAACATGAATTTTGAACGGGACACACATTCAAATCACATCACTTGGCCACCATAGTTTCAAGTTTTTCTGCTTTAAAATTACTGCGTTATCTTTTTCATACTCTAATTATTAGAAGTCACTAAATCCAGCTCACATTCAAGAAGAAATAAATTAACCTCTAATCCTGGAGTAGTAAGTTTCTGTGTCACATTTAGAACTCATCTATAAAGAAGATTTGCCTCTTCCCCCATTTATTTAGACCTTATAAAAATTCTAACCTTAGGTTAGAATCCTGTATCATTATTATTTATTTTGTTGCTTAAATTGTTTCAGCTTTGGCTATCAGGACTATTTCAGATAGACTTGTGTGCCCCATTGACATGCTCTATCCTCTTATTTTTTCTTAGTTTCTTTCAGTACTTCCTTTTTGCACACACACACACACACACACACACACACACCCTGCAAGATCATCTTGTCATTTTTTGGCCCCAACATAGGAATCAGTCATTTCTCCAAGAAACCCAGTTGTCTTTTGTAGATAATAATATTTACAAATCAAGATATAAGTTACTGAAGTGTCACTGGCACTATACCCTCTCAGCCAACAGAGCAAGGAAATATATGTACATATACAAAACTTAGTATACACATAGGTCTGTATTTTTTTTTCTATGTATCTCTCAGCTATTTATCTATCTGAGTTTTGCTTCCCTCCCCACATCATCTTCTCCCACCTTTGACCTATATTGTAATTAAAATTAGGGTCCACCTGGAGAATCCAATCTAGTCTTCCTATCTCAAGATCCTTAACTTCATGACACCTGCAAATTCCTTTTTGCCACGTAAGGTAACATTCACAGTTCTGCAGATTAGAACTTAGACACTTTGAAGGGAAGGGAGAGAGAACATTCATTCTGCCTACCACATACTTTTCAATTTCCCAATTAAATATCCAGGAATATTTTTATTCATAATAATACATGAGTAAAGAATTAATTAAAGTGTTACATATTAGTAAATAATTGAAATCAACTGAAACATTGATTAATGAAAGACTGTATACTATATTAAATATATAATGTGAAATAGTACATTTTGAAACTGTGGTAGATTCCTATTTACTCTATACTGAGAGATGTCCATAGTGTGTTATTAAATAAAACAAAATTAAATTAATAAAGGCTCTTTATTCTAAAATAATTTTTCTGGAATAAATGTATATATGTGTGTGTATGTATATATGTGTATTCATGCATATATAGAAAAATATGAAGAAATATACATGCTAACCACTAAGAACAATTACAACTACAGGACTCAATTTGAAGTGCAGAGAGTGGGAGGTATTTTGAGCATAAGAATTTTCGTATTTGATTCTATACTCCTGATTTGCTTGACTTTAAATAAGTATACATGTCTACTGTATAATTAAATAATATTATCATCTGTTTTCTATTGAAATTACTCACACAGAATAACAACCAGTGCCTATAAAAAATTGTCTTATCTAATATGGAGGGGAATGGCCCTTCCATTTCTTTCAATTATCGTTATAATAGAACAAAACCAAACAAGCAAATTATTTCAATCTTTTTTTTTCTTAATGGCTTAAAAGCTCTGTTCAATTTCCTGAAATGCTCCATAGTAATTAGTACCTGATATTCTGTGATATTGTTGAAAAAATTTGAGCATTTATGTGTTTACACACGTCCTTCTAATTTTTTTGTAAAAATGGCAGGTGAAAGCACAGGGAATCGTGTGCTGTGCAGGCAGTGCACCACCTCAGAGCTATCAATGGTGTCGAAACCACTGGTACGTAACAAGAAACAGCAGCTCAGTAACAGCCTCAGGCACAATCTCTACCTTTGTCGTATGTTTTCGTTTTCCATAACAAAGTATTAAAACATTTGACAGGTATCACTAATCAAATTACAATGACATGTTTTGGGTTTTGATGGGCAATCTTCAGAATGCCCTCAAGTCCATTCACCAATTTTTCTGGACATCCCTCCCTCTGGGCTGAAGTGCTCCACTGAAAAGCTCACTGTCTTGGAAAACAGGACGCGTTTCAGATCCACTCACCTCTTCAGCGAGATATTTGGGCCCAATTTGGTGGGAACATCCAGCACAACCACATATGGTAACTGAACAACACCCTAGAGCCATGTGTCATGAAGGGAACTGAGACGGAGGAGATTAATGAGCTAATAACTGAGCACCATTGCCAGCTGTTAATGATTTGAGATGAGGGGATTGATGGATACAAAGCTATAATTTATAGCTAGAACCGTGAGACCTAATTTTAAAAAAAAATTTGGCTTGTATAATTGATTATTTATACACTTGTGATTTAATTATTATATAGAGAGGGCCAAATGTGTGTGTGTGTGTGTGTGTGTGTGTGTGCGCGCGCGCGCATGTTTTGACATGAGAAATAGGTTCATGTTTTACATGAAAAAATGATACATTGACTAGGATTATTTCCAATCCCTTTTTCCTTACAAAACAATGAACTGGAATGCAGTGACTTTTACCTGCCACTTCACCTCTAAAATACATTTGACTACACGGTCTTTTATCTGAATTAGAAAAAATGTAAACTTCTCTGAACATATTTGAGAATAGTTTCAACCCAGAGTAATCTTTTCAAGAAAATAAGACCAGAAATAAATGGCTACAATTTCTTACCATTCACTGCATCTACACCATTGTGTAATATGAGTTTACAGCACCTTCCATCAAGAGCTGGTGTCTATTTCCTTACTTGTTGGATCTGACTGGCCTGGGCCTGGTGACTTGCTTTGGTTAAGAGAATGTGGCAGAAGCAGTGGTGTGCCAATTCTCAGCCTATCCTTCAAGGGGCCAGGCAAATTCATGCTCCCTGTCTGGAACCCAGGTCATGCTATGCCAACAACCCATGCTAGTTTGCTGGGGAATGAGAGACCATTTTGGGGACAGCTTAGGTTCCTCAGGCAGCTTCCAGCCAACCACATAACAGAGTCACCTACCTGACCCATAAGTCACCATAGACACATGAAGGAGTGAGACACATGAGGAACCAGAAGAATCATTTAGCTGAGATTAGATGAATGAGGACCTAAATAAATGGTTATTGTTTAAATAACTAAATCTTGAGGTATTTTGTTATACAGGGATACCTTAACAATGGTGGACCACATAATGCCAAAATAATGTGGAAATATGAGGATAAGAGAATGCTAGAACTACCTTTTGTACCATTTAATCATCAGCTATTTCTGATATTTTTAAGTTACGCTTCTGATTTTTTTTAACAAATTTATACCTAAAGTCTGCCATATTGTTTATTTCAAAAGAAGTATGATAGACCATCAATGTTTATTGGAAAATAGGAAACTTTGTATGTTTGATATGGTTTTTGTAAAATCAAAAGTTATATTTGAATTTTAAATGTATTCAGCATATATACTTAACATTGTATCAAACGTGTATAATTTAGTGATAGCATACACACAATGATAGCATACACGATGACTGATTAATAGATGATAGATAGATAGATAGATAGATAGATAGATAGATAGATAGATAAACAGATAGATAGACAGATATGCAGATGTGATAGGTAGACTTCTATGATGCCAATAATTCCTACATCCCAGTATTCACGCTTGTGTATAATCCTCTCCTCTGGAGGGTGGGCTAAATTTAGCGATTTGTTTCTAACCAATAGAATTTAGAAAAACAGGGGGATGTCACTTCTGTGAACAGTTTACAAAAGTTTATCACCTCTGTGATTAGATGACAAAAATGAATTATTGGTAGTAGAATCTTTTTACTGTTTTCTTGACTTACATGTGTTGATGAAGCAGACTGCCATGTTGGAGAGGCTCTTTCCTATAATGTGCTGTAGCCAACCAGTTCCCTAGTCACACACTCTGAACTGTTCTACCAGTCAGAACTGCTGTGCTTCTCCTCTCACCAGAAGATGCCCAACCTGAGTACCTTGTTTAACTATTGCTAATACAACCAGTACTGGCATCCATAGACAGCTCAGTTGGTTTCTAATACATCTGAGATCTCATTTTCTTAATTCCTTCATTGGATTACCTGATATGTCACTTTGTACAACTCTTTATATTATAAATTCTTTCTCCTTTATTTATTCATTGAGACTGTCAGTTAAAACTTGCAGAAGCATATCTATGTGTTTTCTAGATAAACCAGAGCAGAAGAGTGTTGGGAAGTCACACAGCAAGGCAGATTGGTTCCAATAATAATCAACTACCCCACAGTTTAACCAGGTTAACTCACTTTCTTATCCTCTACAATGACTACTTTTACATTTCTCCAATAATACTCAAAATTTTAATATTTCTTCCATCATTTTTAGTAAATGCATTTATATTATACTTCCCAGAGAACCTGAGACACTAGATTCCTTTGGGAAAAATTGATTAGCATCAACTACCAATATAAAAACCTACCAACAACTATCATAATTCTCACGTCCTTTGATTTTACACTTGAAGAGTTGTTAATTTACTTCTGAGAACAATCCCTGTGGCTGTCTCCCCAGAAAAAGCATATGATTTTTAATCTCTTCTATTGAGTCAGCACCTGTAAACTAAAGTTTTTATCAGAATATTTAAATATGTTCAGAGCTCAAACTTAAGTCCATTTTTGTCTCAGATAATATGTATATATGTACTATATAAGTACTTTTGTAGCCTCCAAGTGTATCTGTATACTGTATATGTATACAGTACATATTTGTATATATATACACAGATACACTTAGAGGCTACAAAAGAACTTCAAAATACACATGCAAAAAGCTAAATTCATAGTCTCTGCTTTATAATTGTTTCACTTTCAGCACTTCCGATCTTGCTTAATGGTAACAGCATTGATTCATCTTTGTATGCCAGAAACCTAATATTCATCTTTGACACAGTCTCTCCCTTCTCTCGGTGTTTACTTTTAAATTATTTTCATTCAATTCTATTTCTGCTGACCCATGTTAGTCAAAGCTAACAACTTTTTTTTGGATCATTAAAGTACCATCCAAACAGATTCTCCATGTATACTCTGGGACTTCATCAATCTTTATAATATAGCAGATATAATATTTTCAATAGAAACTGGTAAAGATTTAATTAACCCCAACCATTCTTTTCATCACTCTGTTCTTTATTACCCCCCTTTTTCTTCAGGAAAAGTTTGAGCTTTTAAATATAAATTAAATATAAATAGCTTATAATAATTATTATATTATATATTATTTATATGTAATATAACTTATATTAAATATAAACATCTTATTTGTATTTAATTGTTTATATTTTAATTAAATATATTATTTGATGAATAATACATTAAATATAAATAGCTTATAACAATCATACTATACATTATTTATATAATATAGCACATTATTAAATATAAACATGTTATTTGTATTTAATTGTTTGTATTTTTAATTAAATATATTATTTGATGAATAATACATTAAACATAAACAACATATGGTAATAGGTACATATGTTTTCTATTTATTTTTAATAGGAAAAAAAGGCATACAAAATTTATTTAATGTACATAAGCCAGGGGAATCACAGGAAAATGATTACTCAATAGCCCAATGAGGTCCAGATGCTTATATACCCTTCTTTATAGAGCAAGGAGTAAATAAAGTTCCTTTGAACTCTGAGGGAGATGGTGAGAAGGCAAGTGGCAGAGCGTCCCTGTGAACAAAGGTAGTCTTTTCATCCAGATAAAGTTTCCCAGGTATTCTCTTGGAGCTGCCCTCAGAAGAATAGAAGAGAGGTCTGTCTAGGTGTGGTGATGACTCTCAGTCTCTTTCCTTCTCTGGTGGTTAATCTTTTCAGGTTATTTGATGTGATTCTTAGGAAGGGGATTTTAAAAATAATTGCATTTCTTTTGGAAAGTAGCTTTCTTAGTCAGAAAACGAAATTCTAGAGAGAGTCCTTTTTTTCTTCACAAAGAGGAAAGATCAGAGAGACAGGGAGGAGGGGAAAGGTCAGAGAAAGACCTTGGTTCTGAGGCTTGTTTCTAAGATCCTTCAATTTTCTTTAATTCCAATGAGTCACATGCCAAAGTGTCATATTTTGGGGTATTGCTTTCTGTACCCAATAGGCTTCACAACTACATTTTCAAGATCTATTCTTTTGTTTTAAACTTAGGTTTTCTGTCCTTTAAAGGTGCTCTGTGGTCTATATAAATGTGATTAACTTAACACCTGTTGTGGGTAATGACAACTATTTTGTAATAAGATAGAAAAAGATTATAAAGCATCACCCAAGTTCTTAAAAGGAAGTCTGAATGGAAAAGACTACTTCTTTATCTATAAAGAGGGTAAGTTTCGAAGAGCCTCTCTGTCGCTCAGAAATACGATCCAAAGAGAGAAAGAAGTTCAGCAAGCTTTCCAATAACTTCCAGCTATCAACACAAAATGGAGGGAGTCAGGAAGTTAGATAAGGCAACCGCTTTTAAGATTTTACTTTGTTAGATTGAGACATTAGTAGTTTTTCCAAGCTCATTATTTATGGTATCATTTTTTTTCCATAGGTTTTTGGGGAACAGGTAGTATTTGGTTACATGAATCAGCTTTTTTTTTTTTTTTTTTAGACGGAGTTTTGCTCTGGTTACCCAGGCTGGAGTGCAATGGACGTGGTCTCGGCTCACGGCAACCTCCACCTCCGGGGTTCAAGCAATTCTCGTGCTTCAGCCTCCTGAGTAGCTGGGATTACAGGCACCCACAACCACGCCTGGCTAACTTTTTTGTATTTTTAATAGAGACGGGGTTTCACCATGTTGGCCAGGCTGGCCTCAAATTCCTGACCTCAGGTAATCCTCCGCCTCAGCCTCCCAAAGTGCTGAGATTACAGGCGTGAGCCACTGCGTCTGGCTGAATAAGTTATTTAGTGGTGATTTCTGAGATTTTGGTGCTCTCATCACCCAACCAGTAGAGACTGTACCAAATTTATAGTCTTTTATCCGTTACCTTTTCAGGAAAAAAAGTGTTCCCATTAGCATGTATTTGTATTTATACTTAATTCTTATCTCCATGAGCTAGAAATTTGTATGACTCTATAAAAATAATTTCTTAATAATTACCAAAGTGAATGAATGAGTCAATAATGTGATCACATTCCTAAATAGTTTCTTCATACTTCTGGTAAACACCAGACTTCTATCTATAACCTTTGAGGACCTACAGTGTCCCTGCCCACCTCTGCAGCCTCAATGAGCATAATGACTAAACTTGGTTTGGTTCTTGGAATTTCCATACTTTTTCACATATTTACTACTTTTACTGTGCTGCATGCTCCTCCTAATATCTGTGAACTTAGAGCAGGAGTAGGCTCATGGAGAAGACTACCATGTATTTAAAATGTTAATTGTATAATTATAAAAGCTAATAAATCTAATAAACTATCAAATAAAATATTTATCTTAATAAAAATAAAAATCAGAAATATATATAAAGTTCAGATTTTTATCTGGCTGAAACTATGACAAAAATGTTAAAAACTACTAAATTTATGATTGTACAAGTTTCAGGGTTTTGTTGAAGGGAGATTGATATTTATGCACCTAAATAACTAAAAGTAGTGATTTTGTTAAAATGAAAGTTAACAAAATATACATGATGCTTTAACAAAATTTCCATCCCTGTTCTTTCAACAAAACACCTTGGTATTCAATGATAATTAAATTTCTTCAAAACTATTATTAAATGTAAAAGGTAAATTACAAATAATGAAAAATTAAAAATACAAATCAAAGTTACTTAAGTTAAACTGAATTTAAACACTGAAAATGTAGCGAAACAGTATATATCTTTATAAAAATGAATACTATATTTAACTTCAATTTTGTTGCCAAAATAAATAACTGATGTAGCACTTCACTAATATTTCATTTAAATTATAAATTTAAGGATGGTATGAATTTTTAATACTGTAAAGTGCTCTTCAACTCTCTTTGCCATCACTGTGAATGCAGTGTTAATTCACGAGTACTTTAGTTCCACACAATGGAATGTGAAAAGAAACAAGAAAATAGGCTGTCAGCACTGCTAGGAAAGAATTCTTTACGTAAGAATTGATTAAGTTCTTGCTATCTGAGAAGAAGAATTTGACAGTTAATAAATGTGTCTTTTTACTTACCTAACAGCTCCCACTGATCAAATCTTCACTGCGCTATAAACCTATGTCTAATTCTGACATTGGCTGTGGGAAAATCTATAAACCCTCACAGCATTTAGACATAGTCACCTTGGGTTTCAAGCATATAGGGAACGAATTGTGGAGTTTTCCTGGGCCACCAACGACAATGGTGAGGATGATTACTTGAGGTTATGGGCTGCGCCGTACCAGTGCAAATCTCTATCCTGAGTGCTACTTCTGAGCCTGCACATTCTTTATTAAATTTATTTTGCTTGCATTTGTAATATTCAGAGTGTCTGTTTCACAGTACCAAGGATCATAAAGTCTTCATATGTCGTACATTTTCCCTCTCCATAGAAACATCCTGCATTGTAAATGCCTACATATGTGTCAGAGCTCATTCAAATATTAATTTCCCAGAAAGCTTTTCTCAAGCCCTGAACTAGGTCAGTGTGTTCAGTGTACCAGTCAGTATATTTTAAACTGCCCGCTATAATAAGAACACTCCAATATCTCAATGGCTTTACACAAAGAAAATTCATTTGTCACTCACCCAAACTGTCATGCAAGACAGACATCCTTCATCCACCTTGAACCAACCTCATCTGGAACACATGGTTCCATGGCTACTGCAGAGGAGGAAGGGAGAGATGAAAGTGACATTCTGATGATTGTTTGTTCTAACCCAGAACTGACTCTTTCATTTACCTTCAATCCATTGGTGGAAACTAGCACCATTCCTAACTCTAAGGTATGATGCAGTATTCAAAAGGACTCACAGATAACCACTAAGAAATAATTTAGGCAATCTTCCTGTTTACCAAGTATCCCTTTGTTTTGTTCTTTCCATCACAACAGTTCCTGACTTCTCTGAGAGAATCCACACAAAGGGCCGGGCGCGGTGGCTCAAGCCTGTAATCCCAGCACTTTGGGAGGCCGAGGCGGGCGGATCACGAGGTCAGGAGATCGAGACCCTCCTGGCTAACACGGTGAAACCCCGTCTCTACTAAAAATACAAAAAACTAGCCGGGCGCGGTGGCGGGCGCCTGTAGTCCCAGCTACTCGGAGGCTGAGGCGGGAGAATGGCGGGAACCCGGGAGGCGGAGCTTGCAGTGAGCTGAGATCCGGCCACTGCACTCCAGCCTGGGCGACACAGCGAGACTCCGTCTCAAAAAAAAAAAAAAAAAAAAAAAAAAAAAAAAAAAAAAAGAATCCACACAAAGTTCCCTCTTGTTAATGTATCCATGTAAACATCTAAGATTGCTAAATGATGCAGTAGCCTCTTCATCACCTGTGGAATTTTCTTTCTTCAGTCAAAAGGGATACATAAATGCAAATTACTTCCACCTTCACACACCACGTGCTTAAAATAAAGTGGTGAAATATGAACTGGAAAACTGCAATAATCACTTTATTAAGAAAGAGGAAAGATGAGAAGACATAACGATCACTGGTCTTTAGCAATTCTAAAGTCCCATCGGTCAGGCCTGCTATCTTTAGGGTGTAGAGGAATTCTTTTTTTTTTTTTTTTTTTTTTTTGAGACGGAGTCTCGCTCTGTCGCCCGGGCTGGAGTGCAGTGGCCGGATCTCAGCTCACTGCAAACTCCGCCTCCCGGGTTCTCGCCATTCTCCTGCCTCAGCCTCCCGAGTAGCTGGGACTACAGGCGCCCGCCTCGTCGCCCGGCTAGTTTTTTTGTATTTTTAGTAGAGACAGGGTTTCACCGTATTAGCCAGGATGGTCTTGATCTCCTGACCTCGTGATCCGCCTGTCTCGGCCTCCCAAAGTGCTGGGATTACAGGCTTGAGCCACCGCGCCCGGCCGTGTAGAGGAATTCTTTAAGGAGAATTTGAATCCTTTCTCCAGAGAAGCCCCTTTGTCTGTATCTACTTTTTTGTGTATATGAAGAGGGTTTGAAAGACTATATCCTTGAGTGCTATTCGGCTTTCATAGCTTTTTCCTTGTGAAAAGTATAAATGTCTAAATAATGTTTTAAGGATGATAAAGTTAAAAATTTTGTAAAATCTGGATTTGTGATTTCTTTGGCAACTGAGTAATCAAGACTATTGTAAGCTTTTGTCCATGGTTTCCAGTCACTCCCGTCTTCCATTAAATGCAGTCAAGTTCCTTTCTGGTGACAGGCTCAAGTGTGATTCCTTTGCTTCCTTGCCCCCTGCTCATCTGCCTTACCCTAATGCTGGCTGCCTTGAAGCCATTAGCTTTGCTTGGGGAAGGTCAACCACTTCATCAACCTTTCCTCTGAGTCACTTGATCTAACTGAGAGTTTGGTATCTGCCACACCTTAAATCTCATTTTTCTTTGAATGCAATTGAGTCATTTTTATTGACCATTTTTAATTTTTCTGTTAACCTTTGTATCTAGCTTTAAAAAAAAAAATCAAAACCACAATAAAACACAATCTTAATTTCTTCTTGAATTATCTTCTTTCTTGTAATCACACACCAAACACAGACAAGGAGTGTTGAATTTCATTACTAATTCTAAATTTATGAAATATTTTCATCCCAAGTATGTGGCATACTTTTCTGTTGTTGAGATTTTCTTTGTCTTCCGATACGATTTTATTGCGTTATTTATGTAGATCCTGTACCTCTCTGGTGGGCATTGTTTCTTGGCGTTTTATTGTTATTGCATCTATTGTGGAACAAATGTATTCCCAATTCAACTTCTGGCATATCTTGCTATTCCAGAGATAAACTATTGATTTGTTTATTTATAGCTTCTGTCAACTTTCAGTTTAGCAAAGCACTATCAGAAAATACTATTGGATAAACAGAATTACTGAATTGAAAAATATGTATCTTTGGTTGATTCTTTTTTTTTTTTTTTTTTCTGAGATGAGGTCTTGAAATGTTACCTGGGCTGGAGTGCAGTGGCACGATCTTGGCTCACTGCAACCTCTGCCTCCTGGGCTCAAGTGATCCTCCCACCTCAGCCTCCGGAGTAGCTGGGACTACAGGCATGTGCCAGCATACCCAGCTAATCTTTGTATTTTTTGTAAGGATGAGGTTTCACCACATTGTCCATGCTGATCTCGAACTCCTGAACTGAAGCGATCCTCGGGCTTCTGCCTCCCAAAGTGCTGGGATTATAAGTGTGAACCACTCCTCCCTGCTGGATGTTGGTTGATACTTATCAGCACCTCAAAAAGGGAAAGAAGAGAAGAATGAAATTTTAGAGCCTGGACTGAATAACTGAATTTAAGAGAAGTCTTGCAAAGTTGGGAACTACTTGAGATTGGGCAGTGTGTATGACAGAATAACTGTAGACTCATGGGCATGGTGAGATGACGTCTTCCACCAAAATGTCATCAACAGGCTTCTAGAATTGGTAATTCAGACGTTTTGTGTTTTTGTTAATTCACATTGTATTTTCAGAGCATAAATATTTCATAGAACCACAGTCTAATATATCTTTTATTTCCCTCAGTCTTAATAATACAGTCACAAAAAAGTATTCAGGTAACTGTCTTTTTTTTTTTTTTTTTTTTTTTTTTTTTTTTTTTTTTTACCAGTGGGGGAAAACTACATTGGTTAAAGTTCTCAGTTCTCAGACCTTTCCCTCTTTAGTCACTGGTCTGCCCACCACGGAGATTACATCACAGTCTGGTAACACAAGACATTTAAATCGTCACTGTTTTTCTGCTGTATTGTGGATATACGAAAAGGCTCTGCTGGTAGTCTTTCCAACATTTATCGGTACCAGATTTTTTTTGTTCTTTTTATTTGAAGGTCATTTTTTGGATCACTTGATAGAACAATGTCTATGCAGCAATCTTCCACACTATGGAGATGACACGTTCAGACACTATAGCACAAAATAACTAAGAGAAGGATGTAATTCACGATTTGTAGTCATGTTTTAAACAGAAGATAACAGTACAGAAACTCTATTCCTGTGCATGTTTGGCCACAAAGACAAACTCCAAGGAATGGTTGCTGAGTGTTGTTATTGTTAAGACAGATACCTCCATATCGAGGCATGATTTAATAGTTTTTTTCATATATATTTCTGACCATTGGATCCAGTATTTTATGGTCATCTAAAGGGTCATTTGGTGCTTGAGTCCAATAATGGAGTTTATTACATGAAACTAGTGTCAGAAGAAATTAGCTGCCATCCAAATGAATGGAACTATAAACACAGTAATTATATAGGAGAATCATTTTAATCTAAAGACAGGTATTGAATACACAAAAAGGGGTGACCAAAGGGTCCAAAAACAAAATTAAGAATAAAATATATATGGATATCATAAATAAGAGGTTAAGGAATACGCTAATAATCTAGGCAATGAATACATGAAGAGGAAAGAATATAACTATGAGAGAACAAATGTAAGCAGATTAAAACATGGTAAGCTGTGCCTTTAATCATTTGGAGTTTGTTTTCTGGATCATGTGTAGAAACTGTCTGCTTTCCGTACTTATCATCTTGATCAACGTTCTTGATAAAAGGTTATATCCTCTCAAAAATTGACTAGAAGTTTCTAAAGGGCCTTGGCCTAAGATTTTAAGCTAATATAGGTTTTCATGATTTGAAAATGGCTTAGATCATGATTTCATGGCTTAGATCTCTTCAATTGTGAGATAGAAAGCTACGTCTCAAAGTTGTAGAGTTTTATTGTTGCTGTAGCTGTTGACAACTTCTAGTAATCATTTTCCTTGAGGCTCAACTACACATATTCTTTGATGTCTCACCCGGAAGATTAAATTTCCTGTACCAGAATCAGAATTATAAGAGTGGAATCCCTTTTTCAGATGCAGCACAAAATTTATATATAATGATGTGTTTAATTATACTCCAGGGGTAAATAATGCTGTATAAAATGAGAGTACTGAAAATCTTTGGGGTTTCTTGCCTTATATCTTAAATTATGTTATGATTATCCCTGACTACCAAGGAAATTAGAATGCAGCAATTTAGGAATATATCTTTTGGTAGAAAGTTTCTTTAAACAGTCTTTGACTATAAAAACAAATATGTCCTTAAGAAGTACACAGTTATTAGAATATATTGGTATTTGCAATTTATACATAATTACGACAATTGAAATTTATTTTTTCGGTCAGGATTTTTAGCCTACATTTAATCAACTAAAGAGCTTTAGTAGGAGTATTGGGTTAATTAAAATTTAAATAATGCAAAAGAATCCTAATTATTTCTATAAACTTCGTTTTATGTGGAGAAAGAGCAAAACTTTATGTTACCTGGTGATTGTTCCAAGAAACCCCTCTTTGCACAAGTTAAAGTTTATAAGCCTTTTTCATAGTTTAGTTTGCTTTGAAATTTAGAATCTGAATTGGGGAAAGACAAAAAAATACCGAGAGGGGTCATAAGAAGAGATAAATAGTAAGAAAATAGTGGTATATAAATAAAGAAGTGGTTATAAAAATATTTTGAAAATACACAGCAATACATATCACTGAATATTAAGAACTTAATTCTTTTTTTTCAAAAATAAGGACATTTTGTCAAAATGATTCAGGATTATTTCAAAAATTTCAACTAATTAGGTAAATATTTTGATAATGCAAATTATATCTAGATACAGAAAAATATTGTCACTTTATAGAAGGAGAACACTAACTCTAATTTTGATTTCATATATCTCCCATACAACAGTGTTTGGTAAATTATTCATAAGTCTTCTTCTTCATGAATAAAACCCTTAACATTGACACTTAACAAACTTAAACAAAATACAATTTCTTTTTTTAAATTCACAATCCATAGACATCATCAAATCAGAGCTACAAGCTTACCTTTCAGAACTTTTACATTTTTAGTGTGGTCTCAAATTTGTCTTCTATTTTATTTTAAAATTCTTTATAAATGTTTAAAATTAATTAATGTTAGTGGACACATGAATAAAAAACATTTTAATTTTAGCATTGAATTATGCAAATGATAACATTAAGTCTAGATTCTCATTTTGGAATTGTTTAACATATGTATTATTATGTAAAATAAAACTTGATGCATGTAAAAATTCCCTTAAGAAAACCCTTGTTTGTTATCTCTGATTTGCATTTTATTTCTCATATCATTTAAAATAATTATCTACTTGGGAATATTTGCTAGAATTTTGTTTGTATACAAGATAAAACTAAAGACAGAAGCAAAGAACTATCTATTTTACTATATTTTTCTCCACAGAATATGTTTTATATAACTGACACATTTTCAGGTGATTACATGTGTATATACATGAACACATACTCTGTTAATGGAGTTATTTTTCTATAAAATTTTAAAATGCTAATTTAAACTTTAGTTAATGATATATCTTTATTTTTAATATAGAAATTTTACAGATTTCTAAAAGCTATTAATTTAAATTTAATTACATGTCCAGGGTCTTTACATTGATCAAAATCTTAAAATTGTAATTTAAGCCAAGAAAACATTTTTTTAATGATTTGCAAGATTCTGAGATGTCATAATAATAAACCCTTTGAACCATTTACACCATTTAAAAGAGATAACATATTAAACTACAATTTCATTAAGCACAACTTTATATTTTAAGATTTAAGCAATTTCTGGAAATAATTTACCATAGAATTATGGGCCCATAGAAATATGCTAGAGATGTAAACAGTATGAATTATGAGAATTAAGTGCAGGTCTTCTGCCAAGTATAATGTATCCTAACATTTTTTCCCCTCTGTTATAAATAAAAGACAAGATAGTTATTTTTAATATAAAAAATAATTTGTTCAATAAAATTTCCACATATTATGAATATAATGTAAACTCTTTTGAATATAAATCTCATTTGCCCATATAAAATAATACTTGCAAAGCTCTAAGAGTATAACTTTTCTTCTTGTAAAACTACAAAGACTTTTACTCAAATTCAGTTGTTTCACTACCATACAAAGTAATAAAAATATTTATTATTTTTTATATATTTTGCATATTATTGAAAATGTACTTAATTGGTTCCTTCTAAAGTATAAACAAAAACTGCAGAACAATATTTTATGGTCAATAAATAGTAAAAATTTCCTATTACTATATGATTAAAAATATTAATCTACTAAGTATGAAATCAATGAGCAGAGTTGCTCTTTCATATTGATCTAAGTGGACTATCTTCTAGAACTGAGGAATGATTTTACTAAGGTGCTCCTTCCTTTCATTTACTGATGAATGTCTCAATTGGACTTTTGTTACTCATTTTCTGTCTAAATACTCTTTAAAATGTTAATAAAAAGAAAATGGAAAAAATGCTTTAATTGGAATTTTACATTTAAAATTCTAATTATAGAAATTTTACAAGTAATATTCTAATTACAGAAAGTTTTACAAGTAAAATTACATGTTGGTAACTTTATTTTTTCCTTTATTTCTCTCTCTCTCTCTCTCACTCTCTCTCTCTCTCCCTTTCTTTCCTTCTCTATAGTATAGTTAGCTTAATACCGGAAAAACTTGAATATTTATAGCTCCAGGGAAGAGGCCAGTGGATGGTGGAAAATAAATTTTAAAAGGTAAGTGAGACAAATAACAACCAGACAAGATCCTTACAGTGGTAAGATGGCATCAGAACAAGGCAGACTCTAAACTGAAAAGAAAACGGAAAGAAAATATTGGAAGTTACGCAGATGTATTGAGATTGAGAAGTTATATAGAAATATTGAACTTGAAACAAAAAGACTTAAGACCTAGTGTTACTTGGTTCCGCCATATGCATAAATTGTGATAAAATTGTAGTCTTGAAATACCTAACAAAAAAATGCTAAGGAATCAGAAGGAATGTGTTATGAATCAGAGTAAATAATGTATGAGTCAGTTAGAGATTAAAAATTGTTAAATGCTCGAGAGGACTCTAAGATAGTTCATGAGTATTGTGATCCAAGTCCTAATCCCTACAACTTGTGACTGTTACCTCCCATGGCAAAGTGGCTTTACAAATGTGATTAAATTAAACCAATATGACCTTGAGATGGAAAGATGATCTTGGATTATCCTGATGGTTATACTGAAATCTCTTGGGTTCTGAAAAGCAGAAAAATCTTTCCCAAGTTGAGTCACCAGGAGATGTAAATGTGGCAGAATGATCAGAGAGACCAACACTGCTGACTTTGAAGACTAAAGATGACTAAAGATGCTACAAACAAAAAATGTGGCAACCTTTAAAAAGTGGGAAAGGCAAGGAAATGTATCTCTTCATAAAGTCTCTAGAAAGGAACACACCTTGCCGACACCTTGATTTTTGCCCGGTGAGAACTTTCTTGGATTTCAAACCTACAGAATTTAAGATGATAAATTTGTGTTGTTTAAGTCACTAAGTTTGTGGTACTTTGTTGCAACCACAATAGAAAACTTGTATAAGCATGAGTTGTCTATCTTTTGTTCTTTTTTCTCAAAAAATTTCAAGATCCTGAAACAAAAGCATAAAAAAATAAAAGATTTGGCCGGGCGCGGTGGCTCAAGCCTGTAATCCCAGCACTTTGGGAGGCCGAGACGGGCGGATCACGAGGTCAGGAGATCGAGACCATCCTGGTTAACACGGTGAAACCCCGTCTCTACTAAAAATACAAAAACTAGCCGGCGAGGTGGCCGGCACCTGTAGTCCCAGCTACTCGGGAGGCTGAGGCAGGAGAATGGCGTAAGCCCGGGAGGCGGAGCTTGCAGTGAGCTGAGATCCGGCCACTGCACTCCAGTCCGGGCGACAGAGCGAGACTCCACCTCAAAAAAAAAAAAAAAAAAGAAAGAAAAAATCAAAGATTTTTCTCGGTGATAAGGATATGCAAGCTAAGTATAGCAGAAAGATAAAAGCTAATGCTTTAGCTGATAGTGTAAAACTGTGTATATCATGCATGTCTGTTACATCTATATTTCCATGAAAGTTGTTCAAGTGCTGTGGATACTTATTCTTGTACCACACTTAGGATAAATTATTAAACAGAAAAAACTTAGAAGACTAGATAATGTACCTTTCTGTATTGATCACAAATTAAAATTATAATTTTGTTTCTCTTTATTTACATAATGTTTTAGAATCAGTTCAAAATTAGTGTTAATTTTCTTCTCTTGAGCATATTGTTCTACATGAATATAACCTTCAGAAGCCAGCCGCATGTTTGCAGTTGTATAGAAGCCAACCGCATTGTTCGCAGGTTTTCCTTCTGACTGTGATAGTGGAAGACCTCGAAGTTTGGAGACTTCTTTGGTCCCGAACTGCCATGACTCCCTCACACTGCGAGCACATGACTGGGAGAAATTGTACACATCCTACCGCTGGGTTGTGAGAGGAAGTTCAAGAGTATTCCATGGTATCAACAGAAAAGAAAGCCCCGGTTTCCCATTTTTGGTAGTTTTTTCATGGAAATGTATAACCTGAATACAGAAATATCATAAATGTGTATACATAGCTCACAGATTTTTCACAAAAATGCTTGCATAATCGGCACACAAATAAATGCATCATGATCAGAAGCAACCTTATAGCCTTTGCCAGTTATTTACTGACCCCTACTTCTGCCTCCAAAGAGAGACACTATCTGTCTTCTACCACCATAGAATAGTTTTGCCTGCTTTTGAAAATTTTATGTGTATATGTATGGTGTACACACACACACACACACACACACACATCCATACACACACATAACCATACTGAACTACTTTCAATAACCTAGCCTGTGGCAGTTGCATGGTTGCTAATGAAATTTGCTTTAGTATTCCTTGGGACTTAATCTTATGAGCTCTTGAGGGGAGAAAAAAATCTCAGGTAATTTTTTAATCAATATGTTCAAAAATATAGTCCCCATAGATTATAAAGAGTTGTTATATCACTAAGCTCCCTTAAGAAAAACAAAACAATGTAAAACAAAAATTCAAACAGGAGAAAATTACATAAATAGTTTGTTTTCTCTTACACTCTTAAACATTTTTAAAGAAATAATGAAAATAAACTATATAAATAATTTGTTCCCTGTTAAACTTTTAAACATTTTAAAAGAAATAATAAAAATATAGAGCATATTAATAAATATGTTAATTTTTTTGCAATAAAGATTTAAAAATTACAAACTGGTTGCAGAAATGAAGGCGAAGATTTTTTCACCAAACTAAAGTCTCCTAGAAACTCTCTGTAAACATGTTTCTAGGATAAAAAGAGATGATGATTAGGCAGTAAACAGGTCACCAATGAATGAATTTGTTAATCATGTTTTTCTTTTAATACATTAGCCTATCTTTGCTTTCTCTCGGTGACAAATAAACTGTATTTAAATTTCTAAGTGCTTGTATGTAGTAGGTAAATTACTTATGATAATTGATATCTCTAGAACAGAAAAATAAACAAAAATGATCTTTGCCTCTCTAATTGTGAAAGTAGCCATAACCTGTTTCTGATCTTTTGAACTAATTGGTCTTGATGATTTCATTAATTAATTTTACAAAAAATTTAATCTTTCTGTAGTGCTCAAAAGAGTGATGCTTGTTTCTGAGAATTCTATTAAGTAGCTGACAAAGGATATCTCAACAAAAAACAATATTTTCCAAATTTAAAATCCAAATATTATAGTGAAGAATATATTGTCAGCGAGTATTTCTTAAGTAAAAGATACAATTAAAAATATACACTTAGGTCAAAAAGTAAGAAAACACATAGAAAATGGTATATCTTAAAATGCTGATTTTTACTAAGCAGTCTTTTAAAGAAATTATTATAAATATGCAGCCTCTCCCAGACAAGTATGTCATAGCTTCTCTCTCCTCAAATTTCCAACCACTTCTCCCATCTCCTTACTCTCAGATACTGACTTTGACTGTTAATTCTTTGAGAAAATAGTAGACATAAGAAGAGAACTTCCATAAAGTTCCTCAACTTCCTCCAATCTACCTTTGTCTGATCCAATATACTCCCTTTACCTATTACTGTGAGAAAAGCCCAGTGTCTCAATTTGTGCCCCAGCCCCCTTCCCCTTTTATCACACGAGCACATGCTTTAGCAAATCTCTCCTCTCCTTTCTTCATCATGTGTTCCCCATCTAGGATATCTTCACATTGTTAAATGACAATCCATTTGTCATCTCTTAGTCTCAGTACTTTATGTATCAGCAGCAGCTGCTAACATAGATCACTTCCTCTGTCTTAAAATTTATGGAATTCTTTCTCTTGGCTTTCAGATACTATCATCTTACTGTTCTCCACCTTGCCCATTTATTTCTCTATCACACTCTCTTTTGTCATTTTCTCCTCTTTTTCTGACTGCCTAAAATTGCAGTTTCCTAGGCCTCCTTGACCCTATTTTTCTATGTAATTGTACTCACTCCCTTGGTGGTTTCATTTAGTCTCATGACTTTACCAAATATGTCTGATAACTACTAAGTTTTTTTTTTGCAGCCTAGATTTTCCTCCTCAAATCCAGACTTACATATCCAAAGGTCTACTTGACATCACCTTTTGTATGTCTAATAGAAATCTCAAAATTTACTTGCCATAAGCTGAACTGTACATCTTCCATCACATACCTGCTCAATTCTTTATTATTTTTCTTCTATCTACTTTGTAATGGCAGTTTCAACCCCTTAGTGACTTAGACCAAAGGCTGTAGAGTTAACCTTGACGAGCCATACATGGAAAGAACTTACTTGCCAGTCCAATATCTGATAAAAGATATGTTTCCAAAATACATATAGACTCTTAAAATTCAACAATAAGAAAATAAACAGTTTTAAAAAGGCAAATGATCTGAATGGAAACGTCACAAAGGAGATATAAAGATGGAAAATAAACATATAAAAGATGTCCAACATTATCAGTTATTAGAGAAATACAAATTAAAATCAAAATGACATCCTAGTCCTAGGTATTTATTCCAATAAATTGAAAACTTATGTTAATATAAAATATGAAATATAAATGTATATACAAAATATGGAAAATATGAATGTATATATGTGTGTGTATATATATATTTCAGTTTTATGAAAAATTTGGCAAAATTTGGAAGGGACCAAGGTGTTCTTCGACAGATAAATATAAACAAACTGGCATATCCATACAACAACATACTATCTGTAATAAAAAGGAAGAGGTTTTTATTCAGGTAACAATATGGTACTTGGATGGTAGATACATCGCTAAGCATTTCTCAAAACCCACAAACTATATACCATAAAATGTACTGCATGGAAATTGGAAATTCCCATAATGGAATGCAGAGTATAAAAGAGGAATTTAGCTGCATTACAAATGCATGATATAATATCACGGAAGGGAGTAGGGGAAAAGTTAGCTGACCTAAGTAATTTTGTAAAGCAATGTTTTCAGTGGTTCCTATAAGCAAAAGACAAAAAGAAATGTCAGTACACACTTATCTATTTGGTAAATTTTTCGCAAAGGTATAGGATAACACTTTTGATACTACTTTATTTATATGTTGGAGTAGTAAAAATAAGTAAATCAATTGTCAGAGAGAAGTTACAAATAAGCAATAGAGGAAAGCTAGAATGAAACCTGTACTGTTGGATTTGAATCAGATAAATGAGTATAAATTCATATAACTATAAAAACATATATATATATAATTTATATATATAAAATTTATATATATATATGTATAAAACTACGTAAACAGGCCAGATAACTATAAACTATTTAAAGGAAAGTAACTTAGCTCTGTGTGATTAAAAACTGGTTAAAGACTAACATGATATATACTCAGATTTATATTTCTAGTTTAAGTTAATTGCAAGTATTTAAATTTTGAGAGAAAAAAGTTTAAATTTTCCACCAATGGGCTAGGACTGGAAAGCAGATATTTTTGCTATTCTTAATGAATGATGTGTTAATGTTAAACAATGACATAAAATTGTTAGGTATTTTACTCAGTGTCATTTCATTGTTATGTTTTTGGTTTTTTTTTTTTTTTTTCCTGTAAATTTAAAAGAGTTATCTTTAATGCTAATTTTTGGAACATTTAAGCCATATATAATAATGATATAAAAATTTACTCTCTTGGAGTATCCAAGTAAAATCTGTTTAACCATTTCTGTAATGAGAATGAGTCCTGAAGAGTATTACTTTACATCATCATAGATAATTGCAAGTCTATTTTAACAGCTTGCTAAACAAGATCAATTAAATTGACTGCCATCTTCAAATAAAGGAAAATAGACTTAGTTACTATAAATAAAATATGACTAATTTGAAAATCCTCTTACAAATAAAGTGAATGTTTCTTATGCATAATTACATATTAATAATATACAATTTCCATGTATTACTATGTCAACTAATTCAGTTATCTGTATCTTATTACATAAAATACTTAGAAAATCTACCCTCTCACTGAAAATTTAGGTATTACTGAAATCCTGTGAATGAGTTTGTGCTCTTTCTATATAGTTGACTATTTTTCCTATAATACCATGGAGAGATGTTGCAAAATGAACAAATTTACCTGATTTAGAAGAACTAATTCTTTATCAAGATTTTATTACATACTTTTTTTGTATCAAGAGAGGGCACCTTGGGCCAGGCACTTATTGTGGTGTACACTTGTAGGACTAATTACTCAGAGGAATGAGGCAGGATGATTGCTTGAGCCCAGAAGTTTAAGCCTGCAGTGCACGATGACCTCGCCTATAAATAGCCACTGCTCTCCGGCCTGGACAACAGACTCCATTTCAAAAAAGAGCACTTTCATAAGCGGTTTTCTGAAATTCTTCATTTTCAGACAAAGTGAATGTTTCAAAGTCAGAAAAAACTATGCATTCTCCGCTTTGAAAGGCACTCACCAGATTGGCATTATCATGACTCAATTATTCCACCCAGACACCATGGACCCTCCTCATGGACTCATGGGTGTCCCCAAACTTGGTGCAGAAGGGACTGAAGGACCCCAGTCTAGCTTTGCTTCCATTTGTTAGTGCCCATGACCTACAAGATGGCTAAAAATTTGGAGAAATACATGTTTTATATGGGACACTGATATATTGATGGAATGACTCTGTTTTAGCTTATTATTTTTTGTAGAACTCACTTTCTTTACAAATATTAACACAAAGTTTCTTTATAAATTCCACTGATCTGCAACATGGGCATGTAAACTAAATAAAAAACAACCAGCCCATAGATTTTGCTGTTGAAAATGTGAAGAAACCTTATGCTGCCTGGGAAAAGTAAGAACCTAACACCCAACCTTTATTTTCTGGTAAATCCAGTATAAATTTCAATATAATCTTTTGTACTTTTTAGATACCATTCAGGTCACAAGTTCATAATGTCATAATGTTTTCTTCCTTTCTCTCTTTCTTTTAGCTTTTTTTTTTTTTTTGAGATGGAGTCTTGTTCTGTTGCCCAGGTTGCAGGGCAATGACGCAATCTCAGCTCACTGCAACCTCTGCTTTCTGGGTTCAAGTGATTCTCCTGCCTCAGCCTCCTGAGTAGCTGGGATTACAGGCTCCTGCCACCACACCCAGATAATTTTTGTGTTTTTAGCAGAGACGGGGTTTCACTATGTTGGCTAGGCTGGCCTCAAACTCCTGACCTCAAGTGATCCTCCTGCCTCAGCCTCCCAAAGTGCTGGGATTACAGGTGTGAGCCACCATGCCTGGCCAATTTTTTATTTTTATTTTTATTTTTTTTTAATTTTTTTGAGACGGAGTCTCACTCTGTCACCCAGGCTGGAGTGCAGTGGCAGGATCTCAGTTCACTGCAAGCTCCGCCTCCCGGGTTCCCGCCATTCTCCTGCCTCAGCCTCCCAAGTAGCTGGGACTACAGGCGCCCGCCACCTCGCCCGGCTAGATTTTTGTATTTTTTTAGTAGAGACGGGGTTTCACCGTGTTAGCCAGGATGGTCTCCATCTCCTGACCTCGTGATCCACCCGTCTCGGCCTCCCAAAGTGCTGGGATTACAGGCTTGAGCCACCATGCCCGGCCACCAATTTTTTATTCTTAATTAAAACTAATTTATATTCCATGTCTGACTAACTATACTGGGCAGACATGGATAAACAATAATTAGTAATGGCAAAAGCAGAATCATTTTTTTTCTTAACTTTAATGAGAATATTACATGTATTGTCATTAATAATATATTTAATTTGACATAGAATGCATTCATATGTATTAAAATGTCTTCTATTATTTTTACTTCATTAGGAAAGAATTTTGTTAAATTTTTTGGGGAACTCATTTAATCTTTTAAGAATATAACACTCCAAATTTTCTTATTTAAAAGTACCATGCAGTTTATTTATTGTTATATAGTTATATTTCAATTAAATTTAGAGTATTTCTTGCTTTTTTTTTAATTTTGAGGGTTTTTTTTAGTTACCAGTGGTGGAATATTGATTTTAATACCATTGTAATCTTCTGTGTTACCAAAAGCTTTATGGAAATATTTACTGGAAACTTCTCACTATCCAAAAGATTTAAAGTAACTAGAAATTTTAATAAAAATTGGATACTATTTTCAGAGATAATGTGCAAATCCTACACTCATTACTATTATAAATCTTGTGCCAAAACACCAGATTTGTAGAGATCTCATAGATAGTTTTAAGTTTTATAATGTGCACATAGAGATAGGTGGATAAATGTTCTTTTAGTCTCTATGGAAGCAAAGGCATATTAGATCATTTTACTGCCATTAACATTTTGGAACATGCTAATTTTATGTTAGACAACTGGCTAGCAGATGGATAGCAGAAAGACAGAACTTCCAAATTGCACATAAATATGGTTGTAAGATGAATTAGGATAGAATAAAATAGCAGAGATGAGTAATGAAGACCCACCCAAAGGACAAATCAATATATGTACCATACAATATTCCTTTCATTGTTTATTTTTTATATGCAAAAAGTATTCCCATCATTTGTTATTTCTGAGCCAAAAAGTCAACTAATTTTAAATAGTATCTTACTATAGCATAGAAAGCATGTTGCAGTACAATCACAGATAAATGACTTCCCCATTAAAGTTCTGTGATTAAAATCCAACAGAATTCTCTTGAACTTTTGTCTTCATGTCAAGCAGAGCTTTTACATTTATTTTTCATTTACTCAAACTTCTGGATCACAATATGATAATTTAAAAAATTGAAGTGGTGACACTGTGAGATGACAAAATAGGAGTTCTTTTCTTTTACTCCTCTCCACAGAAATTCAACTAGTAGCTATCCACAGACAAGAATACCACTGTGAATATACCAGAACTTGGAAGTGAAGCTAAGATAGCCCCTCGGACCACAAAACCCAGAAAAGTCTTGATCAAGTGGTAAGAGGAATGGCTCTCTTTGACTGTGTCACTACTTCTCCACGACAGCATAGCACCACACAGAGAGAATTTCCCCACACTTTGAGTATTTACAGTAGGAAAAGTAGGTTGGAAGTGAACATTCAGCTTCTGGGATCCTTCACAGGAGGCTCACACTTGATTCATTTCACAGGAAACTTTGGTTATATCGACAAACTAAACCATCTGTGGTCAGTTAGAAACCAACAACAGGGCTGGGGCTCACAGCAACAAGCATGTAGATCTTGGTGGTTGTTCTGCATTTTAGCCATGAAGAAAACTACCTACCAGCAGTTTTCCGCATTACACAGCAGAAAACATGGTCAGTGGGTCTTCCAGTCTTAAATCTCTGGATGACTTCCCAGTGCAGCCCAGGAGCCCTCATTGAATGTTCCCCAGGTTAATTTTAGCCAACCACTGTGCCAACCATTAAAGCCAAAAGGCTTCAGCCAGGGTGGTGCCAGCTGCAACAGTCCTGGACTTAGTGTGCCCTCTGGTGCTACAACAGCTGCAGTGGTCATGGGTTTAGGGACCACAACCTGCTTAGAATTTTTGGACAGGTTTACAGTTGAGGACATTCTCAGTTAAAGCCAGACTGCAAAATCTTCAATAAATACATAATCCTTAAATGAATAGACATTGATGCATGACCAAAAGGACCAAGAACAATCAGGGAAATATTATATCACCAAACGGACATAATAAGCTGCCGGTGACTGACCCAAAAGTAAAAGGGATGAATTAACTGCATTCTAAAGAAATTAAAATAGCTCTTTAAAGAAAACTCAGCAAACAAATAAAATACAGAGCAATACATCAGAAATTTAGAGAAATTTAACAGAGAGAATGACATAATAATAAAAAAAAGTGGAAATTCTGACTCCGAAAATACAATGAGCAAAATTAAAAATAAAATAGCATCAACAGCAGACAGAAAGAATCTGTGACTTCAAGACAGGTTATTTGAAAATATATTGCTAGAGGAGAAAGGAGAAAAAATAATGAAAAGTAATGAAGAAAACTTACTGGACTTATGGAACACCATTACAAAGGCGAATGTTTGAGTTATTGGTGTTGAGAGAGTAAAGAAAGATAAAGGGGGTAGTGTATTTAAAGAAATAATGGCAAAAAACCCTTTCCAACCCTGTAGAAGGATATAAATATCCAAGAACAGGAAGGTCAAGAGTCTCTACTCAGATTCAATTCAATTAAGACTACCCCATGACATAACGTAGTCAAACTTTCGAAATTAAAGCCAAAGAAAACATTCTGACAGTAGCAAGAGAAAGAAACAAATAACATGTAAGGGAAGTCCAATACACCTAACAGCAAATTTCTCAGCAGAAATCTTACAGGTCAGGAGACAGTAGGATGATATATTCAAGGTGCCGAATGAAAAAAAAAAACAAAACAAAGCAAAACTGACAACTAAGAAAATAGCACCCAGCAAAGCTCCCTTCAGAAACAAAAAAGAGGTAAGACTTTCTCAGATAAATAAAAGCTGAGGGAGTTCATTACCTCAAGACCTACCTTACAAGAAATGCTAAAGAGAGTTCTTCAAGCTAAAACAAACAAAAAATGTTAATGGGTAACACAAAAACATTGGAAGTACAAAATCCACTGGGAAAAGTAAGTGCGCAGAATCAGAAACCTTTAATTCTCTGTTGGTGGTATATGAATTGTTTATATCTTTAGTATGAGGATTAAAAGAAAAAATGTTAAAAGCAATAATAATTACAATAATTTAAAGGAATATGCAATGTGAGTCAGTGTAAATTGTGACAATAAAAATTCAAAATGGAGGAAAGCAAGTAAAGTGTAGAGGGTTTTATTTGCAATCAATATTAAACTGTTGTTAGCTTATATAGTTATACAGTTAAAACTATACAATGTTTTCTCTAAGCCTCATGGTAACTACAAAGCAAAATCTTACACACCCAAAATAAAGACAAGAAATCAAAACATACTGCTAAAGAAAAATTACTTAAGCGAAAGAAAAGATAGAAAGAGGTAAGGAAAGTATCTGCAAAACTAAAGAACAAATAACAAAATAACAGTCATAAATCTTTACCTATCGATAATTACTTTAAATGTAAATTGATTAAATTTGTTTATTAAAAGGCATAGTATGGTGCAATGGATTTAAAAAAAAAAAAGCATACTTCACCTTCAAATAAACACATAGAATGAAATGATGGGACAGAAAAAGATATCTCATGAAACTGGAAATTTAAAAAGAGCAGAATAGCTATATTTAGATAAAATAAACTATAAATTTAAAACTGTAAAAAGAAGACAAATGAGGTATCATATAACGATAAAGAAAGGGTCAGTTTAGCAAGGGAATATCACAACTATAAACAAAAATGCACCCAATATTAGATCACCTAAATATATAAAGCAAACGTTAATAGATCTGAAGGTGAAATTAGACTACAATACAATAATAGCATCAGATTTTTAACCCCACTTCCGGCAGTCGACAGACTATCTATAGAGATAGTCAACAAGGAAACATGGGATTTAAACTATACTCTAAATCAAATGGAACTAACAGACATATATAGAATATTTCTACCCACTAACTGCAGAATACACATTCTGCTCAACTGCAAACAGAACATTCTCCGGGACAGAAAATAAATTAGTCAACAAAAAAGTGTTTGCAAATTCAAATGAGTAGTAATCATGTCAAGTATCTTTTCTGACAATTGCTTAATTGTCTTTAATTGTCTTAGGCCATGTAAGACACGCCTGTTTCCCCTTTGCCTTCTGCCATGATTGTAAGTTTCCTGAGGCCTCTCCAGAAGCAAAAGCTAATATGCTTCCTGTACAGCCTGGGGAACTATGAACTAAGTAAACCTCTTTTCTTTATAAATTACCCAGTCTCAGATTTTTTTAATGGCCATGTGAGAATGGCCCACAGGAGACATTACAACTGACATCATAGATACACAAAAGACCAGAAGACACAGTTAAAACAATTATATGCCAACAAATTTAGTTACCTAGAAAAAACAGATGAATGTGTCTGAACATATACAACTTTTCAAGATTAAATTGTAAAGAAAATTTATACAAAACAGTAATGAATAAGAAGATTGAATTAGTAATAAATGTTTTCCATCAAACAAAATTCTCAGGACCTGAAGGTTTCACAATTGAATTCTAGAAAACATTTAAAGAAAAACCAATTCTTCTCAAACTCTTGAAAAAAATTGAAAAGGAAAGGATACTTCCTAATTTATTTCACAATGCCAGCATTACCTTAATAACAAAATCAGACAATATCACAATAAAAAAATAACAAAAATACAAGTCAATATCCCCAATCCACATAGATGCAAAATTCTTAGCAAAATACTATTAAACTGGATTTAACAGACCTTTGAAAAATCATCCACCATAATTAAGTAAGGCTCATCCTAGATATGCAAGGATGGCTCAACATGCACAAATCGATAAATATATACATCACATTAACAGAATATAGGGAAAAACAATTTCAATAGATGAATATTGGACAAAATTCAGCATTTCTTCATCATAAAAAACTCTCAACAAATTAGATATAAAAGGAATTTATGTCAACACAACAAAGGCCTAACATTAAATTGAATGAGGAAAAGTTGAAAAATTTTCCTCTAAGAACTGAAACAAAACAAGGATGACCACTCCTACCACTTCTCTTCCACATGGTGCTACAAGTCCTTGCCTGAGGAATTAGGTGAGGAGAAAAAAAAAAAGAAAAAATCCAAATTAGGAAAGAAAAAGTTAAATTGTTCTCAATTGTAGATTACATGATCTTTTATATAAAAAAACTCTAAAGACTCTATGAAAAAAACTGTTAGGACTGGTAAACAAATTTTGTAAAGTTGAAAGATAAAGTCAGCATACAAAAATCAGTAGCACTTCTATACAGTAACAGTGAACCATCCAAAAAAGAAAAAGAAAACAATGGCATTTATAACAGCTACAAAAAGTATTTAGGAATAAATTTAACCAAGAGATGAAATATCTCTACACTGAAAATTACAAAACACTGATGGTAGATACAGAAGAAGACATGAATAAGTTGAAAGATATGCCATGTTTATGTATTAGAAGTATTAATATTGTTAAAACATTCATACTATCCAAAGTTATCTATAGATTAAATGTAATCATCATCAAAATATCAATGACATTCTTTACAGAAATGTTAAACATCTTAAAATATCCATGGAATAGCAAACAACTTCCAATTACCAAAGCAATCTTGAGCAAAAAGGAAAAAGCTAGAGACATAACACTACCTGACTATAAAACATAGTACAATCAACCTAAATGTCCCTCAATGGGTGAGTGAATAAAAAATTTAGTAAATGCACACAATGGGATATCATTTAGCAATAGAAAAGTGAATCCTGACATTTTCAACAACAAGGATAAACCTGGAAGAAATTAGATTAAGCAAAATAAGCCAGGCACAGAAATACAAAAGCCATTCGATTTCACTCATATGTGTGTTTTTCAAAAGAACATATGATGTTCTTTTGAAAAGGATGGCTCAATAATAGAAAAGAGAATCTTATTGACAATATTGGTTTCTGAGCTAGGAAGAAAATATCCCCAGCATTGAGAAAAGTGCTCTCTCCTTGAAGAGGGGAAGGACAGGTTAGATTTTACACCCCACAAAGTTGGTATCATACAATAAAGTCATACATAAAGTCAATCATCAGGATGGAGGGGAAAAGCTATACATATTTTTGAGGGGAGTCAAGCACATGTGCAGTGGGTAAACATATGTAACATACATTCCATGTTCACTTTGGTGTGGGATTTTAGCATTAAAATGAGGTAGAATCTGGCACTTTAGGTCAAAAAGTGAACTATAGAAGTTGAAGATAATTTGTGTGCAGGCTCTGTAAGTTGGTTGAAACTGTCTTGAATTCCGCAGTAGCTTATCAGAAGAGAATGTTTGTAAGGACATTTCTCTGTCCAACCAGAGTTGTAGTGATCTGGGTTGTAAATCAAGAGTTTTGATAATTTGCTTGATAGTTCCTATTACTAGAACTTATACCCATAGGAATTTAGACATTTTCCATGCCAGCTGGGCTCTGAACCCTCCACCCATAGAAACTTGGTTTTCCTAAGCTTAGAGTTTATCTCAGTTGATAAAGTCACATCTACATTGGTATTTCTAATAACAGGTAGAATGTTAAAAAGTTGATCTCATATAATTCGGGAGTAGAATGATGGTTACTAGAGGCTGCAGTGGTTAGAGAGTGAGGGGAGCATTGGGGAGTTGCTGGTCAAAGGCTACATTATTATGGTAATAAAGGAGAAATAAACTCAAGAGACCTATTGTATAGCATGGTTGACTATAAATAATGACAATATATTGTATTTTTGAGAACTGCTGAGATGAGATTTTGCGTGTTCTTACCATAAAAATTTATGTGAGATAAATCATTGTTAATTAGCTAGATTTAACAATTCCAGAAAGTATATACATACTTCAAAACATCATGTTGTACATAAGAAATACATATAATGATATAGTTTCGATATTTATCACTGCCTGAATATCATGTTGAAATATAATTACCAATGCCGGAAGTGGGTCCTAGTGGGAGATGTTTGGATCACGGGGGTAAACAGATCCTTTATGACTTTGTGCCATCGTCTTTGCAATAGTGAGAAAGTTCTTGTGTGATCCAGTCATTTACAAGTATATACTTCTCAGCTGCACAAACTTTCTCTCTCTTGTTCTTTCTCTGGCCGTGTGATGTGCTTGCTCCTGCTTCACCTTCTGCCATGAGGGAAACCTTCCTGAAGTCTCACCCAAAGCAAATGGCAGTGCTATGTTTCCTGTACAGCCTGAAGAAATGTGAGCCAATTAAACCTCTTTACTTATAAATTACCCATATTCAGGTAGTTTTTTATAGCAATGCAAGAATGGACTAACACAGAAAATTGGTACTGAGGAGTGGGGAGTTGCTATAAAGATACCTGAAAATGTGGAAGAGGCTTTGAAACTGGGTAATGACAGGGGTTGGAAGAGTTTGGAGGGCTCAGAAGAAGACAGGTAGATGAGGGAAAGTTATGTTATGCCCAGACCGTTTATTCCCCGAAGAAGACCACCAGAGTCCAGAGTCAAAGCCAAGCGGCAAGGATCTTTACTGCAAGTTCGAACTTGGTCCCTCCATTCCACAACGTACAAGAGGGCCCCGAACGATACGTGTGCTCGCTTTTTGTAGCCCAATGTAAACAGGATATGCTAAGTTTCAGAGGAACAAGAGTATTCTTTTGGTTACAGCATTACAATTGGTTGTCATTTTAAGTTATACATTTAGTAGTTTTCTATTGGTTCCCACGCTTTCAGTAAAACCACAAACGGTTGTGACCTTATCGGGGGACTCTCCAGGTGGTGTTTTTCCAAAGTTGAGATATATGGAGGAATGTGTTTGTGCTGGGCCCAGGGCTGAGGAATGTGTGAATGTGTTTGTGTTGGGCTCAGGAAGTTGAGATATATGGAGGAATGTGTTTGTGCTGGGCCCAGGGCTGAGGAATGTGTGAATGTGTTTGTGTTGGGCTCAGGAAGTTGAGATATATGGAGGAATGTGTTTGTGCTGGGCCCAGGGCTGAGGAATGTGTGAATGTGTTTGTGCTCTTTCAGTTAGAGACTTCTTTTTTTTTTGAGACAGAGTTTTGCTTTTGTTGCCCAGGCTAGAGTGCAGTGTCATGATATCAGCTCACTGCAACCTCCACCTTCTGGGTTCAAGTGGTTCTCCTGTGTCAGCCTCCAGAGTAACTGGAACTACAATCACACACCACCACCATCGCTAATTTTTTTTTTTTTTTTTTTTTTTTTTTTTTTTTCTGTATTTTTAGTAGAGAGGGAGTTTCACCATGTTGGCCAGACTGGTCTTGAACTCTTGACCTCAGGTGATCGGCCTGTGTCAGCTTCCTAAAGTGCTGGGATTATGGGGGTGAGCCACTATGACTGGGCACAACTTCTTAAAGACCAGTTAAATTGTTGTGATGAAAATGCTAATAGTAACATTAACAGCAAATTCAGGCTGACAAGGTCTCAAATGGAAATCAGAAAGTTATTGGGAACTGGAGCAAAGGTCATGTGTGTTATGCCTTAGCAAAAGATTTGACTGCATTGTGTTCATGCTCTAAAGATCTGTGGAAGTTAATTTGAGAGTGATGACCTAAAGTATCTGGTGGAAGAAGTTTTTTAAGAGCAAAGTTTTCAAGAAATGGTGCGGCTGCTTCTAACAACCTATTCTTAGGTGCCAGAGTGAATAAATGACTTACAGTTGAAACATATTTTAAAGGAAAGCAGAGCATAAAAGATTGGAAGATTTGCAGTCCTGCCCATGTGACAGAGAGAGAAAAGCTTTTTTGGAAGAGAAATTCAAGCAGGCTGTGGAACAATCACTTGCTGGAGATATTTGCATAACTAAAAGGGAGCCAAGTGCTAATATCCAAGACAATGGGGGAAAAGGCCTTGAGGGCATTTCAGAGACCTTCCTAGCAGTCCCTCCCATAACAGGTATAGAGGACTAAAAGGGAAGAATGATTTCATGGGTCTGACTCAGGGCCCCACTGCCCTGCACAGCCTCAGGACACTGCTTCCCACATCTTGGCTGCTCCAGCTATACCTGTGGCTTAAAGGGGCCCAGATACAGCTCAGGCTGCCACTTTAGAGAATGCAAGCTATAAGCCTGGTGGCTTCCACATAGCATTCAGTCTGCAGGTGTATAGAGTGCAAGAGTCATGGATTCTTGGCAGCCTCTGCCTGGATTTCAGAGAATATAAGGAAAAGCCTGGACATCCAGGCAGAAGCTTTCTTTAGTGGTGAAGCCCTCACGGAAGCCCTACTAGTCTTCACAGAAGCCCTTCTATTGTGGAGGGGAGATGTAGCATTGGAGACCCAACAGAGAGTTCCCACTGGGGCACTGCCTAGTGGAGCTGTGGCCAGGGTCCCACCATCCTCCAGATTTGAGAATGGTCGAACCACCAGCAGCTTGAACCCTGCGCCTGGAAAAGCAACAGGTCAAATCGAGCCTATGAGAACAGCCCTAGGAGCTGGAACTTGCAAAGTTGCAAAGGTGGAGCTGTCCAAGGCATTAGAAGCCCACCCCTTCCACCAATGTGCCCTGGAGGTGGGCCAGGAAGTAAAAGGGATTATTTTGGAGATTTAAGATTTAATGAGTGCCTTGCTGTGTTCTGAACTTGCCCTTTTCATTTGGCTGATTTCTTTTGGAATGGGAATGATTACACAATGCCTATACTTCCATTGTACCTTGGGGGTAAACAATGTTTTTTTTTTTTTTTTTTTTTTTTTTTTTTTTTTAATTTTATAGGTTCATAAGTAGAAGGGATTTGCCTTCTTTCAGATTAGACTTTGGACTAATTAATAAGTCCAAATTTGGACTAATAACTAGTTAATGCTGCAATGAGTTAAGTCTTTGGGGGACTGTTGGGAAGGCATGATTATATTATGCAATGTAAGAAGGACATGTGATTTGGGAGAGGCCAGGGAAAGAATAATATAGTTTGGATTTTTGCCCCTGCTGAAATTTCATGTTGAGCTATAATTCCCAAGACCAGAGATGGGACCTGGTGGGAAGTGTTTGGATCACAAGAGCAGATCCCTCATGGCTTGGTGCTGTCTTTGTGATAGTGAGTGTGTTCTCATGAAGTATGGTCATTTAAAAGTGTGTGATATCTCCTCCCTGTGGTATTTCTATCTTGTTCCTGCTCTGGCCATGAGCTGTGACTACTCCCCTTTGCCTTTGACCATGAGGAAAACCTTCCTGAGACCTCCCTAGAAGTAAATGTCAGTGCTATGCTTCCTGTACAGCCTGCAGAAGCATGAGCCAATTGAGTTCTCTTCTTATAAATTACCCAGGCTAAGGTATTTCTTGACAGGAATGCAAGAATGGCCTAATAGATATAATTTAAAATTAATAAATTTGAAAAATAAAGATTGTGCATTTTTCTTCAACTTGACCATTTCAGAGTAAGACAGAATGCAAAATTTAAATATTCAAGGATAAACAGAAGCATAGTGGTGAATAGGTGTTATGAGATTTGCTCTTTGTTTTATTCATTAAAACAGATATTTTAAATTTGTTAGGAATTTTACATTTTTCAATTATTCTAAAAGGGCAAAAGTCAATTGGCTTTGGGAAGCAGAGGTCTCCTATGTGAGATTAAGTGTCATGTTTAAATGTGCATTTTAGTTATACACATATAAAATAACTACCTACTTATTTTTCTTGGATGTTATCTAAATTCGCTGAAAGAAAGCATGCCTGCTTCAGATGGCATTATTGAGTATTCTATTTAGGAGTAAATGCTGAGCTTTGTTAGTGTAATATAAATTGAACTTACACTTTGCAGTTTATATTGTGTTTAGTGGAAAGCTGCTCTTCTATATCAGCGAATTAATTGTTGTTTGGCAGAGAAGTTGGGGCTTCTGGGTTGCACACCGTTGTCTACTGAGCACTTTGCTTGGCCAGAACTCCCAAGAGGCTTTCAGGAGGATCATCCAAGTCAATATCCTTCTCAGCACTATGGAGAAAAGATTGAAAAGGAACTATGGCTTATTTTGGCACCATGCAACCAGACTAATGTGTTAATATACACCTGATATTTTATTTGAGATTCATTAGCCAGAGTTAATGTCATTTGTTGTCTGTATTTTTTGTTTTATTTAATTTTATTTATTTCTCTGTTAAAGAAAAACAGAGTTGGATAATGGCTTGAGTGGTAAAGCAGATCTTAATCAAGAACTCTTGCAATAGAGGACAAGAGACTCCAGTATAAATCAAACTGAATTTGAAATACAACAATAAAAATGTATGTTCATAGCCAAGGAATAGTTTGCATTGTGAGTGGAGCTCAGTGAATGAAAATTTACTAAGAAAAAAATTCAGGGATAAAGGGAGATTCTGGTTAAGTTGACCTAACAGGATTCTTGCTGAAGGCAGACCAGGGTGAGCAGACATCATCTGCAGGATGGTGGAAGGGGATACAAGTTTGAAACCAGCCTGACTAACATGATGAAACCCAGTCTCTACTAAAAATACAAAATTAGCTTGGCATGGCGGCACACTCCTGTAATCCCAGCTACTTGAGAGGCCAAGGAAAGAGAATTGCTTGAACCTGGAAGGCAGAGGTTGCAGTGAGCCTAGATCATGCCATTGCACTGCAGCCTGGGCAATAAGAGTGAAACTCCATCTCAGAAAAAAAAAAAAAAAAAAAAAAATATCAGGTGAGGATGATCAGACATCAAGGAGGGGTTTGTTCTAAATGGACTTAGCACAATTCTTGCTAAAACTGGTAATGCAACTTGACAGGAACAGAACAGGCACTGAAGATCTACGCCTAGAGGGCTTAAAGGAGCCTGACTAGAGTTTGGCCAAAGAGAAAATATTTGTGTTACTTTTCATGGCCATAAATCAGACTAGAACCCTACACATGAATACTTTAATCTCCCCATGAAAAATTATAAAATAATGCCCTGAGAAACCTCTTTCTATGGCCAAATACTTCCCTCTGGTGCATAAAAACCATTATGACAGTTTGACTTCTGTAATATCACCCCCACTTGTTCCAGGAGTTGGCTCAGCCATGGAAAATTCTCCATTCAAGCAATGAAAAGCACTTTTTCTTTTGAAATGCTCCCTTGCACCCAATCAGGGACTATCAAATGTGCCTGAAGATCGATTAGAAATCTCCCACTTCCCAAAGTCCCACCTTAATTGAACACCTGCCAATCAGATACTCTTTCAGTGTTTCCTCTTTTAACTCTATAAAGTGAACTCTTCTTTGTCATACCTCTTAACCCCTACTGAAACAAAGGTAATGCTATTTATAATAGCCAAAATCTATACAAAATCACAACAATACTATTTATAATAGTCAAAATCTAGAACAACCATATGCCTATCAACTAGAGAATGGATAAATAATAAAAAACAAAAATCAGTATTAATGCAAAGAACAAATGCTTAAATAAAATAAAATGCGTAATATGGAACACTATGAAGCATGAGAGTGTGGGGGTATTATGGATGGATCTCACAAATATAATGCTGAGAAAAGCCAAACACAAAACAATGCATATTGTATGATTTCATTTCCATTAAATTCACACACAAGATTATCTATTCTAGTATATTTAAAGTCAGGATTGTAGTTACCTAACTGAGAAATAGAGATAGAAAGACAGCCAGGGATAAGTTTCTGGTTTTATGTTTCTTGGTCTGGGTGCTAGAGGGACAGTGTTCATTTTATGAAAACTCAATTAGATAGAAATGGACTATTTATGCATATTTCTGTTTATATGCACATATTAAAATTCTAAAAAGAAATTTTAAAATGTTATCTTCTCTTATTGCCATAGGCTAGAGTTTTATATACCTCCTGAGACATAATAATGTGAAATAAAATAATTTAGGAAATATTCAAGCGACATTAATTTTCTCTACTCACAGTAAAAGTAACTTAGATTTATGAAAAAAACTTTATCAATGTTAATGCCTAAGTGTAATAATGGCTAAGAGTATTTTTAAAACATTCTCATCTTAGTTCACTATTTACACCCTACTGTACAAGTATCAATAACTTTAAGAATGAATCAGGCAAAAATAGAAGTTTTTTTCACTCTAGTAACATTTTAAAATACACATTTTTTTTCCTCTAGGCATGCTCACAATAACATTCTTCAATTTCTATGCTGAATAAAAGCACCATATTAAAATTTCAGAGTGGTTCAAGATCCTGAGACAAAATCGATTACATAAACAAAATTCAATAAATAGGAAACTCACAGTTCTTATCAGTAGACTGGTGTTTTATAGGTCTATATCACTTGAGAATGGTACTGTTCATAAGACCTTGCTAAGGGATAGGTTTGAATTGTATTCCTACGTGGCCCTGAATATCTCATCTCCAAGGCAACCAGTCAGTAATATACACTTTGTCTACCATGGAGTTGATAACATCTTGCCTACATAGTTAGCTTTTCAAGGTTCCCCGAATTATGTGTACAGATTTACACTTAGCTTTTATTTACTATATACAGTTTTTGCATGAGGATAAAGTCAAATCTAACTCTAAATATAACTATATTTTAAAGCCTTAAAAGTTATGAAATTGCCATTGAAAAAGTCCAGGTCAACTATATATAGAGAATATAAATAAGCAAAAATGATCAGTAAGTCAAGTCAAAATCTAGTGTTGAAACTGACCCAATAGTCCAATAGACAGCTTTTTTGTATAAATATATAAATTGACCCTTCTGGTCTTAAAAGTTGAAACTAATATTTGTTTTTTTCTGAGTTTCTTCCTCAGGAAAGGATGCTCAGCCTCTCAGAAAGCATGAAAGAACTGAAACTTCCTAGATCCTCTCATCCAGACAAGGAGATGCCAGGTCGCTCATTCATCATGACTGCTTCCTTACTTCTGCTGAGTTACTGTCTTCCCACACATGCTTACGTCTCTTCACTGCTATATAAATCCCTACTTTTAGTCAGTCTGGGAGAGGGACTTCAGACTGGTCGATTGAGCTTTTTCTTTTGGAATGTCAGTGTTTCATAGTGCTACTTTCATGCTCCATTATGAATTAGAACAGCTGAGTTTAGTGTCACAACTATTTAATATTTTGAAGAGCAAGGGCACTTTTCTAGACCTCAGCATTGTTAGAAAATATTTTTAGTGGCAGGAGGCAGACAAATCCTAGACAGAAAGGGGTGGATCCTCAGTGAAACCCCAGCTTCAAACCAGGACAGTTTAAAGTGTGAAAGCCAAGCTCCAAGTCTTGGATAAATCCACGGACTGAATTGAGATCCTCTCTTACCATTTCATGCACTTTCCTCTGATTGATTCCTACCCCTCACCTATTTTACATATACCTACACTTCCCTAATTGGTTTTTTGCACTGTCATGCCCACTTCTGAGTGGTGCCTTTTTTAAGCCTTTTTTGCGTACTTACAAACCAATCAGCATGCACTCCCCCATTCTGAGTTCATACAAGTCCCGAACTCAGCCACACTTTGAGTCTTTTGACTTTTGGATTGGGGAAAATAGTCGACTTTGGTTTGGGGTCCACCAACTTCAAATCCCCTCTTTACTGAAAGAAGTTCTATTGCTTAATAAAACTCTTCTCCATCCTTCTTACCCTTCCTTTGTCAATGTGACCTTATTCTTCTTGCATGTAAGACAAGAACTCAGGACCTGTTGAATGCCGATATGAAAAAGGCTGTAACACTCTAGCCATCCAACCCTCTACTGGTGCCAGGCAGCCACCCCACACAACAGGAAGCAGCAGTGGGACTGGACCAGCCCTGGAGTCATGGGCCAGAGCAGGGCAGCAGAACTGAACAAGTTGTAGCATGGAGAGGCTGAAGCATGCATGGCCCAGCCACAGGCTGAGTGTGGATCCTGCAGCGAGCAGGGATTCATGATGAGGTGCAAGCTAAGTGCAGCCTGAATGACCAAGTGGGTGGGGTGTCTCTTCTAGAGAGCCCAGAGCTAAGCGACGTCCAAGCAGGGGCGTTGTCAGCTGCAGAGGTCTCTAGCTGACAAAGCAGCGTGAAAGAATTTCTGTGTCAATATGTCAACAGTGGAATATTATTTGATTATATTAAAATCTGGAGACTCAAGAAGACACAAAACCTGTGCATAAAACTGCCTAAAAAACTGCTCTAAAGGCCGTCCATGGATCTCAAAAACTATATGAACATATGGAAAACTAAACATAAACACTTAAAAGTTTTCATAATTTTAAAGCAAGAGTTAAGAATGTCCTTCAGACTTAAAAATAAAGGTTTATCATTAGAGTAAGGCTAAATGAACTGAAAATAACAGTCATCAGGAGACCATGGGCCTCAGGTGGGGAAACATCCCTCAGATCTGGTTCCCAAATAGAAATAGATATTGAATAGGTGTTTTTATTATAATCAAAGGAGACAGACAATAGCCAAATATAGATGAGCTTCTTAAGCTCAAGGACAATATTGATTTAACTGGGAAGCCTAAAGAAGGGTTTTGAGGAGAAATTTGGAACTTCTCCTGGAATCTAACATTCTCCTTTCCAGTCTTTTGTTCACAGAGCAAACTTCTGCTTCCAGAATTAGGCATACAGGAAGGCAGATACAGAGAAAGACAGAGCAAAAATCCATGAGTAGAAACTTCTGTGGGAACTAGTACTAGGGTGGGAAAACCTAAACTGTAAGTAATGAATTCTAGAGACTCAGTGTGGACAAGTTTGAGAGCTGGTAAATCCAGGGATCATAGAGAAAACTACACACTTTTGTGAATTTTACCTTCTAGAGTCCTACAAATTCTCAGTGAAGATAGGAGAAAAAACAACTCTTTCTTCCAGCAGAGGGAGGGGTAAAGTAGACACATTGAAATATACCCAAAACATTCTGTTTTTAACAATGCCTTCCCTCATGAGAAACCACTCATCACAAAGTAAACTGAGTTATGCCAGGGCCTACCTGACCTAGAGTAAGAAAAATACTCTATTCTACCCTGTTCTAGCCTTCCACATGGGGAACGAGAAATATCCAATTCCAGCTACCTCTAGCCATCTGTCCTTCCTGAAAGCAATGGGTAAACTGAGAAGGACTTGTGAAGGTCATAGTCTAGGTATGTTTGTTCATTTAAAGTCTAAGAACAATAGAATACAAAGAAGGCATTCTGAAGTCACCTGATTAGTTCTTCGACTTTTAGTTCTTCTCTATTTCCCCAACTCATTACTTCCACATCCCTAAATGCCTATTTACCACAGCTCCTATTACTGAATATATCATGCCTCTTTTCAACTAAGATTATAAATCACATTAAAAAGAAGAAAAAAAAAAATAAAAGCAAATAAAACACAGTTTTAAGACAGACCAAGTGTAAGAACCAGACTCAGATATGGTTAGGATTTTGAAATTAGCAGGCTTGGAATTAAAACAAAAACAGTGATTAACATGCCAAGGCATATCAAAGTTTATCCATTAATATCCATTCGATAAAATAGACAACATACATGAACAGATGAGTAATATAGGCAGAGATGAAAATTCTAAGGAAGAATTGAATTAAATACTAAAAGCAAAAACACCAACATAAATGAAGAATACCTTTGGTGGACCCATTAGTAGGAAACTCCCAAAACTAAAAAGCAGAGGAAAAAAAGCCTAAAGAAGAAGAAGAAAAAATAAAGAAACCTGATTATCTAAATATTGTGGGACACATAAAAAGTATAATGTATGTAACAGTAATAACAGAGAGAAGAGAGAAAAGGACAGAAGAAAAGTTTGAAGAACTAATGACTGATGATTTTTCCCGAATGAATGTCAGAGACCAAACTACAAATCTAAGAAGCCCAGAAAATATCAAGTAGGATAAATATCAAAAAAATCTACACTTCTATCATAGTCATGTTCACTTACATAGCGTATCATTCTGTATCACATTCACCCCAGAAGATCTTGAAAGAAGGCAGAGGAAAAATGTACATTATCTAATGAGGAGCAAGAGTAAGAGTTACATTCATTTTCAAAAACAATGCAATCAAGAGAATGGAGAAAATGTTTATAGTGTCAAAAGAAATAAGATAGAATACTGTAACTAGCAAAATTACCCCTGGGAAATGAAAAAAGTCTTTCTCTGATAGGCAAACGTGAAAGAACTTTGTTACCAGTGGATCTGTCTTACAAGAACTTTTACAAAAATTAATGGAGAAAAAAATGATGAAGATGATAAATTTGTATATTTTTTAAAACTGCAGAAAAAATAAAAGAAAGTAAAATAAAATCTTTTATTGTTCTACCCAAATGATCTAATATATGACAGTTTTTTCAAAATATAGCACAAGGTATTGCATGCTAATAGCATAAGGATAATTGAAGTACATGGCAGCAATGATAAAAATAACAAGAAGCGGCCGGGCTCGGTGGCTCAAGCCTGTAATCCCAGCACTTTGGGAGGCCAAGACGGGCGGATCACAAGGTCAGGAGATCAAGACCATCCTGGCTAACCCGGTGAAACCCCGTCTCTACTAAAAAATACAAAAAAAAACCTAGCCAGGCGAGGTGGCGGGCGCCTGTAGTCCCAGCTACTCGAGAGGCTGAGGCAGGTGAATGGCGTGAACCCGGGAGGCGGAGCTTGCAGTGAGCTGAGATCTGGCCACTGCACTCCAGCCTGGGCGACAGAATGAGACTCTGTCTCAAAAAAAAAAAAAAAAAAAAAAAAAAAATTAACAAGAAGCAAGAATTAGGATCACTGAAGGAGTAAAGTGTTATTTGAAAATGGACTTGGATTAGTTTTAAATGCATATTCCAAACTATAGGGCAACCAGTAAAGAAGGGAAAATAAATATAATTGATATGCTAAGAAAAGAGAAAATAGAACCATAAGAAATGCTCAAATGAAAACAAATACAACTGAAAAACAGTGAAGGACAAAAAAATAGAAACACAAAATAAGGGCAAAGGCTAGAAAACAAAACAACTATGATAGAGAGTACTGCAATTATATCAATATTCACTATTAACATAAATAGACTAAATACACCAATTGAAAGACAGACTGTCAGAGTGGATCCAAAAAGGAAAGACCCAACTATATGTCATTTATAAGAAATGCACTCTAATTATGAAGACAGACCTCTTGATCCACCCGCCTCGGCCTCCCAAAGTGCTGGGATTACAGAAGTGAGCCACCGCACCCAGCCATTCCTTGGGGAAATTGAATGGAGAGCACTGCTATCCTGGCTTTGTCATGCAATAAAGTCACAAACATTCATCCCCAGCAATTTCCATGTAAATATACATCTGATCAATCCACAGACTAAGAACAAGCCACCATCCAAGAAATGCTTTGTTAGCTTTTTATTTTATTTTTCACGGTGTCAATAACAGAAGAGTCACCTGGATCCTATCTCAGGCATTATTCAGATAATTAGTTCTCTCCAATAGACAAACATATCCGTTCTGAAATAGTGTTTGCAAACCACTGCTAAAAAATAAAACTAACTAGCAAAAATTGACAGTTACAGCCCAGAAGACTTAGAGGGTTTCAGTGGTTTTCCCATTCCTTCTTAAATATTTAAAATGATGTTTTGATAATAAATTCTTCAAATCAAAGTGAGCCATGAGTTTTCACTTCGTTTTATCTGGAGTCTTGCATTATTAAAAACATGTACTCTTGATGAGGAGCGGGTAAGGCTGGAATATGAAGGACTTTGCTAGTTTTGTGATATGATCATTTTAATACACTGAATATCCACCTCAGCTCCAGGACCTCACCATATGAAATAACTGTTATATTCTGTATAAAACTTAGTCTAAAAAAGGAAAAAATAATTGCTAAATGATTAGATGCCTATAAATGCATGAAAGATAAAAGAAAACTGCAATTAGCTATGGTAACACAGTTAAGAAATAATGTTTCTCTGTCAATTACTATTATCTAGAGCTCCATCAGAGCTGGGAAAATATATTTTCTTTCTAGATTTATCTGAATTCAACTGGCTTATTTGAAGTTATATTAGGTCTGATAAGAAAGGTAGCCTGAAACACTAAAAAGTTCATTATCAATAGTTTATTAAATGATCAAGGGTTTGTGCTTTGTATTGAATGATTTATTGCTGCATAAAAGTATGTGGGTATTGATAGTAATTTTCTAGATAAAACATGTTTAACCAGGATTCTGGATGTTATTACTACTAGCTAATTCAGAGACCTCATACTCATAGCAAAAGAGTACAATTAAACTTGAGTTATATGAAATTGTGAAGCTCCATGTGACCGAAGGAACAGACTTCTCTGTTACTTGTTTTTCTAGGGATAGAGCCTTATCTGACTTAGATATCTAACATCTGAATATTCTTTTATGCAATCACAAACAATGGAAGATCTGCTTCTTTTCATTTATATCCTCAATTTGTTAAAATTATCTAATATTCGCTGGATGTATCATGTAGTGGTCAACACTCTGGACTATAAAATTGTCTAATCTAGAAAAATAATAATTTAAAATATTAACATGCCTGGATTTGGTCATCAATTTTTTAATTAAAAATCCCATGGCAACTGACTCATTTGCCTTTTTCAATGGCTGTGCAAAATGTTTTAATATATTCTTATGTGTCTTGTCATAGATTGCAGTAATAAGCAATTGTCAAGGCAAAACAAATATTAGTTGATATCTATATGTGTATCTAACTATCCCTATCTATGTAAATCCTATTTAAATGACATTTTAAAGTGCATCAAATATTCTCTCTGGACATGAACACTGCTGAAGCAAGCTAATTCTAAGCTTATCATCATTATAATGCCATTAAACATTTAGTGCTCTCTCACTGAGATTGGCAAAATAACTCAGCAATTTCTTCATCAGAATCTCTTCTGCTCCTCTATTCATAGTTTCACTTTTAATATCTTTCAGTTTTATCTAAAACAAATATTTTGCTAGAAATTCCCATTTGGTGAGAATCAAGAACCTTACAAAACATCTTGCTATTTTCTGCCCCTCTGTTAATTTTTATGACTGAAAGATACAAGAGACAGAAAAGCAAGTGAAGATCCCTGACTTGTGTTCTATCAGCAGGAAGAATTGGATTAATTAAAATGGGAAGAAATGATCTTTACTTGATTTAACTAATATGTAAGTTGTCAACCTCCTGCCAAAATATAAACATTAATTCTTATGGAAGTCACAGAAAACCTAGACTTTACAAAAAATAAAGACTTTAGTCATTACTTAAAATCTTGTATACACCCTGAAGTCTTACTTAATATTTTTGAGAGAAAATTTGTAATGCTATTTTCCAAAAGAGGATCAACAGATGGCCATAATATAAACCTAAGACATTATTAATTTATTTTAAATAATTATAAACAATTATTTGTTTCCCTTTAATAGTCTCTTAAAATATCTGAAATTCAAAAGTTCTGTGGAGGAATTTTTAAAAATAATGTATCTTTAATGCCCTTGAAAATCTTATGCAAAGCTGACAGATATCACTTCTCAAAATAGAGAGATGTAGGTATAGTTACATGTAGCTATATAAAGACATATAACAATAACTCCATGATAATATAAAAGCAGTTGCATTATACGATAATAAGCACTAATCATATAAAGTATTAATAAAGTAAAACAGAGACAGAATTTAATGAGAGTCAATTATTGACTTAGATCTTTGAAATCCAAACTGATGGAAATTATTTTTTAAAGTACCATGAAAAAGTTCAAATTTTAACAAATGTGAAACTAGAAACAAGAAAATACCACCATAGGCAGATTCTACTGAATATGTACACTTTAGCACTATAAACCGTGATTTAAACACTTAACTCCTTTTGTCTTTTTAATTCTTAACGCACTAGGGCAAGAGTCACTAAACATAGGCCTTCAAACTTTTCACCTAGTTTTGTATATGAAGTTGTATTGATACACAGCCACACTCATTGATTTGAGTATTGTCTACAGTTGATTTTTCCCTAAAACTGAGGAGTAGCTGCAACAGAACTGGTAGTTCACAAGCCTAAACTATTTACCATCTGGCCTTAAAATCTTTTGCCGACTTCTGCCCTATACAGTTATCACCTCCTTAACTTGGAAGAATCAAAGCATTACTGGGGATTGTGTGAGTGAGTGTGTGTGTGTGTATGTGTGTGTGTGTAATAGTAAAAGAAAGAGACATGGAGAGAGAAAGGAAAGAAGTAGAGACTTCATCTATTAAAAGTATATTTTTATATTGATGAGGGACCTTTTGAAGTGAAAATTTATGTATTTGGAAGAATAGCAACAGTAGTTTAAATTATGAGAAAAAAAACTATAAAGACTAGGAGCAGTGGGTCTTCCAATTTTTTCTGAAAGGGAAATCTTAATAGGATTTTTTTAAAAAAAATTACTCTTGATTTGCTGTCATATAAAATGTCAATTCCTTCAATACATACTATGATTTTCAATTTAGATGCACAGTCTGTATCAGGAACTTGATGGTGTAAAGAATATGTGAAAGAGGCAGAGCATTCTGGGAAAATGGCAGAGTGAGAAGTACCAGTTATCTGTATCCACACCTGGATCAAAATTGCAGTGGTGGAATCTGTCTAAGGTAACTAAAATCATGTGTACATAATGGCATTTCAGTCAATGACAGACTGCATAGATTTCACTGCATCTTTTCTTCATTTAAATATGTTTAGATGCACAAATACTTACCATTGTGCTACAACTACCTCCAGTATTCAGTAAAGTAACATGCTGTACAGGTTTGTACCTTAGTAGCAATGGCTATACCATATAGCGTAGATGTATAGTAGACTATACGACTTAGCTTTGTGTAAGTACACTCCATGATGTTCTCACAATAACAAAATTGCCTAAGAATGCATTTCCTAAAATGTATCCCCTTTGGTAAGTGATATGTGACCATATTTGGAACCGTAGAGACTATCGAAGGCTTGTGATTTCCAGGGGAAGGCTTGGATGGTAAATTGTAGTAATTTTCAGTCAATTTCAGCTCTTAACACAATAACTATGGTTCCCCATCCTTCAGTACCATCGCAGGCAGCCATGCATATATTCTTGGAGCAGCTTGCACTCAACTTGCACAAGCAGGGTGGGCAAAAGCAATTCTGCCTGCCCTACCAATCTTGGGGATTTGTGCTCTGATTGCTGACTGCTGTTTCTAATGATAGAGGTACAGATTAAGAAATGAATGGCCATTGTTGTTGCACCTCCATCCATTATTCCAAGCCTCCTCATTCTAGCACAAGTCCCTTCTAGGTAAGTTAGATGACCGGTGCTCTCTTTTCCCCTCGTCATTTTTCTCTTTATACTTAGAGAAGAATGAAAATAAAAACACAGCATACTAAAACTTAAGGGTGCAGAGAAAGCAATACTAAAAGGGAATTTATAGCTATAAGCACATTAAAAAATAAGAAATATTTCAAATCAACAATCTGGCTTTACAACTTAAGGACCTAGGAAAAGAAGAACAAACTAAAACCAAAGCTGACAGAAGCAAAGAAGTAATTTAAAAAAGAGCAGAGATAAATGGAGACTGGAAAAAAAATAAAAAGAAAAATCAATGAAATAAAAAGTTATTTCTTTAAAACGATCAAAAAAAAAAAAAAAAAAAAAAAACCTTTAGCTAGATGGACTAAAAAGGAGAGAAAATTCAAATTACTAAACTCAGAAAGGAAAGTAGGGGCATTATTACCAATTCTACAGACATTAAAAGGGTTATAAGACAGTACTATGAAAAACTGCATATCAACTGATTGGATAACCTACATTTATATGGAAAAATTCCTAGAAACACAAAAACTATAAAAACTAAATCACAAATAAATAGAAAATCAGAATAAAACAATTAATATTAAATAAAAGCAATAGACCTACAACTAGTAAACTAGATTAAATCAGTAAATAAAAATTCCCTGACAAAGGCCATGTGCCTGGTGGCTTCTCCAGTGAATTCTACCAAACATTTAAAGAACTAACACTAATCCTTCTCTAACTTTTCCAAAAAATTGAAAAGGATGGAATACTTCCTAACTCCTTCTAGGAGGCTACTCATTAACTGGATATTAAAGCCAGACAAAGACATTACAAGGAAAGAAAACTGCAGGCCAATATTCATTATGAATATTGACACAAAAATCCTCTGCCAGGGGCAGTGGCTCAAGCTTGTAATCCCAGTACTTTTGGAGGCCAAGATGGGCAGATCACGAGGTCAGGAGATCCAGACCATCCTGGCTAACACTGTGAAACCCCGTCTCTACAAAAAATAAAAAAAACTAGCTGGGCAAGGTGGCGGGTGCCTGTAGTCACAGCTACTCGGGAGGCTGAAGCAGGAGAATGGCGTAAAAACCTGGGAGGGGGCGCTTGCAGTGAGCTGAGATCCAGCCACTGCACTCCAGCCTGGGTGACAGATCAAGATTCTGTCTCAAAAAAATAAATAAATAAATAAATAAATAAATAAATCCTCAACAAAATACTAGCAAACTGAATTCAACAGAATATTAAAGTGATTATACATTATGAGCAAGTGAGATTTACTCTGTAATGTAAGGGTAATCCAATATTCAAAAAAAATCAATGTAATATACTATATTAATATACTGAAGGATGGTGATCTCAATTGATGTAGAAAAGGCATATGACACCAAAAAAGAGCCTGCATTGCCAAGACAATCTTAAGTCAAAAGAACAAAGCTGGAGGCATCACACTACCTGACTTCAAACTATACTACAAGGCTACAGTAACCAAAACAGCATGGTACCGGTGCCAAAACAGAGATATAGACCAATGGAACAAAACAGAGTCCTCAGAAATAATACCACACATCTACAGCCATCTGATCTTTGACAAACCTGAGAAAAACAAGAAATGGGGAAAGGATTCCCTATTTAATAAATGGTGCTGGGAAAATTGGCTGGCCATAAGTAGAAAGCTGATACTGGATCCTTTCCTTACTCCATATACGAACATTAATTCAAGATGGATTAGAGACTTAAATGTTAGATCTAATACTATAAAAACCCTAGAAGAAAACCTTGGTAATACCATTCAGGACATAGGCATGGGCAAGGACTTCATGTCTAAAACACCAAAAGCAACAGCAACAAAAGCCAAAATTGACAAATGGGATCTAATTAAACTAAAGAGCTTCTGCACAGCAAAAGAAACTACTATCAGAGTGAACCAGCAACCTACAGAATGGGAGAAAATTTTTGCAATCTACTCATCTGACAAAGGGCTAATATCCAGAACCTACAAAGAACTCAAACAAATTTACAAGAAAAAAACAACCCCATCAAAAAGTGGGCAAAGGATATGAACAGACATTTCTCAAAAGAAGACATTCATACAGCCAACAGACACATGAAAATATGCTCGTCATCACTGGCCATCAGAGGAATACAAATCAAAACCACAATGAGATACCATCTCACACCAGTTAGAATGGCAATCATTAAAAAGTCAAGAAACAACAACAGGTGCTGGAGAGGATGTGGAGAAATAGGAACACTTTTACACTGTCGGTGGGATTGTAAACTAGTTCAACCATTATGGAAAACAGTGTGGCGATTCCTCAAGGATCTAGAACGAGAAGTACCATATGATCCAGCCATCCCATTACTGGGTATATACCCAAAGGATTATAAATCATGCTGCTATAAAGACACATGCACACATATGTTCATTGCAGCACTATTCACAATAGTAAAGACTTGGAATCAACCCAAATGTCCATCAGTGACAGACTGGATTAAGAAAATGTGGCACATATACACCATGGAATACTATGCAGCCATAAAAAAGGATGAGTTTGTGTCCTTTGTAGGGACATGGATGCAGCTGGAAACCATCATTCTCAGCAAACTATCACAAGAACAGGAAACCAAACACCGCATGTTCTCACTCATAGTTGGGAACTGAACAATGAGATCACCTGGACTTGGGAAGGGGAACATCACACACCGGGGCCTATTATGAGGAGGGGGGAAGGGGGAGGGATTGCACTGTGAGTTATACCTGATATAAATGACGAGTTGATGGGTGCTGAGGAGTTGATGGGTGCAGCACACCAACATGGCACAAGTATACAAATGTAAGAAACCTGCACGTTGTGCACATGTACCCTAGAACTTAAAGTGTAATAATAATAATAAAAAAAGAAAAGGCATATGACAAAATTCATGACCTTGTTTTTTTATATAAAAGTAAAGGAGTTTTTTAGTGGTGAAAGCACTCAATAAACTAGAAATAGCAAAAATTTCTCCAACATAAAAGGACCAGATAAAAACAACAATAACAACAAAACACCCACAGTGAACATCACACTCAGTGGTTAAAGACTAAAAACTTATCCTCTAGCCTCAGGAATAAGAAAAGGATGCCGACTTTCTCTACTTCTATTCAATATAATGCTGGAAGTTCTAGCCAGAGCAATTAGTCAAGGAAAAAAATAGGTGGGGGGCATCTGAGTTGGAAATGAATAAACAACCCCCATGTGAAATAGCAAATTTAGACCCTTACCTAATATCATACACAAAAATTAGTTTACAATGTATCAAAGACCTATTATAGGCCTGAAACTAAAAACTCTTAGAAGAAAACATAGGGCAAACAGTTTATGACATTGGATTTGACAATAATTTCAGAATATAATACCAAAGGCACAGGGGACAAAAAAAAGAGCTAGACAAATAGAACTTCATTAACATTTTAAATTTTGTGCATCAAAAGACACTATCCACAGAGTAAAAAGGCAATGCACAAATTGGGAGAAAATACTTCCAAATCATATAAATCCAGGCGATTAATATCCAGACTACATAAAGAACACCTAACTGAACAACAAACCCAAGCCAATTCAATGATGAGAAATGGATGTGAGCAGCTGTTTCTCTAAAGAAGATACACAAATGAGTACAAATGGCCAATAAACACACTAAAAGATGTTCAACGTTAGTAAAACGCAAAGCAAAACTACATTGAGATACCACCTCACACACATAGGATAGATACTATCAAAAACATAAAATAACAAGTGTTGGTGAGGATATGGAGTAATTGTAACCTTTGCACATTGTTGGTAGAAATGAAACATGATACAGCCACTGTAGAAAAGAGTATGGTGGTTACTCAAAATATTAAAAATAGAATTATCCTATGGTCCAATAATTCTACTTCTGGATATATGCCCCAAAGGATTGAAACCAGCATCCCAATGATATATTTTTACCCTCTTATCAATAGCATCATGATTTACAATAATTAAAACATGGAAGCAGCCCAAATGTTAATCACTGAATAAATAAGAAAATGTGATAGATACATACAATCGAAAATTAATCAGCGTTAATGAGAAGGAAATTCTAACATACACTACAACATGGAAGACACTTGAGAGCATTATGCTAAGTGAAACAAGCCAGGCACACACATGCATACACAAAAATGAATACTGTTTTCTTCCACTTCTATGAAGTATGTACAGTATTCAAAATCATAGAGACAGAAAGTAGAATGGTAGATTCCAAGAGTTGGGGGGAGGGGCAAATAAGGAGTTATTGTTTAATGAATATAGACTTTTAATTTTACAAGATGAAGATATCTGGAGATAGATGGTAGTAATGACTGCTCCTTATAAATGTATTTATTATCACTGAGCTATATAATTAAAATGGTTAAGATAGTACAATTTATGTTTTATGTATTAAACCACAATATTTAAAATGGTGGAAAAATGAAAAAACATCACTTTCCTTGAAGCATGTGCAGTAATGGGGCTGAGGGGGATACAAGGTAAATATACCTTTACTCTTGAATAACTTGTACTCAGCATGTACATCTACACGTCGTGTGACACCCTGGCCGTTCAGTAACTACACTATATATCCTGTGTAACAGTAACTATATATCCTGTATAATAATGTTGTCCTTACTCCTTTTTTTTTTTTTTTCTTTTTTTTTGAGATGGAGTCTCGCTCTGTCGCCCAGGCTGGAGTGCAGTGGCCGGATCTCAGCTCACTGCAAGCTCCGCCTCCCGGGTTCACGCCATTCTCCTGCCTCAGCCTCCGGAGCAGCTGGGACTACAGGCGCCCGCCACCACGCCCGGCTAGTTTTTTGTATTTTTTAGTAGAGACGGGGTTTCACCGTGTTAGCCAGGATGGTCTCGATCTCCTGACCTCGTGATCCGCCCGTCTCGGCCTCCCAAAGTGCTGGGATTACAGGCTTGAGCCACCGCGCCCGGCCCCTTACTCCTTTCTTAACTGATCATTATCCTGGTCATATTCTAGAATCCTTCACTGCCAGAAAATCCACCACTTCCAAAATCTTAATCTCCAATAACACAGCCTAACCTACACTTTTCATTTTTCTATTTATTTCCTCTATATTATCATTCTGGCCGTTTTTAATCCTATCAGATTTCCAATCCTTCTATTGTATTGCTTGACTGCATGTCCTCATGTCCTATGTTTCCTCCTTTCTCCAAGAATGATTTCCAGGACCCATGACTATCTGATCAAATTAGTAATGCATGTTACAAAGCCTTAGGCAAACAAGACATTTTTATCAGGCACAATATTCTAAGGGCTTGGAAGATATCTCCCAGGAGCTGACCAAGGCCTATTCTGAAGTCAAGACTTCATTTGTAATGTGCAGAGTTAGAAAAGTAACCTGCAAGTTATTTCCCTCTTGCACATGTTTTTATGGAAAACTGCTCAAAAATTATCTATCCTTTGTGTACAATTCTTTTTCCTAGTTATTCCAATGTGATTTAGAATAGTAGGGAATATTCAAAAGTTAAAACAAATAATAAAACCTTTTATTAAATGGAACAGCATAAGAAATGCACGTGGCAGTATGCGAAACTCAGATTGAACTAGTTTAGTAATACAAAACAAATTAAATTTGAAGCTAAGAGGTAAAACTGAGCAATCATTTAACCTGAAATCAAGTTTGATATGCCCTCTTCAATTTCTAAATATAGAGATGAAGGAAAATAAGTTTTTTTTAAAACAAAAAACCACAAAAACTAAAACTAAAAACATTGCCGACAGGCCCTGCCACCATGTGGTATTCATGTTTGTCCATAGTCGCTGATTTGCTTGAGACAGTCTAAGTCTACAGTTGTTTTTTACCCACAATTATTAATATTGTCCCTTTTCACTCTGGTTTAGTTGATAAATTATATGGCCACTGGAAGCTGCAATATTTGTGGAGAAATCAGTTCCTGTGAGGCAGAGAAAGCGTTTCATGAGAAACAGGAGATTGGATCCAGGCTCACTACTTTTATTTTTTTTTTTTTGAGGCGGAGTCAACCCGGGCTGGAGTGCAGTGGCCGGATCTCAGCTCACTGCAAGCTCCGCCTCCCGGGTTTACGCCATTCTCCTGCCTCAGCCTCCCGAGTAGCTGGGACTACAGGCGCGGCCACTTCGCCCGGCTAGTTTTTGTATTTTTAGTAGAGACAGGGTTTCACCGTGTTAGCCAGGAAGGTCTCGATCTCCTGATCTCGTGATACACCCTCCTCGGCCTCCCAAAGTGCTGGGATTACAGGCTTGAGCCACCGCGCCCGGCCCCAGGCTCACTTCTTAACCACCATACTCTTTTCTACAGTGGCTGTATCATGTTTCATTTCTACCAACAATGTGCAAAGGTTACAATTACTCCATATCCTCACCAACACTTGTTATTTTATGTTTTTGATAGTATCTATCAAAAGTTGAAGTTGTTGTTGATAGTTTCTTAAGGTATAGCTTACAGCAAAAAAAGATTTAGATGGGTGAAAAAATGCATATAGAATCTAGGGAGGGAGCAGAAACAAAACAAACTGTCTAATGAGATCGTACGAAGCTCTGAGATACTCCCCAACCGATTCATGTTGGAATGTGGGAATAAAGGCAAGGGCAGCCAACATCAAAACCACAAAATTTCAAAAAGTGAAAATGAATCTTTTTCTGCAAAATGAGACTGTAAATCAAAATTTCGTAATAAATGGAGCAAAATAATAAAAGTAATCTAATGTTAAGATGTATAAAACTGTGACAAACGAAAACTCATTAAAAAACTGTTAAGATGGAATCCCCCCTCTGTGGCCTACAGCATGTGGTTAGTGCTACAAGATGTTCCTAGAGAGCCATCAGCAACATAAAGCAGTAAACCCTTGGTTAAACGGATCTGGAAAATTATATTACATAGATTTTCAACACCATCCTTTTACTTTCCACTTTATAATAAAGCCTAATATTTATGGTGTATTTCATAATAAAAATAGATTTATGTATATATGGCATGAAACACATTGCCCCAACAGTTTTTAGCTTAAAACAACAAATATTTATTATGATAGAGTGCTAAGAATCAAGGCATAGCATGGTTTTATGGCTCTGAGTCATGGCTGCAGTCTAGCTGTTGATGGACAGACACATGTATTTCGTTTTGTGCTTTTATGTTAATCCATAGGTTCCCATGTTGTCTGAGAATCTGGGCTGATACCAAGACTGACAAATTATAATTTTTGCCAGCAATTGTTTGACCCACAATAGTATCAAAAATATAATCTTTCATTTAAATTACATTATTTTTCTGCCCCCAAACTTCATTAAATACCTCAGAATACCATACAATTTTTATTCGGAGATACTTCTGAGATTTTTTTTCTTATACATTCATACCTATAATAAAGTTTAATTTTTTGGCAAAGTAAAAGTTTATCAACAATACCTAATAATAACATAGAACAATTATAACGATATACTGCTTATGATTTCATGGACAGAAGATTTGTTATTATTGTAGATCTGAAAATAAAATTTCTTTTATTTACACTGGCAAAGGGATGATTCATGTCCTGGGTGGTATGGTGCAGTGCAGTGCAAGAGTTCATCTCACTACTCAGAATGGCATACAATGTAAAACTTACCAATTCTTCATTTCCGAGATTTCCGCTTAATATTTTCATACTGTGGTTTACCGTGAGTAAATGAAGCTGTAGAAAGTGAAATCACAAGTAAGTGGGGGGACTACAGTTCATTCTTGAGCATAATTATTATAGGTGCTTTAAGTTCAATACTGTGTTAGTCTGTTTTGCATTGCTATAAAGGAATGCCTGAGGCTGAGTAATATATAAAGAAAACAAATGTATTTAGCTCATGGTTCTGCGGGTTATACAAGCATGGCACTGGCATCTTCTTCTGGTGGGGCCTCAGGAAGCTTTTCCTCAAGTCAGAAGGCCAAGAGGGAGGAGGTATGTTACGTGGCAAGAGAGGGAGTGGGAGTAGAGATGTCTCAGACTCTTCAACGACCAGAGCTTCTGTGTTTTCATTACTGAGGAGGGCACCAAGCATTCATGGGGGATCCTCTCCCATGACCAAAACACCTCCCCTCAGACCCTGCCACCAACACTGGGATCACATTTCAGTATAAGATTTGGGGGGGACAAATACCCAAACTATCTCAAGCATCATCGTCACTAAGGGTCAGTTTCGATTGATTGACATTTCAAAAATGTAAACGTGTATCATTTACTTTTTCTTGTTTCTTTTTATGTCTAAATTTGCAATCTATTCTGCACATTATACATGATGTGCTATTGTAGAGGCTTTTGATCCTGTTATGTTCCTCTGAAGAAATTTTGTTTGTTGTTTTATTTGGTGCCGATCTTTTGTTGGTTTGTTTTAGCAGACACTTAACTTGGGTTATTTCAAACTCCAAAGTATTTTTTTCTGTGATGTGAATGTCAGATGAAATCTCCATCCAATGTTATTGGTCCTACATAAGATACCTTGGCCAAATCCTAAATGGTTTCCAAAACTTGATTTTTTAAATCATTGTTTTACAGGTCATAGCTGTTATCTGTGGGAGAGTTTGTCCCATAGGAACAAATATATCATTGCAAGAAATAATGTAACTTAAAAAAATTTGATCCTTGATACACTTTACTTTCAAATAGTTTTGGAAATAGTACAGATAAATAATAGCAATAATTGCTCATTTTCTTGACATATCATTTTGTAATATTGTGTAAAACCTTATTTATTTATTTATTTATTTATTTATTTATTTATTTATTTATTTATTTATTTTGAGACGGAGTCTCGCTCTGTCACCCAGGCTGGAGTGCAGTAGCCGGATCTCAGCTCACTGCAAGCTCCGCCTCCCGGGTTCACGCCATTCTCCTGCCTCAGCCTCCCGAGTAGCTGGGACTACAGGCGCCTGCCACCTCGCCCGGCTAGTTTTTTGTATTTTTTAGTAGAGACGGGGTTTCACCGTGTTAGCCAGGATGGTCTCGATCTCCTGACCTCGTGATCCGCCCGTCTCGGTCTCCCAAAGTGCTGGGATTAGTAAAACTTTAAAATTAACCATTTATTAGAATTTAAGCTCCATGAATGTTAATACTGTTGTCAGTACTCTATTTCCAGTGCTTGGAATACAAAATAAATGTGCTTTTGAATGAATAATTGATTGAATAAACTCCTATTTTTATGTGGTGTCATATTTGATCTATAATCTAAAAAGCGTTGAAAATGTGAGTTTATATTTGGCTAACAGATACCAATTTTAATATTTTAGGACTTTTATTACAAATCTAAATATGATACTGTCTGTTTTAGAAAATGATAATCAGTAATAACTAGAAGTTACCCATTATTGTATAATTTTCAGTTTATTTTTATAAGTATTCCTATTTAATTATTTTCTTTCACGTTAAGATTTTAAACTTTTTAATCTCAATTATCTAGTAGTTGGGATCAATGTCACTCTACACTATTGTATGTCTGAAGGAAATATGGAAAAGTTAACATGGTAACATTGCTGATTGTCTCAGAATATTGGAAAAAAAATATAAAATGCCAAAATGTTGCAGATTTTAGGGGCATCCACCTTTCCTTCACATTTGATAGAACAAAGTTCCTTGGAGATTTGACCTCTCATTAATATACAGCTACATAGCTTGCACAAGATATGCTATCAAAACAAGCGAGCTTCAACTACATTTGTAGAAAACACTTTATTTAGAAAGACATTTTATGTAAAAAAAATTTTTTAATGCCTATAACAGAATCATGGAATATAATTTATTTATTATATAGAGAGAATAAAATTCAACATCTGAGGGTATCTTTATTTATATGGTGTGAAACTCTAAGACTAATATTGTGTTAAGCTTATCAAGTTGAAATCTTGGTTTTAAGAAAGAGAAAGAAACTAGAGCACAAATAAAGATTTTGCATTGCTGGAATTTGAGCTCTATCTTTAATCCACTGGAAAGTGTGTTTTCTGTAACTCCCTGAAACTGTCTTGAGAAAAAGAAAATTGTCAGTAGCCAGGACTCACAGTTTTTTCAATGATAACATCACTTCATCTAGATGATTAAAAAAATATAAAAAAGATAAATAATGAATGACAAGAGTAAAATAAATGTTTAATGGAGTAATTAAGTATTTTTACATAGTCTCTCATATGTTTGTTCCTACAGTACTTTTCTGTCACTACTTCTTGATCTTAAATGATTATGAAGACATTTATTTATGTGGTAGGCAAAATAATGAGAATAATGTCCCTCTAGTGAGGTCGACATCCGAATCCCTCGAACCTATGAATATTTTACTGTGTATGCCAAGGGGAATTAATGTTGCAGATATAATTAAGATTACTAATATGGTTAAGACAGCATGATTATCCTAAATTATGCACATGGACCTAATGTTATGACAGAGATCCTTAAGAGGGAGGGGAGGGAAGGTTTATATAATGTGAGAAAGAAAGGCTCACTATTACATTATCTGAAGCTGGCAGAAGGGGGTCATGAGGAAGTGAATGTGGTTAGTGGCAAGAAATAGTAAACAACCAGGAAACAAATTATCTTCAGAGCCTCCAGAAAGGAAATGTAATATTGCATTTCCACTTATCAAAAACTGTCCTGAAAATGACCTGATACATTTTATGTTATCTACAATATAGTAAAAACATCTGCATATTACATAATACATGGGTAGCTAAACACAAAGCCTTCAATATACCACTGAATAAAACCCATACAGTGAAAGGGGAATTTTAGGTTCAGACCAGTGGGAAAGCATTGGGAGAATAATCAATGATTTTTCTCACACCTTCTGTCTCCCAATAGAAAATTACCACTCATTCTTCAAGTTTTACTACTAAAAATATGTTTGTAGTTGTCTTTTTTGGTACCCTAAAAATTGCAAAGTATTGATACTATCCTGTTGGCTTTATTGTAAGTAATTCAGATCTTTTGTGTAATCTAAGAAAGTATCAATTTTGATTTAAGGAATAAGTAAACATTATAACTAGATCGTGTCCTCCTTGTGGATAAAGTTGCTAATGAGCTGTTTACTCTGGAAACATCCTTGATATGCATTGCTAAATTTTACAGCACTTTCATCTTTGAAATGTACTATTTTCTACCCCTTTTTAGGCTAAATTGCATGGATTAACGCCAAGTGAAATCACTGAACTTTACCTTAAAATGTGTTGAAGTATTACATTTCCTTTCATATTTATTTATCATTTAAAAGCGTGAAGAATATTCTCACTTAACTATTATCTCAGTGGGAAAAAGTGCTTCCAAGAAACCAGTGTGCCACCAAACATAATAAAATGAAGAGAATTACTTTAAAGGCATAAACTTTAAAAAATACTTGTAAAATGCATTAACAAACATGTTATTTGATATCTGAAAAAGCATTTCATCTTCAAATAGTATATTTGTAAGACACTATTACAAACAAATTCTGTATTATAAGACTGCATATATTTGTGCAGTACAAGCCAGTGGTCTCAGCCATATACAGAAGAACATGCATTATTTGCATTAGCCAATCTCCAAAACAACGCTTATCCACAATAAGTCCAAGTGACTATCCTTGAGCTCATAGTACATTATCTTATTTACTGCAGGTTTATAAATACATAGATAGAGGTTAGATTACATCTTTCTTTTTTATGTCTTTTTGTCAAATCTTGACTATTCTTAGCCTTTTACATTTTCATATAAGTTTTGGAAGTTGATGCTACTTTCAAAAATATTTGGGATTTTAATTGAGATTGTAGTGAATCTAAGATCCCTACTAGGTTTGTCTTATTTGTTTTGAGTTGTTATTTTCAGAGTCTTCTGATCGTTACTTTATGTATTTTGCTCAGAGTATTAGTTGCAACTAGCAGGAGGAATAGATTAGAATGCATGTATTCCATCTTGTCTGGATCCAGAGTTACTCTTAGTTAATATTTTAAAATATCGTTATGGAAAAAGTCTTCCACAGAAAGACATAGCCTATGCATGAATAACTAGTCATGTAATGTCATTAAATTTCATTTAAAGAAATGAATTAAAATTAAAATTCATTTCTTTAAAAATATATGGCAAAGTTTACACAAGCAAATGAAATAATAAATGATAAAATGGAACCAGTTAACTAACATATTTAGTAAACAATAACAATCTCTAATATGCAAGGGAACTTTTAAATCAATCAATCAATATAAACATGATCTGAAAATAGAATAAACTTTATTTATAAAAATAGATAAGATTAATAATATTACCAAAATATAAGTCACACTCAAAGCAAAATAAAGCATTAATGAGATACAATTTGTCACCTATAAGATTGGCTGATAATGAAATATTTTACAACATTCAATACTAGAAAATAAGTTGGAAAATGATTACATTCATAGAGTATTAGTAAATTTAAAAAACTATTGAGGACATTTATAGCGGGCAATTTGAACTAATTTGAATTTTAGGTATTTTTTAAGCCAGCAATTCTACTTATAGGAATTTATCTTACAGATATTTACATACATGTGGAAATGAAATGGATAATGTTATGCACAGTAGCATTATTTGTAATGAAACACAGCTAATAATATTCACATCCATAAATAAACAAATATTTTGTTATTTATGACATATCTCCTTTTTATAGAAAATCTGTGAAGGTAGAAAAAGTCTTCTGTCATGTTTACAACTATATTTGCAGTACTGAGCATGAAGTAGTATATACTTATTGAATAAATGAAGAAGCAACTGATAAGGAAGGTACAAACCACCATATAACCATAAAAAAAACATGCAATCATTTAAAAGAAGGTAGATATAAGTCCACAAGATAATATAGCATAAAATTTTCAAGTTGAAGAAGAAAATTATATATCCCATTCTAAATCAGAAAACATACTGACAAACATAAAGATATTTATATATCATAAGATGTTGTATATTAATACAACCAAATTTTTGATAATGAATACCCCTAGAGATGGTTGAGGTGGTATTATGAGGTTTTCTCTTTACCGTGTATTTTTGTGTAGTTTGAAGATTGTACATTCAGTATTATTAATATTAGTTGTAATAATGAATCTTTGAGTGATTCGAGCTAAATTCTTTCTGCTATGCCCATCACTTTGCATAGATAAACTAAAGAGTGACTCTTGTTTGCCACCATATACACAGACACAATTAAATCTCAGGCTGGGGGTGGTAGCTCATGCCTATAATCGCAGTACTTTGGGAGGCAAAGATGGGTGGATTGCTTGAGCTCGGGAGTTAGAAACCAGCCTGGGCAACATGGTGAAACACTGTCTCTACAAAAAATACAAATTTAGCAGGGTGTGGTGGCATGTGCCTATAGTTCCAGCTACTCAGGAGGCTGAGGTACAAGATTGCTTGAGCCTAGGAGGTCAGTGCTGCAGTAAGCCATGATCCCTCCACCACACTCCAGCCTGGGTGGCACAATGAGATCCTGTCTCAAAAAAATAAAAATAAATAAAAATAAAAATAAATAAATAAAAATAAATAAAAAAAAAAAAGAAAGGAAAAAAAGAGAAAAAAATCTCTCAACTTTATGTTTTCTGGACTATTACAATCTTATTTTTAAAAGAGTCAATCACTTCTACCAGAATGTTTTAAAAGCAGAGTTTCATCATCCCTAAGGAGAAGCAGTGTCAGAATAAATATATCTATTAGTCTACATAAAATGACTCTAGAAATATATTTCTCCTTATTTTATATTATTAGTTCACAATAAGCCAAAGAAATTAAATGAAATCATTTTAAACCTGTGGCAACATCAAGGAAAGTTAAACAAATCGGTTGGTATTACATGAAAACAAAAATAAGCCTTTTTAAATTTCCAAATCCAGGGCTCCAGAGTGTGTCTTTAAGTTTCCCTGACTGAGGATATATCGAGTACACAATTGAACACACTGAGATTGAATGCACAATTGCTCTCTTATTATGCAGTAATAGCTACATCAAAATCAGCAGGATGTTATATCACATCACCAAGTGGAGGAGAAACCCAGCCAGGTATTCAAATACAATAAAAAAGAAAGGATTTGTTGCCACAGGAAGGTTTGATTCCTAAAAGTAATGACTTACAAATGGAGCTGCCTATAATGTCTCATCTACTTTTTTTTTAAGAATAAAAATCTATAATGTCAACATGTCCCAATTAACAACAAAGAAAAGAGATTAGTTAAAACTTGCTTAGAAAGAACATGTGACTTTTAAAATAAAATGACGACCTTTAGAATGCATGAATATAAAGCTATAAAGTGATTAATATAATCACTAGAAAATTCTCATGCTAATTATCTTCACGTCTTTTTATTAATATGAACCAAAGAAGTGTCATCAGGATATGTAGGACATTTTTGTTTCATTTTAAAAGCTCTTTTATCTCAAATTAAGCTCTACTGTAACTAGAATAGTGGTAATACCCACAGTGAACATTGATTTCAACATAAATTGTGTAACGCAATGCCTATCATGATCAATAAATACCTGTTAAATGAGCAAAACTATTACATATGTATTAAGCTGTGTTTTTCACGTTGAATACAAGTTAAAGATCTTTTTTCTATTGTTCTAAAGCCCCTCTTAAATGAAGAAAGTACATTCTAATGGCTGCTGTGGTTTGCCTCCCAGATTTGCCTAAGCGCTTACACTCCAGCTGCTAGAAAGGCAGGGTGCTAAGAGCTCACAACTGAGTCCCACCTTGAAATCACCAGTGATTGAAAGACATTGCCTGGCCCCAAATTAGACAACTTCTCAGAGGCTGCCTGCGTCCAATACTTGTCACTGTGGATGTCCAAAACCCAACTCCCTTGCCTTAGTTTAAAACAACTGAGAAGAGACATTCCAGCTCCTGAGGCCTCAGTTTGTAGCACATCACAGATCAGCTTCTTCTCCTTCCATCGTCACCTCACAGGTGTTCTTTCCAAAAGCACACACAAATTAAAATCCTGCACACACATTTTACACCCAGAGCTTATTTTCTGCAGAATCTAAACTCAAAGAGTTGGTCAAAGGTGGTCTGAAGAAGCATAGTCTAAGTGAGATTTGGAGGTGGACAACCCTCCCGCCTGCGAACACGGAGAAATCATCACCCTCGCTCCACTCTCAGTGGAGTATGATAATATCTGGCATGTGGTAGAAGCACAGATGTTAAATTTGTAGAAATGTTGAACTGGAAGAAAAGACTGGCTGAACAAATGCCCTAGCAGATATAACTCAGGTATATGGAAGGTGTTGAGAAAGTAATAATTATAAGGACAATGGAATCAGATAGGGTGTTGAGGAGTGCGACTGATGCCCTAGAGAAAAACACTGAAGGTCTCCTTGGCAACATATAAAAAGAAACTAATTTACTGCAGCTGCAGAGAAAAAAAAAATCTGAAGATCCACTTTATATAGGAAGATAAAATCACAACCCTGGTGATTTTTTTTCCAAGGTTAAGGCCCTGATGAAAAGGAGTAGGACCTGGAATTTTCTGATGGACACATCAGAATTAATGCACTGATAATCTCGAAAGCCTAGATACCCTGAAATTCTTGAGTTTGAAGAAGTAGTCCTTTCCTCTCTGTTGAAAGCTAGCAAGGATTCTGCCTTGCAAGGTAACTCATGGCCGCTGCCTCCAGGATTCATTCTACTTCTTCTGAGTGCCAGAGCAATGACTAGTTTTAATTCATAACAGAGCCGTGCTGGGACTGCTCAGAAAAGAAAGGGCCTATACCCCATAGTAACTCCAGTATCTAGTCAACATGTACTACAGAACATAAACTAAGAGAAAATGTGAAGGATTGGATCCTGAAATTCCTCAGTTAAAGTTGGGAGACATAAAACTGCGTAAGGAAGAGTTCGTCTCTGTAGGAGCTGTAGATACAGAAACTAATCATAGGAGCATACTCCCATAAATATGCAAATGAGCTGCATTTAGAGGCTTAGAATGTACCCTGAAAGTTGGTGCAATAAAGATTCTAGGATGGCTCTTGGAAGATAACTGAGGGCCATGGCCGACACTAAGTGAAGTAAAAATGCCAGAACTGCCATAGTGAAAAGGACCAAAGGGTTTATAATAGTGGGCATGTAAGAGCAGATATACTATGGCATATATATATAGATATATCGATATATCTATATATCTATCTCAGGCATGTGGAACGTGTTGGGAAACATATATCTATATCTATATCTATATCTATATCTATATAGAGAGAGTTTCCAGTGAAGGATTAGATATACTCAGTATACAGTACACATGTATAATACACATTTCTATGTGGTGGCTGTCTTTGTGGTCAGATTTGGTTGCATTTGTATCTACACCACCTAACAGCAATAGAGAAAATAGAATCCCAAGTAGAAGTATCACATAAACTTCTTAATTAAAAGTGGGTAGAATTAAATAAATGAGGAGTAAGTTTGCAATGGCAACTAGAGGGCTAAACCACAGAGAACTATGAAGATATTTAACAGAGCATGGCCTTGTTGGCAGTAAGGTAAATACGCATTGAGCAAGAGTACTGATCTATCTGGACAATGAAAATGAAAGCAAGAAGAATGATCAGGAGGCTAAAGAAGTTTGAAAATTATTGCCTAGTTTCCAGATCTTAGCTACTTCTCAGACCTAGAATCCAATGACTGAAGGCAAGGCAGGCCCCTAGGAGGAAGGAGACTGCAACACCGTGGCAAATTTGTGCAGCAATGATTCCTCCAGTCTTTCTTGAAGGATCCAACAGTCATTTCTGAATATTAGCACAATGAGAATAGGGTGATATTCAGGCACTGTGAGAACTTCTGAAAACAGTCATGAATTAACACTGATTTCCAGAGATCCAGTGTATCATTATGGCCTCTGTCCTAGGGAAGTACAAAAGAGACACAAGGAATAGGCAGAATTCTAGGCCCAGGTCCAGGCTGCAGTGGGTCTTCTGGGTGTACCAACATTCCTTGGACCTTTCTCTAGTCACCTACTGTGTAATTCAAGGGGCATATACCATATATTGGACTTTGTTTCCTTGGCTTGTAGGGGGATTAGCTTATCAGTGAAAAAGAGTAAGTAGGAGCTTTTGAAACTCCAATCAACCAAGAAAGCAAACCAAAATACTATCATATCTAAGTGGGAATGGTAGAGAACAGCACCACTCTTAAATACCTGAACAACGTAAGTGTTATCTCCATAATATTCCCATTTATTTTAGTAACATGGTTTTCCAAAAGTGCAACAGCTACTGGAGGATGAAAGTGAATTACATCAAATTCAAGGAAGCTTAAGCTTCATTTTCAGCTGCTGTATCAGATATGTTGTCCTATCTGGAGATGATTCTTATGGCCTAGGGTACATGGTATGTGATCTTTGGTTTTGCCAGTGTATTCTATTCACCCTGAAACATAAATCTCCTGTTAGTACTCCAGTCCTTGAGGAGACCAATCACTTATTGGTGACCAGTTCATTCTGTGGAATAGCAACTCACTTAGATAAGAACAGACACATATTCTGTATATAAATTTGCCTTTCTTTCCTGCCTGTAGGGCCTCAACTGCAACTTCTAGCTGAGAGTTGACAGAGTTGTTTTTTACTGATACAAATCACATACTGCATTGTGTCAAAACAAAGCCTCCACTTTATAGCAAGTCTGCTGAGGAAGTGGGCAATTGACCATGCGATCTTCTGGTCCCATAGCATAACACGCCATCCAGACACCGCCAGCCAGATAGAGCAACAGAACAGCCTGTTGAAGGCCCCGCTAGAACAAAAATTTGGATGCAGAGATTTGTGAAAATGGGTTCACATTCTCTAGGCTACAGTGTACATTGTAAGTCAGAGGTTAGCAAACTTTGGCCCACATGCCAAATCCAGCTTTGCACTCTGTTTTTGTAAGTAAGATGCTGTTGGAACATTGACATACTCATGCCTTTACATACTTCCTTCAGCTGCTTTGCCACAGTAGAGGCGAGTGGCTATGGCAGAGGCCATATGTACAAAAAAATCTAAAAATATTATCTACTACTTTAAGAAGAACCAAACTCCTTGCTGCTCCCTGCTATAAATCATGAATCTTTATATGGTGAAATCTCCAACTGATAGAATACGAGTCTGAGAACTAAGGTGTGGAAGTAGATATGGTCCTCCTTACCTTCAGTGTAGGAAGAATTCTAAAATTTGCCTCATCATTGTATAATAGTTTCTCCTTGTGTGTGGGCAGAATCTGTAAGTATAAAATTATAGTCATTGGCATGAGTAGGTTACGGTATATGGACCAGCTGACTTTAAGAAAGCGAGATTTACCTTGGTGAGTCTGCTCTAACCAGGTGAGCTCTTAAATGCAATGCAGCTCTTCCTGAAGAAGAAACTCAATATGAGGGAGATTCCACAGTTCAGAAATTCTCTGCTTCTGTCTTTGCAAAGTAGCAAGAAACCTGAGTAGTCTCTAGGAGTAGAGAGTGACCCACAGCTGAAAGCCAGCAAGGAGAAGAGGATTTCAGCACTTTAATCACAATTCTGCAAATAACTTGAATAAACTCAAAAGAGAATCCTGAGCCTCAAACAAGAGAGAAGCTCTGGATGACACCTTGATTTCAGCTGTTTGAGATCTGAGCAGAGATGGCCTACAGCAACTAGGAGATAATAAATGGGGGTTATTTTAAGCTGCTAAATTTGTGATAATTTTTATGTAGCAATAGAAATTCATACACAACCACTGTTGGTGCTTCATTTCCCTTTTAACCTGTTATCTGAGTGTTTAGGGTAGACTTCTTCAACTGTGGGAAGCAGCAAGATTTCCACAAAAGTTTAAGCTGTAGATGCCAGGAAATTGACATGAAAGGAGTCACCATTGATAATTTTCCATGAGAAAAAGGACTCTTACTTTACCATAAGCATTGGGAAGAACATATTGGATTTCAAGTACAGTTGGGTATCTCTGGTACTCCTTTGCCCAATCTTGTTGGCAAATGGGCCGGTATAGCAGCTATGACTTGATAAGTATAGAGAGGCCAAAGATGTAGACCCTTCAGATCCAGAATTTCTAACCAAGGTTGAAGGATGTATAGAGTAGATACTGCAGCTACAGGGACTATAGTTTATCCTACTAACCAACCATTTTTTTTTTTTTTTTTTTTTTTTTTAAGAGACAGAGTCTTACTCTGTCACCCAGGGTGGAGTACAGTGGCAAGTGGCACAATCATAGCTCACTGCAGCCTCAAATTCCTGGGCTCAAATGATCCTCCTTCCTCAGTCTCCTCAGGCTAAGCGATCCTCCCACCTTAGCCTCCCAAAGTGCTGCATTTATAGACATGAACAACCACACTCAGCCCCTTTTTCAGTCTTCTTCAGGAAATGAAAACAGGTTCCAGGAGGAGTTCTTTCAAGGTAGGATAAAATTATCATACTAAAATAGATCTGAGTAGCACAAGTGATGAATTGCAGTAGATGTCATAGGGTGCCACACAGATGTCATGTTTTGAACTGAGGTACTTGCTTCTTGGAGTGTTGGCTGCAGACATTTTACAGATGAATCTTTCCCTTGGGATAGCCTGCATCCTACAACTGGTGAATGCAGAGGTCCAAATTCCTGTTCCTCTGGCCCTAGTTGGGGATAACACTTAAGAGCCATAGCAACTCCAGAGCTCTTCAGAGGATCAGCTAAGGCTTCTGCTGTGACTGCAGCTGAGTCCCACATCTACTTAAGGCAAGCTGTTCCAATCACTCCCTCACAGGTATTGTTCCCAAGAGAACTATCCAATAAATTTTTGACATGACACACAAATCGCCATACAGAAGCTAGGGAGCTTACCATAAGACACATATCATCTGAAGATATTTTCTGCAGATACCCAGTCATTAGCATGCGTTTGTCTCTTAAAAACCTTGTCTCAAGAAGATGCACAAACAGAGCTTAGAAACTGAAGGGAAACATTTGCAAGTTTGAATCATTGAGGCCCATGAAAAAATATTGCTAGATGTTTCTGATTTCTCACATTGGAGAAAGAAAACAGAGAGATGCAATACGCTATGGTCTGAATGTGTCCCTGGAATTCATGTGTTGGAAACTGAATCTCCAATGCAACACTGTTGGAGGGCGAGGCCTAGGGGGAGGTGTATAATGCCATTAGAGAAGGGCCTGTGAGTGTGGGGTTAGCTCTCTTGAGCTCTTGCTCTTCTGTCTTCTGCCGTGTGAAGAAGGCCTTCACCAGATGCTGGTAACTGGATCTTGGACTTCCCGGCCTCCAAAACGATGAGCAGATACATTTATGTTCCTTTTAAATTACCCATTCTCAGGTGTTCTGTTACAGTAGCATAACTGTTCTAAGGCAGAGTAGGACAAGAATGTAAATGCAATACTTGGAATGGTAAACAAAGGATGTCAAGTTAAATAAAAGCAACAGCAAAATGAATAGACCAGAATGTGAAGTGTTTTTTCTTTAAGGTTGTCTTGATAAGAGGTGACAAAAAAGAAATCAGAGAAGTTTTTAGAATAAAGATGACCAAATTAGGTAATATGTATATTTGTTTCAGCACAAATAAGTGATATATACAAGAATGATTTTTAAAGTATACCAAATACTAGTACCCATAGCTAGCTGTATCAAATTCTATAAATTGGCCTTGATTGCTTCAATTTTTTTTTAAGTAATAGACTTTAATTTTTAGAGGATTTTTAGGATTACAGGAAAATTGAACAGAAGTAGAGTTTCCATGTACCCTCTGAACCCCAAATAGTTTATTTTAGTAACATCTTTCATTAGTGTGGTACATTTGTTACAATTGATAAACCAGTATTAATATATGATAATTAATTTAAGTCCATGGTTTACATCAGGATTCACTCTTTGTGATAGGCAGTTCTGTGCATTTTGACGAATGTAAAAACGTCATAAATCCATCATTACAGCATCAAGCAGAATAGTTTCACTGCCCTAAAGATCCCTTTGCTCCACCTATTACATCTTCCTTTTCTTCTGCTGAATCCCTAGTAATGACTAATCATTTTATCCTCTCCATACTTTTACTCTTTCCAGAATGTTATTGTTTGATATATATGTAGTAGAACTTCTTCTGCTACTACACACACTCACACAACACAATACTTCTGACAACAGATGTGTGGGGAGTTTTCCCCACATACCAGGTAACTCTCCAGCAGTCATCAGCTCGGTGTCCTATAAGTTACCTGAATTCTGATACTATTTACCTGGAGATACTGTCAAATCTTACAGGCTGAGGACTCAGTCTTGTAAGACTGCCTCCCATTTCATTTTCCAGTTGTAAGTAGTAGGTTGTTAGCTATACTTTTGACCCACTGGCTATAAATCAGGTTTCCCACGACCCCCTCCTAGGGTTCCATTAATTTGCTAGAAAGGCTCACAGAACTCAGGGAAGCACTTCACTTAGTTTTTAGGTTTGTTACTAAAGAATGCAATTAAGAATACAGGTGAAGAGCCAGAAGGAGAGATACGTAGGGCAAAGTCTGGAAGGACTCTGCGTGCAGGAGCTTCTGTCCTTTGTGGAGCTGGAGTGTGCCACTCTCCTGACAGGTAGGTGCATTCACCAAATAGGAAGCTCCTCAAATCCCCTAGTTTAGGGATTTTTGTGGAAGCGTTATCAGTAGACATGACTAATTATTCACTGTATTTCTAGTCCCCTCTCCCCTCTCTGGAGAATTGGGTTTCCAAGGCTGAAAGCTTCAAGCTTCTACTCATGGCTTAATTTTTCTGGTGACCAACCCCTATCCAGGAACCCACCAAGAGTAGCCTCATTAGAAGAGAAGGTGCTCCTATCACTCAGGAAATTACAAAGGTCTTACTTAGGAGCTCTGTCTTAGGAACTAGGAAAGTAACCTAATACTGGAACAAAATATTCTTCTAGCATTCCTATTGCTCAGGAGATTACAGAGATTTTAGTAGTTCTGTGCCAGGAACCAGGGGCAGAGACAAATACATTAATATATATATTCCTTATATTTCACAGTCATATTACTTATATTTCACAGTATTTGGGATCATACAGTATGTATTCTTTTCAGAATGACTAACTACTTAGCAATATTCACTTAAGATTCCTCCATGTCTTTTCATAACTTGATAGGTCATTTTTTCTATTTTATGGGTCACCCTGTTTATTCAATATTGAAGAACATCTAGATTGCTTCCAATTTTGGTATTTATGAATAAAGTTGCTGTAAACATTCATGCACAAGTTTTTTTTTTTTTTCTTTGTGGACGTAAGTTTTCAACTAATTTGCGTAAATACTAAAGGGCATGATTGCTGGAGTCTATGGTAAGATTATGTTTAGCTGTGTAAGCACTGCCAGACTATCTTCCAGATTGGCTGTACAATTTTGCATTCTCACAAGCAATAAATGAAAGTTTCTGTTGTTCTACATCCTCTTCAACATTTGATGGGATCTGTTTTGAGTTTTAGCAATTCTACTGCCATGAAGTAGTACTTACTTAATATTCAATTCCCTAATTATATATGATGTTGAGCATCTTTTCATAAGCTTAATTATGTGTATATCTTCTTTGGTGAAGTGTCTATTCATACCTTTGGCCCATTTTTAATTGGGTTGCTTGTTTTCTTATTGCTAAATTTTAAGAGTTCTTTGTATGTTTTTGATACATGACGTTTGCCAGATACGTGTTTTGCAAATATTTTTTCTGACAGATCGAAACAGAGTTGTTGATTTTCAGTTTGTTCAACTTTTTTTTTTTTTTTTGCTGTTGTAAAGGCAGAAATGATGGCTTCTCAGCTCTTTATATGTCATGTAAGACCCCAGAGTTCTCCAGATTTCTTTAAAAAAAAAAAAATCTATTACAAATGATTTCATTCCGGCTCTAGCCTCAGGTATTGCCTTAGTTCTGGCTGATATAAAAAATTACCATAACCTGGGAGATTTAAGCGACATGAATTAATTTCTTACAGTTCTGGAGGCTGAAAGTCTGAGATCAAGTTTCCAAGCATCATCAAGAAATAGTGGGGGCCCTTTTCTGAGTTGCAGCCTGCTATCTTCTTGTGTCTTTAGTGGCAGAGAGTGAGAACGCTCTCTGGTGTCCCTTTTATAACAGCACTATTCCCATTCAATAGGGCTTCACCCTCATGATCTGGGAGACTGTACCCGAATCTAATTACCTTCCCAAGACTCTACCTCTAATATCACCTCAGGGACTAGGATTTCGACATATACATTTTGAGAGGACACAACATTCAGTCAAACACTTCCTGCCCCTGACCTTTCAAAATTCATGTCCTTCTCACATGCAAAATATATTCATTCCATTCCAACAGTTCTAAAAATTTTAACTCATTCCAGCATCAACTCTAAAGTCTAAAGTCCAAAATCTTACCTAAACATCATCTAAATCAATGGTGATTTAATAAATGGGTGAGACTCAAGGTATAATTTACCCTGAGGCAAAATTTTTCTCCAAAAGAGTGACATGCTTCCAAAATACAGTGTTGGCATAAGTATTGATAATCATCCTTATTCCAAAAGGCAGAATAGGGAACAATGAAAGGGTAAGAGGTTCTAAGTAAGTACTAACGCAAGCAAGGCAAACGCCGTGAGATCTTAAGGTTTGAGAATAATCTGCTTTGGCTCCATACCCTGCCTTCCAGCCCCACTGGAATGGCAGTTCCACCTTCAGATAAACTGGGGCAGAGGTCCTGCCTTCCAGAGCCACTGACGTGGCAACGTCCCTCCCACAGTTCAGTGGGGCACTGCCCATGCTATCTCTTTCTGTATTGACTTCACCCATGCCACAGCTCTTTGGGGTGGCCCCACCCATGCCATGATTCTCTGTCAGGGAAAAGGTAGCACCCCAGGGCTCTTCTGGATATCCTTCTTGTCCTTTGAAGTCCAGGTGGAGGTGTCCTGCTCCCTATGCCTATGCATTTGAGGCCGTCTTCCCTTGTTTTTTCAATGATAACCTGTGTTTGCAGCTGAACAGCTCTATGGTCTGGTCCTGGGGTCTAAGAAGTCTGACAGTCTTCCTCCATTTTGTCCTGTTTTCTCTAGTTACTGCTGTCAATGCTTCTGCTGTTGTGATCCAATCTCTATTCCTGGCTTTTGCTGAGATGGTTGACCAAGTCTGTGGTTCACACTGGTAGTGTTCTCTTCTGAACACTGTTTCTCAATTTTTGTAATATGTACAGGCAAAGAATTATCTAAGTCTTCAAGTTCTGGTTCCTTTTTTGATGATCAATAACATCTTCAATTCATCTTTCTTTTTCTTACATTTTATGATAAGCCATCAGGAGAAATCAAGCCACTCCTTTAACACATTGCTTAGAAGTGTCCTTGGCTAAATATACAATTTGCCTTCCACAAAACACTAGCACATAAACATGATTCAGCTGTGTTCTTTGCCAGTTTATGGCATGGATAGTCTTTCCTCCAGTTTCCAATAACGTGTTCTACATTTTCATCTGATACATCATCAGAGTGGTCTATACCATTCTTATTTCAACCTATATTCTCTTCATGATTACTCAGGTATGCCCTGAGAAGACAGAGGCATTATCTGTAGCTCTCCTCTTTTCTTTCCGAGTTCTCAACAGAATTGTGTTTAAAATTCATTTATGACAATCTAGGCTTTTCCTAGCATGCACTTCCAAACTCATTCAGCTTTTACCCCTTACCCAATTCTAAAGTTACTTCTAAGTTTTTAGGTATTTGTCACAGTGGCATCCCCACTTTTAGGTACCAATTTCTGTGTTAGTGAGTTCAAATTGTTATGACAAACTACCATAGACTACGGAACTAAACATTAGACATTTATTTCTCATAGTTCTGTAGGCTAAAAGTCTGAGATCAGGGTGCCAGGATAGTTTGGTTCTGGTTAGAACCCTCTTCTGAGTTTCAGACAGTCTTTTCCTATATCCTGACATGAGATAACAAGGATGAGAAAGCCTTCCAGTTTTTTTTGTTTTTTTTTTTTTCAATAAGGGCACTACTCTCATTCATGAGGGTTCCACCCTGTTTCCTTCAGTTTCTTAATCACCTCCTAAAGCCATCACATTGGGATTTAAGATTTTGACATATAAATTTAGGGGAACACAAACATGCAGTCCATTTCAAGTGTTTACCATACAAGAGGAATAATATTATATCTCTATTATATATATATATATATATACCCATAAAAAATATATATAGTAACATTTTTGCACATTTTAAAATCTTATGTAAGCAATTATGTTGTGCGTGCTTGACTTGTTTCATTTTACATTATATTGTATAGATTTGCTGATATTAATACATGTGGCTTTAATTTTCATTTTTTCTTTTTTCAAGAATTAGGAGAAGTCTGAGATTTTATAATATTTGCTAGCTTGCAAGTCAGCCTGCTACAGTTTTATAGTTGTTGAAGACATAACACTCTTGGGTCAGAGACAAAGGATATTAATTTTCTCAACAGTAGGAGAGTTCAGAGTATCTAATACATTTTCTTTTGCCTGAAGCCCCAATACTCATGGGAAAATTCAAAGAGGTCCAGGTGACTCCTGGGCATGCAGAGAATTGTGGTACAGGAGAGAAACACTGAACTATAGGGAACCTGAGTGCTTTCAAATGGACAGTAATCATGCAAAACGTTTTTCTATCTTCTAAGACTGTTCACTGCACAAAAATCCTTGAAAAAATAATACGAATCAGTGGCAGTCAGTGTCTTTTCTCAGAAACATGAAGAAATATGAGAAACCCATAGAGAATTGTCTGTTTATGGATATTGGTTGCATGAAAAAATCTGATTCATTAAAGCTATTGCTAATTTTATTAACAATTTATTACTTATTTTTATGTAGAATGCTGCAGTAAACAGACTTGTGCAAATGTTGAACATATATGTGTATATATATGAAATATAAATCTTACATACTAATGTAGGGAATATAATATAACATATACAAGACAATATATATTTTATAATATATATGATACATTTCATAAGTCATATATATAAATCTTGAGCATATATGTATGTTCAAGAGAAGCATGTGTGCATGTGTACATATACATATACATATATATATATATATCTTATCCAAATGAGTCTGCCTTTTTAATATGATCTTGGGTGTTCTATTTGTTTTTTGTTGCTATTGTACTGTTTTATTCTGTTTTTCTTTTTATATATTGAATTTATATTCATCACCTTGTTGATGTCTTATATAATATCTATTTTTTGTCAATAGATATTTTCAATTATTATCACAACCCCTTAAGCCCTAGGAAAGAGTCACTCAGCAGATATTGTACCTAATAGTAATCATGAAAACTGCCTCATAAAGAAAGAATTTTATTGCCAAATAAGATAAGAACAGGTTATATTATTTATTTTATAAAGTTTACAGTGCACATAGGTATATAAAGCTTTAAGAAATTTTGATTAAAAACATGGTTTAATTTTATTTTCTATTGTTTTTCTTTTATTTTCTATTGTTTCTCAATTTTTATTTTTTATTGTTCTTTGCTTGAAATCTTTTCTCTGAAACAACTACATCTTCCTGTGTAACTAATCTTTACACTGTGTATTTTGGAAAACAGTTCATTAAATAATTTCATCTTGAGATTTTTGTGATTAAAGTCCATCTTTGGGGTGTGCGTGCGTGTGTGTGTGTACATATAGCTACACACATATATATATATATGTATGTTACATGCACACACCATACACACACACACACACACTCATACACATTGGTGATACATTACCGTCGGAGAAAAGTTACACTTTTAAAGGCTTTCATTTTAGCTTCAATAGGAAAGAAAGGCTAAATCCTTTTACTAAGTAGCCATTTATAAAACGTTAGTTTCAATCAAGGAGAATGAAAAGAAATAGAGCAAAGCCTTATAACAAGAAAGCACTCATTTCCTTTACCTCAGATTCCCAAACACATTGGCAAAGATGAAAACAACTTTCCTGCTGATGCTATTATCTATGATAGCCAATCCTTTCCTCCCACAATGAGGGCCTGGAAGAACAATCCATTCCACGGGGGGCAGAGGCAATACAAAATGGGCAGGTGAAGAATTTCAGCATACGAACAATAAAAAATATAGATGGCTGGACAATCACCAACAACAAAAGAGCCAAAAAACCCAAATTTTATTGCTTGTGTTTGCTCCAGCTTCGCCAGTTCTTTCTCTATTTTCTTAGAGTTCCTATAGAGATGAGGAATTCACACAAAATGATCCTTTTCTAAGCTACACAGAAACAAAACAGATTTGAAAACAAAGAAACAAAAAGAAGAAAATTTAATTTAAGCTTGTGATGATAGGAAGTCAAACAAAGTTTCTTTTCTTTTGCTTGTATGATTGCTTGGAATGACAGTAATTTTGTTAAATATACTTTTCTTCCAATAGGTCTTAGGAAATGGCCTTGTACTTAATGTTCTATTCAAAGGTTTGAATGATGAAATGTTGTAAAAAAAAAAAAAAAAAATCTGGGGGGTGCTTTTTTATTTTGCGAGTGCTATTTTATAGAAAACACACCGTTTTTATATTTTTTAAATAAGTAATCTTTTAAATTATAAAAGTCATATAAATTTGAAAGAAATTTATAACTTACTGCAAGGTACACAGAAATCTTTAAGATTTCCTCTGATTGTACCACCCAGAGTAAAGGAGTCTACTAATATCTGTAGTGTGTGTGTGTGTGTGTGTATAGATACATAACTCTATAGTATTTTACTATATGAAATTTCTACTTAGAGGCATTCATATTGCCACAATTTTATAAAAGCTATTTTTATTGAGGTAAAATATATTTATATTATTTACCATCTTTATCATTTTTAAGTGTACATTTCAGCAACAACAAGTACATTTATGTATTTTTTCCTTCATCCTCCTCCTTTTCTGGTCTCTGGTAAAAGACTATTGAAAATTATGCTGCAAGTATAAGTTTAAATATAAATAAAAATAGTATACACTCATTACTTCCTCCTGAAACATACCAGCAACTGGAATTGTTTAGATATACAGATGTAAGTAAACTTATGACATATGATATGGCAAAAAAAAATTGGAGGACATAATTTTTCAATTTATTTTATGTTGAAGTGAAGAAAATAATAGGTGGAATTGTAAAGCATAATAAATAAAGACATCTTGGATACTGAGAAATAGTCAAACTAGTATCACTTTAACTTTTCCGTGTACTTTTATTTATTAATTGGAAGAAACAATTTTAAGTTATGTTCTCTAATGTGGGATCTTACTATGATCTTCATAAATTATAAGAAAGAAACAAGAACGTGTGTAATGAAAAGACCATTGCTTTTATTTCTACTTAACATAAAAAGAGGTAAGGCACACATTTTCATATTGCCTAGTTTAAAGGTTTTAATCTAAACTTCAAAATGAACATTTGAATAACCTAGAATGCTCATATAATTGATTTATCTTCTTCATCTTCTTGCTGGGTATTCATTACTTTACATGCATTCTTACAGTTATATAGGAATCCTAGTTCTGCTTCTGAAGCTTAAGTACTCGACCTTTTGGACACCACTAGTGGTCCTTCCAGTTATATCCTAAGCAATTTACCTCTTGTTCCAAGCATACCCTGCAAAAGTCTAAATTTTATACAACAGGGGATGAATCACAGACAGAATGCATCCCAGTGTGAAAGCACATCTTCCATAGAAGTAAATCTGTCACTAGTATGTCTGTATAGTTTACAAACTGCAGTGGAAAATGCCCACGATTTCATCAGACCCGGCTTTGAGCGTTGTCACTATCTTTCATCATTATCCTGTTATTTTTGACCCACTAATTATCACCAGTGAGTTTTAATTTGTGCATCTAAAGAAATGGAGATAATTTGCCCTTGAAGGCATGTATATGTAATGTGCCTAACATGAGTCATGGCTCACTGAATATCGATTCCCTAAAATTGTCTTACTTATGAATTACTTAATTTTATTCTTAAAACATTCTTGTGAGATAGTTTCTACTATCATTAAAATTTTGTTGTGTAGCCAATTAAGAAATCAGTTAATATGAATTAAAAAATAGAGAAGCCATGATACAAGGTCTGGTGGTCCATTCAGATGTGAGATTGAACCTAAGAAACTGGAAATTATCATCCCTAACAGACTGTAAATATTATAAACCCTGTCCATATATAATAATATGAACAGCAAAACAAAACAGAAAAACCAGAAGATAAAGGGAAGAGATGTGGGACAATAGGTGATCATTCTAATTACCATATGTCTCAAAGCAAAATGAATTAATTCAGATTGTCAATTTTGAAACATAGAAATTTAAAAAGTTTGCCAATCTCAAAAAAAAAAAAAAAAAAAACGTGTTGTGTAGATGAGTAAATTGAGGCTCAGAAGTAAAATGACTTACCCAAAGAATCAAAACTCTTAGATTGAAAGCCACACGTAAAACTTAGCTATATAACCTCAGGTGGTATGTTTTTTACTATAGAATATTGCAAAAAATGCCATTGGAAAGCATAATTCATTTTTGCATTTGTGATAAATTGATGAATATTATGTCAAATTATTATGTTGAGGACATGCTGGGAGTGAAGTTTCCCCATGGTTAATCACAGATGCTGTCGTGCCAGGCTGCAGGTCTAAAACACGAAGAGTCTCCTGGAGCAGAGGTTTTCACAAAAACCACCACATAGAACTACTTCAAATGATTACATTTTTTCCTTTGCTGCTGTCCCATTTTCCAATTAGTTTCGCTGGATGCGTGCCCCTTTCCCCATCTAGAGCAATCAGTCCCTGGCCACTGGGCAAGGAATAGATAACATGAGAAGCTAATTCTATTTGAGCTAACAAATCCTTATTTCCAAGTCCTTACTCTCAATTAGTTTTGAGTTTGTGGGATTGGGTAAATATAAGCTTGACAAATGTTCATGAATAACAACAAATCAGTGTTGCATTTAACTGGTGATAAATCTGAATTTTTAAATGACCAGATGGTTAAAGAGGAACATGAAGTTAGTACGGAAGTTTCATTTGGCACAAGGCATTGGTAACATGCTCAATATAAAGCCAAACAAGGGTCGCATTTAAATAAGTCTAATACTTTTATTTTTTATTTTTTCAACTAAGCTATAGAACTGAAGGAAAAAGTTCATAGATATTTAAGATTGAGTATAAAAGCACTCAGGTGAGAGATTATCAAATTGAGAGATGTCTGCTCAAAAGTAGGTACTTACTAAAATAATTCCTGGGGTTATCACTGTGGAAAATGACAAAGTGATTATCTTTTAAAAGTCAACTATTTTAGAGAGGCATTTTCCGTTATTACTGTGGAGGGATTGAGCTTAACCTTGTGGAAAAACAGTAAGTGCGGGGTCAGAAAATGTCTACAATTCGGAGATTGACATAAACTGTGTCAATGTGTTCAATTTTGGAACAGACATCTCATCTAAAATTTCTGAGACTGGATATTTTGCCATTTGAAAATGGAAATTGCTTCATATATGGATTAGTATGTATGAGTTTTAGACTCCACTAGTATGTACAAGTCATCGATCTTAACATATTTTCATTGCTTCTCACATATGGATTATTATTTATGAGTTTTAGACTCCACTAGTATGTACAAGTCATCGATCCTAACATATTTTCATTGCTTCTCACATATGGATTATTATTTATGAGTTTTACACCCCGCTAGTATATACAAGTTATCGATCCTAACATATTTTCATTGCTTCCTTATTGTCTCACTCCTCTCTATAAATAGCTGAAATTCCAAAACCTCACTTTTGCCTTAGGTTCCCTGTCGAATACATGGATGCTGGACAAATCTTCATTTGAATCGTAGTCTCATCTCCTCCTAGCCTATAACTACACCTGTGCATTCAAATATGATAGGAGAAAAATACACAGCCATCATCTTAGTCCATTTGTTTTGCTATAAAGGAATACCTGAGGCTCGGCAATTTATAAAGAAAATAGGTTTATTTGGCTCATGATTGTGCAGGCTGTACAGGAAGCATGACACCAACATCTTCTGGTGATGGCATTAGGAAGCTTTCATTCACAGCGGAAGGTGAAAGGGAGCAGGCGTCACATGGCGATGGAGGAAAGAAGATAGACGAAGAGGTTCCAGGCTCTTTTCAACAACCTGTTCTCACAGTAACTAAGTGTAAGAACTCAATCACTCCAGTAGGAATGGCAGAGAGCCATTCAGGAGATATCCACCCCATGATTCAAAAACCTCCCACCAGGTCCCAACTTCAGCACTCGGGATCAAAGTTCACATGAAATTTAGTGGGGCCAAACAAACCATATCTGAGCCACAGCAGGCATGCTGACTATCGTGCTTTAAATGTAGGACACCTAACTTCAAATTGGCCATTACTGCTTTCCTGTAATTTTAGTACAAGCCTCTATGTAGTTCACTCACTCTCCTCCTGTCATGGATGATGATTTTACATGTTCCTCTTCTCAAAACCCTAAGAGTTCCAGTCCTATCTTCACACTTAGGAGATGATCTGAAATCCAGTTGACTCATAAAATACAACAGAAGAGATTCCCACAACCTCCCACCATTGCATCCACACTTCTGCGAGCACCTGTGCCCACATGACCTGCCTCCAATTCCATTGCTATCTACTAAAACTTCGCATCCTTTTCTAGCCATTGTCCTTTTTCTCCTCCCTTTCCTAAAACAGTTGTTATTACTCACTGATTCTAGTTACTTCCTCCCCTTAAATTTACTCTTGAACCTTTTCCTGGATATTGCTGCTGAATTGGCTCTTGCAAAATCACCGATAATTTTCACATTGGTAAATGAAATAATTCATTCTCAAATTACTTGAACCTTCATTGACATTCTTATATTTGACTATTTCCTCCTTCTTGAACTATTTTTCTCACACTGATTCCAAGAAATTTACTCTCTTTATTGCTCCTGTTACACGACCCCTCATTCTCAGCTCTTTTTGCTTGTTCTTTTTCTTCCTCAATGCACTAGCATGGATGTGTCTCAAGGCTCAGTTCTCAGATCTCTGTCTTTCTCTACCCAATTTCCCTTCTGTAGTAATCCACTTTTACCCAAAGCTTTTTTTTTTTTTTATGTATGTCAAATCTTTGTTTTTCAATTTAATTTAATTTGATTTTAAGTTCTGTATTACATGTGCAGGACGTGTAGGTATGTTACATAGGTAAACATGTGCCATGGTGGTTTGCTGCACCTATCAATCCATCACCTAAGTATTAAGTCCCACATCCATTAGCTACTTGTCTTGAAGCCTTCCCTCCCCCTCTCCTCTGACAGGCTCCAGTGTGTTGTTCCCCTCCCTGAGTCCATGTGTTCTCATTGTTCAGCTCCCAATTAGAAGTGAGAACATGCGGTATTTGATTTTCTGTTCCTGTGTTAGTTTGCTGAGGATAATGGCTTCCAGCTCCATTCATGTCCCTGCAAAGGAAATGACCTCATTCCTTTTAAAGGCTGTATAGTATTTCATGGTGTATACATACCACATTTTCTTTATCCACTCTATCATTGGTGGGCATTTGGGTTGTTTCCGTGGCTTGCCTTTGTGAATAGTGCTGGAATGAACATACACGTGTATGTATCTTTATAACAGACTGATTTATATTCCTTTCGGTATATACCCAGTAATGGAATTGCTAAGTCAAATGGTAGTTCTGGTTCCAGGTCTTTGAGGAATTGCCACACTCTCTTCCACAATGGTTGAACTAATTTACATTCCCACCAACAGTGTCAAAGTGTTCTTATTTCTCCACAGCCTCACCAGCATCTGTTGGTTCTTGACTTTTTAATATTCACCATTCTGACTGGTGTGAGATGGCATCTGATTGTGGTTTTGATTTGCATTTCTTGAAAGATCAATAATGCTGAGCTTTTTTTCATATGTTCATTGGCTGCATAAATGTCTTCTTTTGAGAAATGTCTGTTCATGTCCTTTGCCTACTTTCATGTCCTTTGCCTACCTTCTAAAGTTTGTGTGTGTGTGTGTGTGTGTGTGTGTGTGTGTGTATAAATTTATTGAAGTTCCTTGTAGATTCTGGATATTAGACCTTTGTCAGGTAGATACATTGCTGAAAATTTCCCCCATTCTGTAGGTTGTCTGTTCACTCTGATAGTTTCTTGTGCTGTGTAGAAGTTCTTTAGTTTAATTAGATACACCATTTGCCAACTTTTGCTTCTGTTGCAATTGCTTTAGACGTTTTGTCATGAAATCTTTGCCCATGCCTATGCCCTGAATGAGATTGCCTAGATTTTTTTCAAGGGTTTTTAGAGTTTTGGCTTTTACATTTAAGTCTTTAATCCATGTTGAGTTAATTTTTGTATAAGGTGTAAGGAAGGGGTCTAGTTTTAATTTTCTGTGTATGGCTAGTCATACGCAGCATGGCCATTTCCATGACATTGATTCTTTCTGTGGGCATAGAATGTTTTTCCATTTGTTTGTGCCCTCTCTGATTTCCTTGAGCAGTGGTTTGTAATTCTCCTTGAAGAGGTTCTTCACTTCTGTTTGTTAGCTGTATTCCTAGGTATTTTATTATCTTTGTGGCAATTGTGAATAGAAACTCATTCATGATTTGACTCTCTGCTTGTCTGTTGTTGGTGTATAGGAATGCTTTTGATTTTTGCATGTTGATTTTGTATCCTGAGACTGCTGAAGTTGCTTATCAGCTTAAGAAGATTTTGGACTGAGACAATGAGGTTTTATAGATATACAATAATGTCATCTGTAAACAAAGAGAATTTGGCTTCCTTTCTTTCTATTTGAACACCTTTATTTCTTTCTCTTACCAATTACCTTGACTAGAACTTCCAATACTATGTTGAATAAGAGTGATGAGAGGGGGCATCCTTGTTTTGTGCCAGATTTCAGGGGAGTGCTTCTTGCTTTTGCTTATTCAGTTTGATATTTGATGTGGGTTTGTCATAAATGGCTCTTATTATTTTGAGTTATGTTCTGTCAATATCTAGTTTATTGATAGTTTTTAACATGAAAGGATGTTTAATTTTATTGAGGGCCTTTTCTGTGTCTATTGAGATAATCGTGGTTTTTGTCTTTAGTTTGGTTTATGTGATGAATTACACATATTTAGTTGCATATGTTGAACCAGTCTTGCATTCCAGGGATGAAGATGACTTTATTGTGTTGCATACACTTTTTGATGTGCTGCTGGATTTGGTTTGTCAGCATTTTATTGAGGATTTCTGCACTGATTTCCATCAGGGATATTGGCCTAAAGTTTTATTTTTGTTGTATCTTTGTGAAGTTTTGGCATCAAGATGATGCTGGCCTCATAAAGTGAGGGAGAAGTCCCTCCTTTTCATTTGTTTGAAATAGTTTCAAAAGAAATGGTACCAGCTCCTCTTTGTAACTTTCATAGAATTCAGCTATCAGACTGTCTGGTCCTGGACTTTTTTTTTTTTTTTTTTTTTTGGTTGGTAGTGTATTTACTGCCTCAATTTCAGCACTTGTTACTGGTTTATTCAGGGATTCAGCTTTTTTTCTGGTTCAAGCTTAGAAAGCTGTATGTGTCCAGGAATTTATTCATTTCTTCGACATTTTCTGGTTTATTTGCATAGAGGTTTTCATAGTATTTTCTGAGGGTTGTTTGTATTTCTGTGCCTACCCAAAGCTTTAAATGCTACTTATATGTTCGCGGTTGCCAAATTATACTTCTAACCTAATCACCTCCACAGAACTCTAGGCAAACATGTATGTCCATGGTTTTAAAATATCAACTTCCATCTGTATTTGATCTCTCAAACTTTAAACATTCAGAAATAAATTCCTTATCTTTCTCTCAAGACATATACCTCCTGCAGTCTTCCCTATTGAAGTTCATGGCCAAATCCAATCTTCAAGTTGATCTGACTGAAAGTCCAAGACTCACTCTTGATTAATCTCTTTCTTTCATGCCCCATAACAAATCCAGGAGTAATTCTTTTAAAATATATCATGGCTGGGCGCAGTGTCTCACGTCTGTAATCCTACTTTTACAGGCCGAGGTGGGCAGATCATGAAGTCAGGAGATCGAGAGCAGTCTGGCTAATGTGGTGAAACCCCATCTCTACTAAAAATACAAAACCTAGCTGGGCATGGTGGCATGTGCCTGTAATCCCAGCTACTCAGGAGCCGAGGCAGAATAATCACTTGAACCCGGGAGGCAGAAGTTGCAGTGAGCCGAGGTCATACCACTGCATTCCAGTCTGGGTGACAAAGAGGGACTCCGTCTCAAAAATAAATAGATAAATAGACAAATAAATAAATAAAACATGTCACTAGCTCCACCTACACTGCTTTTATTCACGTCATCCCTCTTTTTCTTTTATATATCACATAAAATTCTAACTCATTTCGACTAGTTAACAACTCAAGTTCCCCCAGTGGTTTCCCACTCAGACCTAAAGAAAGACAGATCTCTTATGGTGGATTGACATGATTTGGCACTACACAAGTCTCTCCATGATGTATTCTACACTGTATCCAGGTTTACTCTCGCCTCAGCTTCTTTGAACTTGCAATGCCCATTGCCTAGATTCTATTCACCTAGAGATCGGGACTTCCTCTTTTCCATCAAGACCTTGATTATAAATTGCTCTCTATGGAGGTCTTTTATGACCACAATGCTTAAAATTGCAACTATTTCCACACTCCTCATCTCCCTCCCTTTAATGTTAAAACATTAAAACCAATTTTTTTGTTTTCCTCATTATACTTATCATTATATGACATAAAAATATATTTTTTGTATTCTGCATCATTTATTTTATTTGTATTGACAGTATTTCCTGTTATTATAATGTAAGCAGACATTGCATCAATGCAGATTTATTTTTCTGTTTGATTGATTAACACTGTCATCAGTGTCCAGAATGATACTTGACACATAATGCTCAAAATCATTCTTAAAATAATGATAATATATAAAAAAGCACTTTGGAAATTATAAAGGCTTCATTAAAATGTTGACATTATTATAACATCAACTAATTTAGTCAGATAGTGTTCCTTTTAAATTTGATGCCTGGTCTTATAAATATCCATAATTATCATTAAATTTATTTCCTATGTTTCAGGCACTGAGCTAAAAATGACATTAAAACTCTAACTCAGGTGACAGTGAGAACAAGGTCACATAGTGAAAAACACATGAAGAAATACAATGTTAATGGTTCATTTATGTATTAAAAATCATTTAAAAAATAATAATGATATCCCTGTGGAAGTTAAACATATAAACTTATTTTAGCTAAGGTGAATGCCATCTCTAATTATAGGGCAATTTTTAATATTTTTGACTTACAGCTTACATGCAGCAATTCTCAGTAATTATAAATAATAACAGAGCATTTGCTTATATTTAAATGGCAAGACAATTAAAAAGTTATTACTCCTCAGTGTTTCAACACTAGCACAATCTCAATAATATGATTCCATCTACCATTATTAAAAATTCTAGTCAGAGCCATAGCACTTAACTTATAATCTAATTTTATAAAAACAGTTGACTTTTTATTTCTTAAATATGTGAGAGAGGGTTAGTGAATTTATCTTATGTTGAGAACAACCTAATCTAGAGATACTATGCATTTTGAATATAAATAGATAAGAGATAATATCTCCAAAAATGTTTTGTAAATTTATACACTGTATATCAATGTATAGTGCTATGGTAAATAAATTTTTGTTTAATAAAATCAGTTCAAATTTTTATGTTTCATTTTAACTAAGGTAAGATGGAGGTAAGAATTATTTTAATGGGAAAAACCCTTTTGGAGAAATTCTTTTAAAAAAGAGGAAATAAATTTACATGCCATGAAAATGAGTAACATTTTTTTTTTCTGTTGCAATATGCCTTTTATAAAGTTTCTTCCTTTTCTGGAAAAAAAATTATGCCTATTGCTCAATTCAAAATATTTGACTACATACCCATGTTAAGACCAATATAAAGTCAGTAATCATTTAAAACATAATATAAAAGTTTTTGTTTGTTTGTTTGTTTGTTGAGACAGGGTCTTTCACTGTCACCCAGCTGCCCAGGAGTGCAGCAGTATGACCATAACTCACTGCAGCCTTGACCTCCCAGGCTCAAATGAACCTTCTGCCTCAGCTTTCCAAGTAGCTAGGGCTACAGGTGCATGCCACCACACCTAGGTATACATAAGTTTTTTTTTTTTTTTTTTTTTTTTTTTGTAGAGACAGTGTATCACTATGTTGCCCAGGCTGGTTTCCATCTCCTGGTCTCAAGCAATTCTCCCTCCTCAGCCTCCCAAAGTGCTGGGATTATAGGTAAGAGTCACCATGTCTGGCCTAACATTTGTATCAATTATATTTCAGTACAGATATCTAGCAGGATCTGTGCTAAGAAAGACCATACACTTAGGGTGTAATGCTTTTCGGTTTCCATCTTGACATTTTAAATAATTTTATCTTGAAATAACAACTTGTCAAATTTTGCCTTTCTGTCATGACCACCATAAGGGGTACTCGTCAATTTGTGAAGGAAGCTCACATTACTTAGAGTGATTTACTGTTGAGTCATTGATTTACAGCTCTCCCTTGCTTCAGCTTGGTCTCAAAATATTTGCCACTACAACAGTTTACTTTTCAATAATCATGACCACCCCATGGTCACCTGTTTCATTTGCCATTTGTGTTTCTATGACAGGGAGTCTATGCCAAAGTCTCAACTCCTCCTAGAACTATTCCCTATATAAATCACACTGTGACCTGAAGTCTCACTCTTTCCTCACTAAACGGTAAACTTATTCTGATTCATAATATCCATGTCTATTATGGGGCAATTTTCTTATGTCAAAATCAATGAATGGGTGTATTTAAGAGAAATCCTAAAAATACTAGGAATCAAAACAACAAACATTTAATAGCTAACATGTGGGCAGCATGCTAACATTTGAAAACAAAATTCGAACTCTACGAGAGTCCCCTTCAGAGACTCTACCTCTTTTTAAATCCTATTCAACTCACATCTCTCTCTCTCGTACTCACTTTATCTGAGCAACCCATTAATTTTTTTTTTTTTTCTATTCCTTCTGTTCCTTTACCTGACCCTCCAAATGTCACCCTTTCTTTAGGATTTTCAAAGGAAAATAATAATAACATTTTAAAATTTCTAGACCAGAAGCAGACCTAGGGGAGCTGAATTAAAGCCATGGTCTAGAACAAAAGTATCTCCATAATGGAATTTGTTTCTAACTTTTGGAGATACGGGGTGAAATTTGTTACAGAATTAATAATTTTTTTAGATGCTAATTGTGCCTAAAGGTCTACATCAATTAGTCCCATTAACTGTTGCTCTATTTTCTAAGCATTTAAAAAAACAAAATTTTTAAGCATTTAAGAAATGCTTAAAAATAAGATTAAAATTTTAAAAACCCATTTGTATTAAATTTTAAAATAATTCCCTTTACAGACTAATAAAAATAAAATACACCACGTAAAGCAATTTGAGAACATTTTAAGATTAGACTAGACAAAAACTCAAAGTTGTAAACTAAAACTAGATGCCAGAAAGCTTTCAAACATTAAAAGTTTCAGTATTACAGGGTAGGACCCAGCAACTGGAGTAAAAACGTTATTCTTTCTTCGTAAACATGAATTAGGGGTTTTAAAAAATAAAATAAAATCCTTGAATTTCCAGTGTGTGGATGGACATTTTCAGAAATTTAGAAAGTAAACAAATTGATAATTGGCAAAACTTTTGGCTCTTTAAACAAAATAATTCTCGGCCGGGCGCGGTGGCTCAAGCCTGTAATCCCAGCACTTTGGGAGGCCGAGACGGGCGGATCACGAGGGCAGGAGATCGAGACCATCCTGGCTAACATGGTGAAACCCCATCTCTACTAAAAATACAAAAAACTAGCCGGGCGACGTGGCGGGCGCCTGTAGTCCCAGCTACTTGGGAGGCTGAGGCAGGAGAATGGCGAAAACCCGGGAGGCAGAGCTTGCAGTGAGCTGAGATCCGGCCACTGCACTCCAGCCTGGGCGACAGAGCGAGACTCTGTCTCAAAAAAAAAAAAATAATAATAATAATAATAATTCTCCACTCCAGAAAAAGAAAAAAAAAAAAAAAGATTATCTGTGTGAAATGGGAACTGTGACATACAGAAACCAGTACATACTATGAACAAAAAAGCCATTAAAGAAACCAATTTTCCATGATGGCTAAGAAACACAAACAGAACTGTCCAAAATCTGTCCAATGATACTGCTTCTAGGGAAACATAAGCACCCCAAAATTCCATGACCTTTATCTAAATTTCCAAGGAGAATTTGTTGATAACTATATATGGACAGTACACCTTTCTTGTTGCTATGTATGCCACTATAATCAACCATTCATCCCAGCTCTATATATCAGATCCCTTAGAGTAAAATACAACCCGAAAAGCTAGAGGACACGTTGACTGGTAGCAAGTGAAAGAAAAAGAAGTTTTGACTAAAGAAAAAAAATCACTGGTGTCAGATTATGAAAGAAGATAATAAAAGGTATACTTGTAGTCTAGTAGATTATAGATAGCGAGAGGAAAAATTAACTTCATTTCATTCATTTACTTCATTTACTTCAATTTGCTAGAGTCATTTAAGTATTGAGTATTTTTCACCATCCTATGTCCTTTCCAAAGTTCCAAATTCTGATATTTTGCCTTCATTGTAAGAATACGTACTTATTCATGGTAACACATTACTACAAATACAATAGGTAATATCTCTTTTCATAAAAAATATGCTTCAATCCCAAGTCATGATTAGATCAAAATGGAACTAGGCATCACTATACCTATATAGTATTCATGACTTGATTAATTACCAGAAAATTAGCTATAGTCCCAGAATCCTAAGGACAAAACACTACGACACTACAGGTCTAGACAGATTAATTAAAGTAGAGCATATAAAAAATCAGATTATCAAAAATCTGTTGAGCAAACATGAAGAGATTAGGGCATCTACAAGAAGTGTTATCTCAACAACTTGATACATGTCAAAAACCCATCTGAACTAAATGCTTGAGGGGATGGATACCCCATTTTACATGATGTGATTACTATGCATTGCATACCTATATGAAAACATCTCATATGTTCAATAAATATATACAAATACTATGTGCCCACAAAAATTAAAATAAAAAACAGAAAATAAAGTCAAATAAAAACCTATCTGTCATTTCATCTACTTAACCTGTATTTTTGTACTAATTAGCCAAACTCTTTTCATCCTCCCTCCCTGCTACTCCATAAATATGTGTAATTATTATGTATCAATAAAAATGACTCAACCATAAAAAAATAAGAAACTAACTTTGATCCAGTAGCCAAGGTTTAACTTGCTTGTCTCCAAAAAATTCAGGCTATAATTAAATTAATTAAAGCACTTTTAGATTTTGTAACAGGATCGCTTATAAACCTGAGGTTACTATAATTAGTGAAATTTTATGTTCCTAAAAAAACACTCAATATATTTCTACTAACTAACAAATGATTGATTACTGTGACTTTCTCTTTCTCATCTTACTATCTCCTAATACACCAAATCTGTAACACCAATGACGGAAAATTACACAGTTGTACATCTGTAATTAAGGAATTGTCCATTCTCACAACAGATTTTTTGTACCTCCCAAAACCCAAATGTGACTTAATGTTTTTGAATAGGTCACTTTTATATTAAATATGTAAATGAAAATATCAGGATTCATTAAAATATGTAGTATAGTCATTCCTGTAGAATCCACTTCCTTACCAGAAGTTCAATTGACAGAACTGTTATGTTTTCTAGGGCATATCAAATTACCTAAATACAATAGATCTATATATTAGTGGTAGGTATAATTTTGGGATAATTCACTTATCTGAAATTATATAGAAACAAAAATATTTCATCAGATTCCTCAGGTACCATTTAAAAATAATTTAAAAAAGAACATGAATTACTTGATACTTTGATTCTTCCATAAAAATTGCCATAAAGGTAGATTCTCACGGTAAATAGCATATTATAGGATCTAGTGTCTTATACTGTGAAGAGTGTAGACATACTGGACATACTGCAAAAATACCATATTAACATATATACATACTTTAGAAAATCCTTTAGCAGGTTTTTATCTTTGGCTGTTCCAAATACAGTACATATAAAAGACTTTCTTACAGATCAAAAACAAGTAGCAAATCTACAGAGATTTATAAACACAAAAAGTCTAGACTGATAAACTTGGAAAAAAATGCCATGGGGGAATGATAGAGTTGTGAGAACTCAACATAGAAGGACATGACCTGGTAAAACCAGAATGACCACTTACAGCATCAGATAAAACCCCAAACTGTGTTTGGGTAAAATTTGTCTACACAGCAGCCTCTAGGGAAAAATTAGTGTGGAAATGATGCCAATAGGGTAGTGTAGATCATCATGCAGTTTGTGAGCAATAGAAATCACCTGAGGGGTGTGTGTACACATATACATGTGTATACAAATGCAACTTTTCTCACTTGAGAAGTATATGCAATTTTATATATATACACATACAAATAGATATATACATATATATATGGATAAAAAGAGAGAAAGAGAGAGAGAGAGGGAGGAAGTAAGTAAGGCACTTATGAGCAGTAGAAGATAGTTTAGATGGCCTAAAAAGAGTGAGATTTTTAAAATTAGTAGAGCCTGGAGGTGCCGGGTCTGTCCTGCAGACCCTGGCTGCGTGACAGATAAAAGGAGTACTCAGACACAAGTATGCCATGTAAGAGCAGCCAGGGGACTGCTGGGCACTTAATGGATGGAGACTGAGCAGTCTCGAGCTGGAGCTGCTTGCTTTTATTCAGTACAGATATAATGCTGAAATCCTGGAGTCAACACAATCTGTGGGTAATTAACATTATTGTTCCTCCATTCAGGAAGCAGTCTTGGGTGTGGATGATCAAAAGTCAGTTTCCGGACAACATAAGTTAACAAGCCTATTTAAGATAAATTCCCCTACATTCTCTTGTACCCATTCCTCGCCCTCTGCCTCAGGGTAAGAGAAGGGCTGCCTTCAGCTTATTATCCCCAAAAGCTGTGCAGAGCCTTCTGACCTTTCAGAATGCCTGCTCATTTTCCTGTAGTTTCTTCCACCACCCTGACCAATCTCCTACATGGAGGTCTAGGAAAGAAATGTCTGGATAGATTTATAGAACTGGATGCATAATGGGAAACTCTTTATATTTGGAGAATTGTTAATGCCCACCAGCAACTATCCATTATAGAAGAGCACTAAACAACCAGGTGGACAGGATGACTTGGCCAATAGGTATCAGTTTCTATCCTCACACTCCACAGTATTAATACAATAGAATCATGAATGGAATAGCCATGTGGCAGAGATGGAGGTTATCCATGGGGCCAACACCTTGGATTTCTCTCACAAATTCTAATCTAGTCACTGCCTCTGCTGAATTTTGATCTGTCATGAGAAGATACTGAGGTTGACTCTCCGATATGGTACCATGTCTCAAAGAATCAATAAGCTTTCTGATGGCAACTGAATGACATGGAATATTTTTCCAGCCAAGCAATAGCAATGATTATTCTAATCAGGACTGGTATTTACTCTGGATATAAATATGCATATCTAACCTGCAATGTCTCAGCCAACATCAGTATTCAAGGGCTCACAGAGTATGTACTACTGACATGGGAGCCCACATAACATCATAGCAATGATTTGTTTGTGGCCACAAAACCATAGGATTGAATGGTTCTATTACAATATGACCCACCCAGAAATGACTGACTTAATAGAGTAGTAGAAAAGATTCTTGAAAACATAGCAGAGAAACCAGCTTGGAGATGATACCTCAGAGAATAAGGTGCCACCCTTCAGGATAGGTAATATACCTTAAACAAATTGCTATTATATCTTTATTTGCCCTCCATTGACAGACTACATGAGTCTGAGAAACATTGGGTAGAAATAAAAGTGACCTTCACTTTTAAAAACCCATTGAGGGTATTTGTATTTATCCCACAGTTTCTTAAACTCTATATAACTAGATGGCCTGGTTTCCAGAGAGGAGGCAAATGTATCAAGGGATATGGTCAGAATCTCAACAATTTTAAATCAGGAATCTGAGCTCTTCATTCCAGTAGGCCAGCAGGCTCAAAAATGAGTTACAATACCAGCAGGAGTAATTGAAGCTGAATATCCTAAGACTGTAGGACTACTCCTTCTTAATAGGGTCAGGAAGGAATATTTGGCATTCATATAATCTGCTGAACATCTTTTGCTATTCCTATGTACAGTGTTAAATAGAAATATTCAAGTATAGCAGCCATAGCCAGATAAAAGCAGAAAAAACAGGCTCAGATCTCTCAGTGATGTGGGTCTGAGTCACCCCACCAGGGAAGCCACTTCAATAGTGGAAGTTTCCTCTCACCCAAGGGTGAGAGGAAAATGAAATAAGTGGTAAAGGAGGGATGTGATGAATATATCCTATGGTTTTAGGATTAACAATAACATTTGGGGCTGTAGTTTATCCCACTAAAGTAACTTCTTCCAAAATGAAATTCTGACTAACTGAACTCTTGTATAGTTGTTTCCCTAATGTAGTAAATGTAATGTGAGTGCAAGGAAAAGACAAATGTAGATGATGTTGATATTCTTTCCAGTTCTTATTTTCCAGTTAGCATGCCCATTCTTTAGTGGTTACAAGTGTCGTGGCTAATGGTTTATGCCTATGACCTTCTTGAAAGGAATTCCTTGGCTGATGGGGATTAACAGCACCAGGAAGACCTGGGAGGTTACACCTTTCACCAGCAGAGTAGCCACTGTCTGACTAACAAAGGAATACAAAACTCAAAGCCCTCAATGAAATGGGGCCCAAGTTTCTGTTGTAATACAGGCTTTAGAATCCAATCTCTATGCTTTGGAGAAGGCCAATACTAGAACTGAGGCCACATTCTTGTTTAGCTTCTTGCCCTCCTCCTCTTACTTTGTTCACTCCCTTAACAGATTGTTTCCCCCTGAATAGTACTTCTCCAATAAATCATGTTCCCTTGAAACCCAGTCTCAGGCTTTGCCTCTGGAGCACTCAGTGTAAAACAGTGATAATCTGGATATAAATGCTTATATAGTGCCTCTATTTTACTATGTGACTGAGTCAAAGGAAAATAAAAGTTGATAGCAAATAAACCTGACTTTGCCTGAATCAAGCTATTTTATGGCCGAAGGCTAATTCACAAGGGTTATATGAAGATTTTCTTTACTGCCTGCAGATGATCGATTCCAGGTAATGATGGTTAATGTCTAGAAGATAGCTTTGAGTAATAAGAATTTATAATACTATCAAAAACTTAAAAGAGTATATGCAAACTAAGAAGCAATGAGGACAGATGAATAAGTAAGTTCCAGATAATATTTCTTAAAACTAAAACTATGACTTAGTAAGTGATTTTTTTTTTTTTTCAGGTTTATGGAAACAAATGTCCTTCTCATATATTTTTGAACTGTCATGTGGTTGATTTTTTGACCTGAAATAACTTGAGGCGGAAATCATTTATGGTTGATCCTTGTGGTATTGAGATTTTAATATTTTCATATTTCTCTAAGTTCTTTCTTTGAAAGGATGAGCCTAAGATACACCATTTAACAAAAGTAGACTCAAATTGAGAATGTGAAACACCAACAGGGATTTCAGTCAGCTGTCTTGTTCTGCACTTTTAGAGCTATTAGAATGGTTGTCAGTGTGACAAGCCTTGGCTTTCTGCTTCACTTGTTTGTGTGAAGCTGTACTGGTGTGTAACCTAAAGTTGAAGTTGGAGGATATCTATTAATTTCCTATATAAATATTGTAGCTAAGAACTTACCATTCTTTGACGCATGTTTCAAACTATATGGTTCTTTCATGCCCACAGAATCACTAATTGTCTCTGTGGGAGATTTTAAAACAGCATTGACAAAAGATGTGTGAAATAGACTCAAATATTAATTAAGCAGTATGTAAACTTTTTAAGGCTAAGGCCCAGCACACTAACCCAAGTTATTATGGAAATAAATTATCCAATCAAATAAAATTGCATATAAAAATTCAAACATATATTTCACATGAAAAGGTTTTAATCTAATTAAATAGTGTATTAATTGAAAGAAAATATAATAGTTCAGTTAATCTACTCATGCACATTTTGAAATAAAACTTTAATTAATGTAATTATTACTCCTTTACCCAGGATATGGCTCTTTATTTTACCAAAATTTTCCAATTTCTATGCTCACATTTATATGCATATCTCAGATATTATTGCTGCAATCATATTTCTTCATTCTGTAGTGTATTAGTCACTTACACAATCATTCATTAACTCAACAAATATATATTGAAGAATATTGAATATTTAATATGGTCAGGTGCAGTTCAACGGTCTGTAAATACATTGTAGAATGCTACAGATAGAAATCTCTATCCTTGTGGGATTTACTACTTACTGAAAAGAGTCAATAAAAAGGATTAAATAATAGAAATAGCAATCTTGTTTAAGGGCTCATGAGAAAACTAGAGAAAGGAAGGCCAAAGGTGATGTCATGATAAGGGAAGAAATGCCATTTTAAATATTGTAGACAGACAGCCAAATTTTAGGTTGATATTTGAATGAAGACCTAAAAAGATAAGAGGATGAGCTATTCATTTGAAACTTTTATTTTATTTTATTTTATTTTATTTTATTTTATTTTAAGAGAGGGTCTTGCTCTGTCACCCAGGCCGGAGTGCAATGATACAATAATTACTCACTGCAGCCTCAACCTCAACCTCCCAGGCTCAAGTGAGCCTCCTGCCTCAGCATCCTAAGTAGCTAGGACTACAGACGTGAGCTACCATGCTTGGCTAATTTTTGTACTTTTTGTAGAGACCAGGTTTCATCATGTTGCCCAGGCTGATCTCAAGGTCCTGGACTTAAGTGATCTGCCTGGCTTAGCCTCCTAAAGTGCTAGGATTAGAGGCATGAGCCCCCACCCCCAGCCAATACTGGCTTTCAACAAGTTAACTAGACAATTATTGCATGACTTCAAGGAAAAAAAAAAAAAACACATTTATTTAGCTAGGATTAACCAGATCACTGTAGCTGCTAAATTGAAGATAAATGAAAAGGGATAGTAGTAGAAGTTAGGGAGAATAGATATGAAGCCCTTCCAATCATCTACAATACACAGAATGTAGATTAGAGAAGAGTAGTAGCAGTGGGGGTTGAAAGAATAAATTGGATTCTGGACAGATTTTGAGGATAAAACACACAGAATATGGCAAGAAAGAGAGCAGATCAGAAGAACATTCCGTATTTCGGTCTGAGCTACAGGTTGAATTTTGTTGCCATTTAGTGAGTTTGAAAAACTGTAAGAGTAACAGGGTTGGCAATTAAATATCAGAAGCTCATTTTAGGAAATGTTAGGTTTTAGAAGTAGTAGTTTTAAACAATTCTAGTTAGTCAACTCATTCAAAGGTACCAAGTGGGCAGTTGATATTCTGTCCTGATGTTCAGGGGAGAAGAGCTGCCTAGTGGTATATATTTGGTGGCCTTGAGCATATAGATTACACTTAGTATCTTGAGGCTGGATGAAATAACCAACGGGGAGAGTATAGTGAGGGAAAATAGATGAGATTTAAGAACTGAGCTGTGGGGAACTCCAATATTTAGACAATACAGTGAAAGATCTGGCAAGTAAGACTGCTAAAGCAGCAACAGCAGTAAAAAAGAAACCTGAGAATATTTTGTCAGAAACTAAGTGAAGAAATAGTTTGAAAAAGGAGAGAGATCATTGTGTCTACCACCTACCATTCCACCATGAACAACAGTAGATATCCTCTAAATACCTAATTTTAATATAGAAACTTTATCTTTCAGTTCTAAGTAATTTCTAAGTCTCATTTTTTTTCTTTGACTCATGAGTTATTTAGAAGCATGTTTGTCAGTTTCCAAATATACATGACTTTTAAAATTATTTTTATCTTAATTGTCTAATAATAAAAAAACAAAGCCTATATTCAGGGCTGACGTTCAGCCAGTATCACATGACAGGATGTATAGTCATCCCTCAGCATCTGAGGAATTGGTTCCAGGACCCCCTCAGATACCAAAATCCATGGATGCTCAAATCCCTCATATAATGGCACTGTATTTGCATATAACTTACACACATCCTCCCATATACTTTAAATCATCTCTAGATTATTTATATCTAATACAATGTAAATGATTTGAAAATAATTGTTATACCATATGTTATAATTGTTTTTTAAAATATTTTCTATCTATGGTTGGTTAAATTTGTGGTGGGAAAGCCACAATTATGGAAGAGCTGACTGTATTACTTTATGATTGTTAATCAAGTATTCATCTAACTTGCCAGGCATCTTTTTCAATTTATCAGCCCCATAGTGTAACAGTTGATAAATATTTTGAATATTACCTCTATCTGTATGAAACTGTTCTTTGAACTTTGTTGGGATTTGCTTAGTGGTCTAGTGCATGATTAATTTGTGTAAATGTTCTAGACTTCCTTGAGAAGAACACACTTTCTAATAAGCTCCACTGATATTTTGTATGTTCATTAGATTAAGCATGTGTATTATGTCCAAATATTCTATAACTATTAATTTTTGTCTCTTTTTTAAAATTCTTATATATTTATTTGTTTTGGGGATATAGACAGGGTCTCATCATATGGAGAGAGTTATGGTAAAACATCCAACTATTATCAGTTGCTCTCTCTAGTTTTATTAATTTTTATTCCATGTACTATCCGAAATTCATGTGTCTTAAATTGTTAAATCTTTTATATCACTAATGCTTTTAAAATTAGTTAGTGATATTCTCTATATCTAATAATGATGTATTTTTTCTTTCTTTTTTTTTTTTTTTTTTGAGAAGGAGTCTCACTCTGTCACCCAGGCTGGAGTGCAGTGGCCAGATCTCAGCTCATTGCAAACTCCGCCTCCCGGGTTTACGCCATTCTCCTGCCTCAGCCTCCCGAGTAGCTGGGACTACAGGCGCCCGCCACCTCGCCCGGCTAGTTTTTTGTATTTTTTTAGTAGAGACGGGGTTTCACCGTGTTAGCCAGGATGGTCTCCATCTCCTGACCTCGTGATCCGCCCGCCTCGGCCTCCCAAAGTGCTGGGATTACAGGCTTGAGCCACCGTGCCCGGCCTATTTTTTCTTATAGTCTTTTTGTTTTGTATTTATAGAGATACATCCACTTGATTGCTTGTGCCAATAAATACCTTATATAATCATGTAAAAATTCCCTCAGAAAAAGAAAATGTTAGCGTTGTTTCCGAAATTATTTAGGCAAAAACAATGTTAACCAAAGATAAGACAAAATTGAATATAAACGAAAACTATCAAAAAGGAAAGTCAGCGAAAACTAACCTAAAGTGACTCTTGATATTGAAATTAGGGGAACATCACACACCAGGGCCTATTATGGGAAGGGGGTGGGTGAGGGATGGCATTGGGAGTTATACCTGATGTAAATGATGAGTTGATGGGTGCTGACGAGTTGATGGGTGCAGCACACCAACATGGCACAAGTATACATATGTAACAAACCTGCACGTTGTGCACATGTACCCTAGAACTTAAAGTATAATAAAAAAGAAAAAAAAAAGAGTATTAAAAAAAAAAGAAATTAGTATACTGACTATTGTTAAAATACACTTCAGGAGACAAACACAATGAACTCTCTGGCTAAAAAGAGACATACTAAAACTACAAAACAGAACCAAATGGTCATGGCAGAGTGAGAGGCTGGTCACGTATCCCTGGGCTCACAAATAAAATACATGTCACTACCTGTCACAAGGTTTTTATTCCTATAATGAAGCAGAAGCAATTTCTCAAAAACATGTTAAAACAGCTATGGCTGAAAAAAATTCCCCAGCTGACCTCAGACAGAACACCTGGTGGTGACTGACTGACCACCTGGAACCTGCTAATTAAAAAACTTGTAGCTTCCTGCTTAAAGACTACCCAATGCAGGCTTTTCTCCTTACCCTTCTGATGCTTTCTCCCACTTTGCAGTCCTGCCACAACTCTCAATAGACTAAGGATGAGCCTTACCAACGTTCCTTCCTGATAAACTGCCACAGACCTCCAGCCAGTTTCCACTGGCTTATAGAGGATACGCAAAAACCTCCTTTGTGCCCAGTAGTTCACCATATGACATGTTGAGCCAAAATCTCCCTAATTTTAATATTGAAATCCCACGGCAAAGTGAAGGGAGAATGTATGCTACACATGTTTAGCCATTACACAATTGCTTAACTTCCCTCAAAAATATACATAGATTTTTCACAAACTCCTCCACAAATCTGTTTTGTTGTTGCTGTTGTTGTTAACACTGTAAAGTAAATATGCTTAAAAAGTTCAGGAAAATAACCGTTAAAAATGAATAATTTTGGCTGAGAACTGGAAACTATAGAAAGGAAATGACACTTATTATTATTATTATTATTTTTAAAAGAACTGAATTGAAACTCTGGCCAAAAAAAAAAAAAAAAAAAAAAAAAAAAAAGAAAAGAAAAGAAAAATTAACCAAAATTAAGAAATCTGTAAATGATGTTTTAAGATACATTGTTACCTCCAAAAAAAGAAATATTGAAGTATTCAGTATTCAGAATGTTCAGTATATTCAGTATATTCAGAATATTCAGTATATTCAGAATATTCAGAATATTCAGTATTCAGAATGAGATGTTAAATGAAAATAGTATCATTTCAAAGGCATTCAAGTTAAAATGTGCTCATTAGAATGGGCCCTGATACATATTACTGGATTCCTTAAAAAAGAAAGATTTGGACACAAAGACAACCATACATGGAAAACAATGTAAAGCACAGGGAGAAGACAGTCATCTATAAGCCAAGAAATACCTGAGGCTACCTGTTTGTCTAAATACCCAGTTTGTGGTATGACAGTCCCAGAAAAATGATACAGTGTTTGTATTTGGTTGGTGCACCAAACTTATATAACTGTGTATTACACAAAACTGAAGAGATAATTACCAACACAGGAGAGAACTCACAGTAATCCATCTGGAATAAAGGAGAGAGATTCAAAACAATAAAACAAGAGAAGATAAAAGATATAGAGAACATAGTGAGAGAAGTACTAAAAATAACGTTCAATTATAGCCTTACTAGCAAGAAATATAGAAAATAGGGGAAGTAATATTAGAAGAAATAATGACTAAGCTTTTCAAGAAATGATGAAGGCCAGTAATCCAAAAATTCAAGATGTTTAATGAAACACAAGCAAGATGAATGAAAGTACAGCTTTAAGAAAGACATCAAAACCCCTAAAGCAAAAAATAAAAACCAAAAAATAAAAACCATATGTGTAACAACAAAATAATTTTAAAATCTCATAAAAATACTTCTCAATATGTTTTGTAAGAGTCAAGCACATGTAATAAGAAAGGTATTCGATGTCTTAACTGACTGTATATTCTGTCTTAAAAATCAACACTTCCTCCAGAATCTTTACAAAATAATAGTAAATAAAAATCATGTTCTAAAAAAGAAAAACAGGAAATTATGAAGATATCCTTAACTAGAGAGTGAGATTCTCAGAAGTATTGTTGGAGATGCATAAAGGAATAAAAATATAAAACTATTAGAAAATGGTGATACAAGTAAACAGGTATTTGAATAAATTTAGTCAACAGAATTTATATAATCTGTCTTTCTGTATATACACATATGTAATCAGAAAACACAAGAACAATAACATGTAAGTCATGAAGTTAAAGTATTCTAATTTATTTGTTTTCTTCTTTTCCAAAAGGAGTATAAAATTCCTATTATGATGATACCTTTATTAGTAGAGAATAAAACTTGTAAGGGTAGCATAAGACACTTGGGGTGTGTGTGTGTGTATATATTATATATACCATATATATTATATATATACCATATATAAATATGTATTAGAATTCATATTTATTATATATTATTGATATATACATTAGTATATATTCTATATAAGAATACATACTTAAAAATGTTACAAGAATTTATATTGACCACATATTAAAATATTGAAGGTGAATAATTATCAAAATACAATAAGTAAAGAGAAAATTTAAAAATACCTTGCTAAAGTGAAGAAGAGTAACATATGAGAAGGGAAAACAGATATAGAACTGAATAGCTGAACCAAACAGAAAGACTACAGTAAGATGATAAATTCAAATATAAATATGTCATTAAATACATTAAATGAAAAGGGAATAAATACATTAAATGTAAATAGAATAAATACCAATTAAAGAACAACAATTATTGCTAATTGTAAAACAATCAATAAGATACTGTTGATAAGAAACATTATAGCACATATATGCATAAATATATAGAAAATATAGTTAGAAATAATAAAAAAGTTCAACTATAGTCCTACTGTCCTACTAAGAGAAAATACACGAAATATGCTGAAATAATATTTGAGGAAATAATGACTTTCCATTTCTTTTAAAATTAATAAATAAAAAGATATACAATAAAAATTATCAAATAATGATAGTAATATTGTTAATGTCAGGCAAATTAGATGCTGAAACAAAAAAGCATTCATAGGAAAAATTAATGATTTCCTAATAAAATTTTCAATTAACTAATAATACGAAATATTTATTTACTTATTTTTATTTTTATTCGTTTTTATTTTTTGAGACAGAGTCTTGCTCTGTCACCCAGGCTGCAGTACAGTGGCACGATCTTGGCTCACTGCAACCTCCACGTCCTGGGTTCAAACTAAGAATTCTTATATATATGCATGCAATTCCATGGTCTCAAAGAGTTAAGACAAAAGTTGTAAAACTGAAAGGTGAAATCAGTCTAAATCATATTGGAGATTTCAACATAAATCTCTCAGTAACCAATGAAACAATCAAATAAAACTTCAATAAGAATACAAATGTTATAAAAATTAATAAAGCTCACCTAATGGTCTCCTAACTATGACACTATACCCAAGAGTTTCAAATAATGTATTATTTTCAAGAACACATAGATAATTTACAAATATTGGCCACATATTGAGTTATAAATACAGTAACAATACATCCTGTTTGCCTGAGATACTTTTGGTTCTTTCCTGTTGTTTCAACATTAATTATTATTTCCCTGTTTCACCCTTTAAAGTGTGCTTGTTTGGATATAATTTATATGGGTACTTTAGTCAAAAAACAAGTATCAACAAATTTTGAAGAGTTGAAATCCTATAAGGTATGATTGCTGACCCCACTGCAAATAAGCTAAAAATCAATACAATTTTATAAAAAGAAATACCTATAAATTTAGAAATTATAATATAGATATTAAACTAACCCATTGATGAAATGATGAACAATAATACAAATTGAAAAGTATTTTAAAAATAAGGATAATGAAAAGATATATCAGTTCTTTCTTTGTACAATTAAATCAATTCTCAGAGAAAAATTAAGGTAGTAAATGTATATATGAAAAGAAAACAAAGCCTTAAAATTGGTAAGCTAAACATATGTGATTTTTATAAAGATGTATCTAGGTAAACTCAAAGAGAGTAGGAGAGAGGAACAAATGGAAATAGAACGTACGTTCATAAAAAAGAAACAAGTATAAAATAGAGTGAATAAAATAAACCTGAGTATACACTTTAGGATTGTAAACTACTCAATGGTTTATAGTTTATATAGGGCTGAAATAATATATCCTGGCAAATTTGGCCCAGATTTATCCCTTCAGTTTCAACTCTTAACACATTCCACCTCACAAAAGTCAACCAGACTGAGCTTTCAATTTCTCCATACACTCTCTTATCTCAGACCCCTTCTTCATACTACTTCCTCTGTTTGGGATAATTTCCCACTTCTAAGTAATTCTTGTGTTGAATAATTCCTACTTGTCCTCTGGAATAAGTTGAGAGCCCACCGTCTCCAAGAAGCCTTCTATAATTCATGAGCCTGAAATAGGCATCTCTCCCATATATCTGCACAACATCATGAACTTTACAATAATGATAATAACACTGTATGGTAGTTTCCTGTGCACTTCTATGTGTCTTCCACCAAACTATTTATTCCAAAAAAAAGCAGGAAGTATGTCTATGTTGAGCAAATGAATAAAAGAATAAAGCTATAAAAGCTACATAAAATAGTCAATGCAAGTACAGAAAAAAAGTGTAGAGATTAAAGTGGTTCAAGGAATTCTATACATGGTGACATTAAGTGGAAAGAATTAGAAAATACCCACCGAATTATACTATTTGAATGCTATTGTTAATTATATTGACTGCTGAGTTTCAGGAAGTTAAATGTGAATAATAAAGTTCACTAAGAAGTAAAGGAGAAATATCAATTATATACTTATTTTTTTGAGAAATTTTGATGAGAAGCAGAAAGTGACTGGATATTAGTGGATAAAATAGTGAGCAAATACATCTAAGCATGACTATTAGTATTTCTGTAAAAGAGACTGGGTATAAACTTTTTTATGTTTAAACCAGAAAAATAAATTTGAGCTATTCATACATGAATGTTTTATTGATAAAAGTGAGAGTGGAGATTATCATTGCACTGATTTTCAAATTGAGTTGTCCAGATTCACTGTAGTTCCTAAAAGTTTATGGAGAGAGAAGATTTAGATATAAATTAAACCCTAAAACTGACTCCTGGTTCTTTTACTAGCACAAACCTGAAAAAATACGGTTTTATCTGTCTTATTTGTCTATAGTTTCACCACATATAGATAAAGATAAGAATGTTCACATTAAAGAACATAACTTCTGCTGTTATTAAACATTCAGAGATGTGATAAAATGAGCACCAAATTCTCCAGATCAGTATAACAAATACATATTCTAGTTACTTCAAGTAGTATATTCAGCTAAACTGTGAGGAACAAAAGTCTTTTGGATCATACATGTTCACCCCAACTCTCTGTATTATTGTTAGCCACATGAAAAATGAAATATAACTAAAACAATGAGATTGTTATATTTCGACCTGTTAAACATTTTAGGAGTCAACACACATGTGTGATGATATATCTCAATATATTAAAAATGAAAATATTTCAAAGTTAAATGTATTAAAGATCTTTCCTTCTTAATATTTAGAGAAGTTTATCATCAGTTTCATGTTATATGGCATTCTATGGTACTTTTGTATCTGAAATAATTTAAATAATTTCTTCTTTTTTGACATCATAATTGTGTTTTTACACGTGTACAAGTTACTTACCATACTTCTCATAGAAATGTAGAGTCTCTGTGTCTTCTTCCTCAATATTGAAATACCCTTGTTATTGTCTGTGTGGAAAGATTAAGATGGAAATGACGCTGAGTGATTATCAAGGCTACATTGAGGAAGGTGATATAATTTCCACTTGGTTTCTTCTCTCTCTCTCTCTCTCTTTCTCTCTGTAAGAGTCAGGAACTTAGGAAGCTACCTAGCTGGATATATCACAGAAAGAGGCCACACAGAGATAAAAGGGTTGGCTGAGGAAACTCAGCTATTCCATTCCTCAACTCTTTGAGACACTGAACCTCAAGTGCCAGACATATGAGCAAACATAAAGATGATTCCAGCACTAGTCTTTATCTGAAAGTCATGAAGTGAGATACTGAGTAAGAAATGCCTAATGATTTGAATTTATTTGATTGCTATTGCTATCTAACTCTTCCCACACTGTTTTTGAAACACATACACACACACAGTTTATGCATTTTGAAATATTTATGGGAAATGTGGTCAAAAATTAATACACATATTTCTCTTCCCATTAACTTTATGGAAGAGAAAGTCAAAAGTGAAAAACATTGTAAAAACAGAAATTAACACATGAGTTAAGACTAGGTAGGATATAAGATTAGATTGAGATAAAGATTGAATTATTTCAAAATAGATTAACTGCCAAATTCCCAGGCTCATGTGATTTGAAGAGAGGTTATATATTGAAAATCATCCTTGTAAAATGCATTGAAACAGACCTCTCTTGCCCTTCAATATGTGTGTTTTCTTTTTTAAAATGATAATTTTTAGAAAAGAATTTGTTCTTACGAAGTCATTACTGTTGTATTTACACTCTGCCTCTGTCAAAGGTTGACCATTATTGCAGGAATGTCCACTTCTGCACACAGTCACAATGGAAGCCTGAGGGGAAAGTGTAGTCCTGGTTTACTAGACACTTAGAGAATATTGGTTTTATTGTTATAGAACATTGAAGAGATATGCAGGACACTATAACTTTTATACATCCTTACCAGGAGGGTGCTTTTGTAAGCAGGACTCAGAAACTATAAAGAACAAAACCAACAAAAATGAAGGCAGAACAGATTACCTAAAGTTAAATTTAAATCTTCAAAAATAGACCATAAATATATTCAAAATAAAAATTAAAAAACGGAGAAAACATTTACCACGTGGGGGGAAAAAAACAAGAGCTAATATCCCTAAAGTCCAAAGAGCTCCTATAAAACAAAATTTTAAAGATATTCAACTCAACTGATAAATGCATATGAAAATTACAGGATTATTATCTTTCAGAATGATCAATAAAATGTAAAAACACTAATGATATTTCATTTTACTGATTAGAAGATATCTTTAAAAGATTGAGAAGTTGAGTGCTGGGAAAGACAATTGTATTCTTGGTAAGAATTTAACTTGTTATAATCATTTTAGAGAACAATTTGAAAATAGTCATTAAAGTTTAAATAAGACAAATATGCAAACATATGCAAGCAAGCATGCAATAAAGCATAATTTGGAGTAGAAAAATACTGGAAAACAATATTTCAAAATTGGGAAATGGTTGATTATTATATGAAACATGTGCTTCACACAAAAGATACTACAAGGGCAAGCTTCCAATAATCAACACTGTATTCAACAGTATTAGTTGATCTAAAAGAAAAGAGACAAAGGAGGTATTATAATTAGAATTTTGCATATGTCTCTCTTTAGATCCTTAAACTCCATAAGGTTGGTGCAAATATTATCAGTAAGGAGCATAATTTTCAATACATACATTAATAAGCAATGTCATATATCTAGTATGTAAGAAAAGTAGATTTAAAATCAGAAAATCTGACAACTTAGTGGATGATTAGTATATGAGTACTATTAGGAGAAAATTATGAAGTAATTTTTGCCAAGTTGGGTGGTAGGAAAAAGTGTATGTGGATGTTTGACTCTGTGATTTGTGGTAGGGATAAGTGGAAGTCAGTATTTTAAATAGAGAGTGTGTGTGCTTCATAAATAGTTAGAACATAGGTGATGCTTTTTACTTAAAAGTAGTTTCAGGTTAATAGAACAACATAAAAGTGTTTTAAAATTTTGTCACATCACTTGTTTTCAGAATGGTTCTATTTGGTGTTTTTAGGATTATGGAACCAGAAAGAATAGCACATCGTGAGTCTGATAATATGTTTAATATGAACTTAGATATGATAACATAATGCAGACATTTTCCATAAATATTTTAAGATTTCTAAAAGTTAACATGAAAATATCTTGAATTATTAGTGTAATTCCCAGTCTAAAAATATTTTTGGCATTTAGATTTATCATACTGACCAAAAATATCACCATTTATGTACAACATCAGTTTTATATCAATTACTACAATACAAAGTCTACATAATGTTTAGTTTTGTATAAAAAGTGAAATAATATTACTATTACATGGTTTTCACTGATTTTATTCTGCTTACAATCTATTCTAAAATTAAATAAGATACTTCTCAAAAGCCTCTGTGATATATATATTCAATGTCTAGCATGGAGATGGTTTGAAGCTTGAGTTTTATTTTCTAAACATTAAATTTGATTTACATTTTCACAGAGGATAAGCTGTATCAATTAGTGATTATACTCTAGTGTAAGATGGAATTTGCTAAAGATAGAAGAAGGTTGAGAGGTGGTGACATCTCAAAGAATTCAGAGTATTATACATATTAAGAGACAAGTAACAAATATTATAAAAGGTTTGGAAAATAGACCCTAATGTAAAAAGTTCAATGACATTAAGTCTAGTAAAAGAAAATTAAAATTTATAAATATATAAAAATATTTTTTTAAAACTGTTCAAGCATTTGAGAAAAAAAATGTACTCTCTGAAGCTGAATTAATAAATAATAGGATTACTAAGCATTTTTTCTGGGATGGCTTACATGTGACTAGGACTATGCCAACTGTCATAAAATTCTCACATGGTTCATGGAAAGAAAACTTAAAGCTTATTAAATATATTCCACCCACGTTATAAGTGAAGATATGCCAAATCAAGTTACTTTCCATGATCGTACATTAAATTATGGCAACAAAAGTAGAGCCCAGTTCTCTTGGATCTCAGTTTTGTCCTATTGCATATGCTATGATTTACTTTGTGTTTCTTCCTACTTCAGATTAAGCGCCATTTTTTACTAAAAGTGATGAAAAAGCACCTACACTCAATTCAAGTGAATACAGAAATATCTGAACAGAAAAATCAAGAACTGAGGCTGATGGAAATGGTGCATGGTAGTGTTATCGGATCCTAAAGGTATTTAGGATTTGGCATTTGGCTTTCAGCAAGTTAAAAAATATTTTAGCTGTATCTTTATGAAAAAATAGAAAGATGAATTGAAAAATGCTCAGACACAGATAATATACCTCTCACATTATCTAACAGAGTACAAAAGCTTAGTGACAAGATCCATTCTGTTCTCCTATAAAAATTACTGGTTTTGGCCAGAATAATAGAAGATACTTGACGCTAATGTCTTAATGCTAAATTGAAAGAACTATCCAGTTGTTTTAATTTTGTGATAATGAACTCTAAAGAATGTCTTCTTCCTCTAGTACACATATGGTAGATTGTATCTCAGAATGCTTTTCTATCTAAATATCCAGAATAAATACTAAATAATGTCACTATTATTATGCAAAATCAGCATGACGTGAAGATTGAGGTACATGAAATACAGCAACACGGTACTTAGAAAAGCTTTTACTGAGCCAACTTTCATTTCCACAAAATGAAAACAAAATCAATTCTGCTTAAGATAACATAAGTGATGCTGTAATTGAGGCAATCTCTACAATACAGCTTGTGCAGTGACAAGAGGAAATGCAAGCCATTTTTATTTTGTTGGAAAATGGCTCAAAGGCAAAGAGATTCTATCCCTTGGAGACTTGCAATAACCTATAATGAGGGCAACAGCCATCATACAAGAAATATAACAGATGGCAGCATGGTTGCCTCACTCAGACACAGGTTACAAAACAGATAAATATAGGATTTTAATAGTTAGAATATATGAAGGAGATGGCTCTTAGACCAGGCAGTAAAACTAAAAGACATATAGCACCAACAATATCAAAACTATTATAAATATTTTTCAATATATATTACTCTACATGTGATTTGTTTCTTATCAATTTGATCCAAAACCATCACTAGTTGAAAGTCCTTGAAGAAAGAAAACACATTTTGACCAATGTTATACAAATAAAAGTTACATAGTGCGTATTCAAAATATATAAATATAAATATATAAATATAAATATATTTGAAATGAATTAAAATGTAACAGAAAATATCAGATAGAAATAAATTTCCCATTGTGTCAAACTGCAAAAAAGCTTGGAAAGACCTATATCTATAACTGACCAAAAAGTGTAAAACAGGATGAAAATAAAAACATCTCTTTAGTTTCATTGTTAAGTAAATGCAGCTGCTAAGACATGGAGTGAGGGAAGAAAGCAAGATCCAAGATATGACGGAAACTCATTTATGTGAGATTCACATTAACTGTCACTTTTCCACCGGGGCTTTTCCCATTGCCTGTCTGAGGCCATTGAAGTTTAGCTGAAATTGTGGTCCAGAGTTGTTGGCAGTCTTGCTGGCATGGAAGGCAAAAATTAAAATGTATAAGTACTAAAAAGACAGAACTTGGACAAAATGCTTGACTAACTGGATTACTGGAGAAGTGAATTGGACATTCTGCCCAGGTTTGTCCTCAATGTTATTTGGTGAATCTTGAGATGCTCTGGTCAAAAAGGGAAGAAGCATAGTAGAAACCTGCTGTTAAAAGGTTAAACAAGAAGCCTAAGCTTTTGTCCATCTCACAGACCCAAGAACACACACACACACACACACACACACACACACACAGAGAGAGAGAGAGAGACATACACACAAATGTACCTTAGAATGTTACAAGAAAGAGAAAACATTTCACTTTAGAATTAAAACCAGAGAAAGAAAAAAACCTTAAACTTGCAAACTAGAATAAACCCTCTGAAAATTAAGCTTCAGATCACCTTCATTACTCTTTTAATAAGTTAATCTGTCTTCCAGAGAAATTAAATTTTCTCTGGAAGAAGGAAATATGATCTTCAGATCCTGAAAGTTTTCACACACAATGTATAACATTCAATCCGAAATTACCATGCATAAAATAATAGCACTGTTTTGGTTATCAACTATTACATAGCAGGTAATCTAAACATTTGGTGGTTTTTCCGTCTAAAACAACAACAAATATATATATTTTTTTTATCCAGAATGTTTCTGTGCATCAGCAACTGGTGTAGGGATTGGCTGGGCATTTCTAGCAAAAGACCTTTTACACAGTTGTGGTCAGACTGTTGAGGAAGCCTCTAGTGCGGGCTGCAGCAGGTGGGGAATAGCTGAGTGTCTCCCTCTCCATGTAAACTCAGAGAAGAACTTGGCCTAGAGTGGCACAAGAGAGGTGCTTAGGATGCAAAATTTAAGGAGGCATTCCCGCTGAGGGTCATGAAAGTGAAGGTGTGGCACTTCCAAGGCCCTGAGAGGGAGTGTCTTCTGAAGACACCTACAATATAAAACTCAAAAGTACATTTTTTTTTTTTTTTTATAAAAAGCCTTCACTTGCAAGACTCTAACAGTGAATATTTTCTTAATTGTTTTTATTTTGCTCTAGGCATCTCTTTTGCCTCTTGTCCTGTGTCCAAAGCCTGACTTAGAGCTCACAATGTATTATATTTCTATGTGACTTAATTTGGCATTCTTGGGAGTATGGTGGTCTTAGGATATATGACATAATCTATGGTGATTGAAGGCTTCAAGATAAGTTCTCACTCCGAGGAATCCAGGTGGAAACTCTATTGCCATTTCTAACATAGCTTTGACTTCTATATAGTGTCATTTCCACGGTATTTTATTGAATACAAGTGAGTCACTAAGGTCTGACAGTTCCAATGGGAGATATATCACCACTTGATGAGAGTAGTATCAAAAAATCTGGAGATTGTCTTAAAATATACTGTCTGGATCATTAACAAAATCCATACTAAAAATGAAACAGACCTCAAAGTAGTCCAGAGTTTAAAATAATTAGACATAAACTTTCAAAGGATTAAAATAATTATTTTAAGGCAGTCAATAAAAAGATGGAGAATTTCACTAGTAAATTGTAATCTACAAAGAAAATCAAGATTCTAGAACAGAAAATGCAGTAACTCAAACTAAGAACTCATTTTTGAGTTTAGCTGCAGATCATTAACATTGGAATAGAAAATTATTGATCCAAACTAAAAGAGAGAAAAAAGTACTTGGAATAAGGAATAAAATAAACATAAGAGACAGTGCCAATAGATCTGACATCCATGTAATTAGAATAACAGAAGGAAAGGAGAAAGGAAATGGGTCAGAAGCAATATTTAAGAGCTACTGACTAAAAAATTTTCAAAACCTATGAAAGACATCAAACCTGATATCCAAAATTATCAATGCGCTCAAAGGAAGACATATAACAAGAAAACCACACCAACAAGTATTCTATTAAAATTGCTGAAAACGAAAGATAAAAAGAAAAATCTGTAAAGCAGTTGAAGGAAAAATGTCATATCACCTTTAGGGTAGCAACAATAGGAACTGACAAATGAATTCCCATCAATAATTATGGGCATCAGAAGACAAAAATTTGACATTATCAAAACACTAGATGAAACTAGATTTTTATATTCAGCAAAAATAATCTTCAGAAATGGAGGCAAAAGCTTTCAGATATTTACAAATTAATAACTTTTTTAATGGACAGATTCAGACCAATAAAATACTACAAAAAATTTATCAGGCACAATAAAAATGTTCCCAGATTGTAATGTTATTATGAAGACATGAAGAGTTTTGGAAATTGTAAATATAAGAGAAAACTCAAATTTCTATCGTTTATAAGAATAACAGCGTCTATTAAATTATTAATAAGTTCTGTAAACAGAAAACTAGAAGTAGATTAACATTTCCTTACCCTGGTGTAATGTGTGTACCAAAAATCTGCAGTTTGCCTCATAACTAATAGTGAAGTATTGAAAGTTCTTATTCTATATTGAAAAATCATCAGACGATCTACTTTCACTATTTCTATTAAACATATACTAGAGTGCCTAACCTGAACAGTAGACATTTGTTTATATGTATATTTGAGTGTGTGTGTGTGTGTTTATAAATATGTAAAAGTGTAATGTAAGTTCATGTGTATGTGTGTCTACACAGTACTACATACAATTTGAATATGGCAACATTGTTTAAATAGAAAGTAATAAATATTCTATAAATCAATATAATTATTAAGTAAATTAACCAAATCTGCTGGATTTAGTGTCAATATAAAACTCAAATCTGTATATAATCGCAACAAAAAATAGCACATTTAATGTATACACAAAGCAACTACTTGTAATTCAATCTAAGAAAAAGTTTAGCAAACATTCCACTCAATACGTCAATTTTGGGGGGAGCATGGGGACAGAGTCTCCCTCTGTTGCCTTGGCTGGAGTACCATGGTGCAATCATGGCTCACTGCAGCCTTGACCTCCAGGGTTCAAGCAATCTTCCTGCCTTAGCCTCCTGAGTAGCTGGGACTAAAGGCATGCACCACCATGCTCAGCTAATTTTTGTATTTTTTGTAGAGACAGGATTTGCTATGTTGCCCAGGCTGATGTCAAACTCCTGGGCTCAAGCAATTCTCCAGCCTTGGCCTCTCAAAATGGTGGGATAACAGATGTGAACCACAGTGTGTGGTCAAAATATGTCAAAATATTAAAATTATTTTAAAAATTAAAGACTGCTTTAATGATTATAAAATTAGCCATTTATGATTGTTAGGCTTAATATATTGAAAGTTTAATTTTTCCCAAAGTATAGTTTCAAGAAAATTGCAGAAAAAAGAAATCTTGCATGTTTTTGGTGGCTATTTACAAGCTGATGTAAAATATACATGGAAATTCAAAGCGTTCAGAACATCCAACACAGTCTTCAAGAAGTAGAACACCACAAAGGATTTATCATTTTAGATATCATAACTTACTACAAAGCTATAGTAATTTAAACTATATAGTAGTATTTCAATAATAGATACATAAATGAAATATAAATGAGTCTCAGAACAAATATTTATGTATTTTTTCACCTGCTTGACAACAAAGAATATTGTGGTAAGAGTAATTACAGGATTATTATGTTGATACATGGTGCTGAGTGAACTGATACTCATATGCAGCCAATAACCTTGCCTTTAATCTGATGCATAACATCAATTTCAAATAGATTTTAAATGTAAATGTCCAAGCCATAATGTTTCTAATACATTGCAATGAAGAATATCCTGATCTTAGGATTTGTACAAATTTCCTAATTATAATTCAAAGAGCAGTAACCACAAGAGGTTGATAAATTAGATTTAACAAGAAAAGGCATAGCATTACATTGGATGACTATTCACCAATAAAAATAAATGAACTACTGATCAAATAGTAACAAGGAGATGAAGCTGAAACCCATTCAACTGAGAGACAGACTTCACACACAAAAGAATACACACAGTATGATTCCATTTGAACTCCAAAAACGACAAAGTAATCTTTAGTGACAGAAAGCAATTCAGTAGTTTTTTTGGGTCAGACATGTGTACAGTTGTCTGGGAAGTGCCGTAAAGAAAGTTGAGGTTAATATAAATATTATGTGTATTATTTTTTCTAGTGGTTACACAGGTATATGAAATTTTCAGATCTCATCAAAATATATACTTAATGAAGTTCATTTTGTTAAATGTAAAGTATATCTCAGTAAAGCTGATTTTTAAATGTATGTAAATACATATATCTAAATTATGTATATGTATAATATATAAAGAATTAAGTAAAATAATTTTTGAAAATAAGGCTTAAATGGTAATGCTTCAAATTCAGCTTATTTAAAATCTTTCTGCTTTGCTACAAAGGCAGTCTACTTAATACACTATTAATTTGTATCTTTTAAACCCCAGTTGTTCTAAATGAAAAAAAAAAAAAGGAAGAAAAGGAATAAGGCTAAGATTTCTATCAGTTTAAGCCAATAATGGCAAAATATCAACTGAGAGAAAACAATGCAGTTGTAATAAATATACTGCAGATAAAAACCTGAAGGGAAGGAATGATGTGTAGTGCAGATAGCAGCCATCCGGATTGTTTGTTTTTTGAGCCTTTCAACAACAAAGAAATGTTCATTTCCCAAAGAGACCTACAAATCAAGATGGATTGACAGCTTTCTTTTTCAAAGTGGCAAATGTTCAAAGGCGCTCCTGTGAGGGCACAGTAAACAAGCAACATCATCAGACCATGATTCGATTTAACTTGGTGCTGCTATGCAGAAAAAAGTGAGCAAAGCCACATAATTCCAACTCACTTATTGAAATATTTTTAGTAGGACCCCTTCTTCTATCAAACAATTTGGTATTAACTCACACAATGGTATCTGGCTAGTGTCAATCAACAGTAAGAAGATTTTAATAAAATATTATTCTCCCAAATATCAAACCCCTATTCCAAATAATACTTAATGCCAAATATTTTCTTAATACTGGATTTTGTTTCAAATCTTTCAGATTAAATTCTTGCCTTCACTTGACATAAGAGATACAGCTTGTTTTCTGTAACCAAACCCCAATTGATAAAGTAGATGAGAAGTCCACAGTGTGCATACTAAAATACCTTTTTGAATTTTGCAGTGTGTGTATCATGTATCAAATGTATGTGAAATCTCAGGGGAATGAAAGAGAATTCTAGGCAGGTAAAGCAATAAGAATGGCCACAATTTGAAGCAAAAGTGTATTGGGGAAGGTTTTCTGTCTTGTATCATTTATTCTCTTACTTTTACTTAAGTCAACAATGCCATTGCAAGACTGAAAAGGGGAGATATTAATGTATATTAAAATAGAGAGTTTTGATTCACTCTTTGATATAGCTTGAACATATGTCCCCATCAAACCTCTTGTTGAATTATAATCCCCAGTGTTGGAGTGGGGCCTTGTAGGAGATGTTTGGCTAATGGGGTCAGATCCTCCATGGCCTGATGCTGTCCTCACAATAGTGAGTGAGTTCTCAACAGATCTGGTTGTTTGTTACACCTCTCTACTCACTGTCTCTCTCCTGCTTCCATTCCCCCATGCGAGACACCTGCTCCCCCTTCATATTTCACCATTATTGTTAGCTCTCTGAGGCCTCCCAAAAACAGATGCCGGCATTCTGCTTCCTGTACAGGCTGCAGAACCGTGAGTCAAAACGTCTTTTCTTATATATTACCCAGTCTCAGGTATTTCTTTATAACAATGCAAGAACAGCCTCATGCATCCAGAGAAATAAAAAATGTGTCTCATTCAGTTAATGGAATTTAAAGGAAACAGAGATCCTCTGTTGAGTAGAGGATGTACCATTTCTGATCTTTCCTTGTCAACCCAAAAGACTTCTACGTCTACTACAGCTCTAATAATACATTAGAAGTAAGAATAATAAGCATTTTCTGGGAAATCTTCCTGCAGAAGATCAGCCTTAAATCAGTTTTCTCCCAATCTACCCCGATGCAAAATCCTAGCTTCTAAACATCATGCAACAGTCTTCAAGGACTGTGAGGCTAGTCACTGACATTTTTACTGAAGACAGTTGAAGATGAGTAGACATGACAAAAAAAAGTCTTCGAAAGAATGGCCCAGAGAATCACATTATCCAATTCGGTATGTGCAAAAAGGCTATATCTGCAGCTCAACTGTGAGCTCAAGAGAAAGCTGACCAGAGCCTACAGTGCTGCTTCCACACCTCTTCCTCTGCCTGAGGAAAATGTCTCAGTCCTGGAGAGTGGAACAGACACTGGCTTGACTTGCTCACACTCATTACAGGATTCGTTGATGACAGTTATTTCCATTGGCAGCAATTGTGTAACCACATTCTTTTTGGGCCTGACACTTACAAAATTTGAGAGCCCTTTGAGGAAATAATATTTATAATATATATTAGATACAATGGCCTCTTGGAGGTAAAGCCAAAGCTCAAACTACCTTAGCATCTCAATAAATCTATTTCTGAGAACCAGGTCCTGGATTCTGTAACTATGTGGAATTTTCAGGTTTGTCTGCATCAGGAACAGAACAGCAAATTAGAAAACACTGAAATGGGTCCCTGTCACCCCACAGGCATGTCCAGCACAAGATGGCAAGTCAGTGTTATAATAGATTAGTGATGAATGCCATTGCCTGAACGAGACACTTCAAGGAATTCAAGGCAGCCTGGCAGTTTTCCCGGAAGGTTTTAGGACATAAACTACAACACACATCTTTACTATCTCACATTGTATGCTTCATGCATGCCCTTTCTGATAGCAAGAGTTTTCCATGAAAAGTATTCATTCCATATGACTATATCCACTAAGACCACCCCAGTGAACACTGAGAAGTCATCCGGGCACCAAAACACTCTCCTATTCCCATGCTCCTCTGGCAGTGGAGTGCATGCATCCGCACCTTCACTAAAGAGTAACCGGCTAGCAGAATGTCCATATGGCAAGAAATATTGATCCAGAAATTCGATATGGCATTGCAAAGGTAAAGGAAATAGATGTGGCCCTATTCAGTTCGCCCTTTTTAACCAGTCTGGAGTTAAACATGTGCCCCTGCTGGCATCAACTTGATGCTGAGAACAGAAGCAAATGGTCCAGCAGCTCCAACTCTAGACCTGCTGGAGTAGCACTATCAATAAAACGTAATGGAGATGGAATAGTATCAGTAGGTGTTTATGTCCTATGTTTTCAATTGCATTCTAGAGTGGTGCAGATGTTCAATTCCAAGCATGGGTCTTGAGCTACAGGACTTTTTAGCACTAGAACTAGAAAGGTACCGATCCAACCTCTTATGGGATCAAGGTCCGGGATATAATAACAATATGACATCACAGAACCTGCCAGCTCTGTGTTCACAGTTCAAGGGAGCCACTAGTCCTGCATCTGAAATCATCAGCAGGTCTGGGCTCCAGCATTCCAGTTGCAGTTGCATTATATTGGAAACGACTCTCAGGGTTTGCTGCATGAGACTTTTTCATGGTTGTGAAAGGACAAACCTCTCCCCTAGTGCAATCAGGGAGTGAACTTCAAGCTTTATGTTTGGTTACTACTGATTGCTTTAACCACTCTGCTGTAGTTGATTTATGGGGGCATTTCAGTGGGTGACCAATCTGCAAGGAATCAAACTTGGATGTGCTATCACTTACACTTCACGATCACAGCTGGTATGGCAACATCACACATTCTTCAAGTAATGTAAATTGATTTTTAAAGTCAGGATCTTTTCCTAGTATCATAGTACAGTGATAATTTTGATTATATATTAAAATATTGTATATCATACCTAAATATAAAATAAAGTTGGATCAATTTAATGTAATAATTTTTATATTTGGTAGGCACTAAAGTTAAATGCTGCAAAGTCTTATACACAAAATATATTTAACAGCAGATTACATTTTTCTCTCATCCAAATAAGAAGAAAATCATGGCACTAACAATAGGAAGTGATATCAGCTGAGTCTGGGCTTCCAGGATCTGAGGACAGCAGTCATGTATGAGGAATAGAAGATATAGACTCTGATTTCCAGGGAAGGGAATTGAGGAAGCAATAAGAAATCTGAAATTTGATGTCAGTGGGCACATAGAGAGGCTAAGCCCTAAGTGAAGTGAAGTGTTTCCAATAAGCAATGGCCAAGAGGCAAAACAATAAAACAGAGTTTGCCAAATTAAATCTAGAATGAGTACCAGAGCTTAGAAGGGGTGCCAGTCTTTTTTGAGATGTCTGTAGAAGAACCTATAGGCTGAGAAAGAGCCATAAAGAGCATCCCTAGCTTAGAATGGAATCATCTAAGGCAGTGATTTTAACCTATTGCAATCACTGATCCCTTCCATAATCCAAAGAAAACTATGAGCCATTCTCGACCTGCTCCACACTGAACAGGTGTGAAAATGCACATAGACTTCAACAATGAGTTATTGTAAAATCGATTATTGCCTTTCCTTTTTGCTTCACTCCATTTATCAGAAAAGAAGCAGCATAAACGAGATTTTAAATATTTTCTCTCGCTTGAGGGAATTTGGTTTGTTTTATTGAGCTCAGGGTTTTCAACCATTCCAGTCTTTAAAGTGGAATGGAGTTAAGTTGTCTCAGAAGAGGAGAATAGGGGAGATTCTATACTTTGAATAAGAGAAGACTCTGGCAAACACATGGAAATGGTTAGGGTGCCAGAGACTCAGAATACAGTTGATTGTTTTCCCAGTACTGATGAATGAGACCTGAGATGTCAGGTCTACTGATGAGGGCAGCTGCAGGTATACTTGGCATCAGAAATCAAAGAAGCTTATTGAGAGTAAGTGATTCTAAAATATGGCATAAAGGAGGAGCTGTCCACATAGCCTTGGAAATTAGTATTTCATCAGTAACCATAACAAAACTGATCAGAGGTCTTTAACAATGTTTCATAAATTCCATCATGTGCAAGTTTTGCACAATAAGAAAGGAGAAGGAGTTATAATGGATACGGGGGATTGAGGTGCAGCAAAAATACCAGCTTTCTTTGAGTGTTCGTTCATTCCTGTACCATATACTGGGAAGGCTAAACATTACATTGTCTAGACCCCAATGATTTCAGAATGTGGTTCAGATTTGTACTAAATCAGATGCATTGTAAGATGAGGAGAAACTGAGGCAGAAGTAGTACTCCCAAAGCTTCTGTTACTTGTCACATAAACCTACTCTTAGAGACATTTACTCATTCAACTACTGTGTTAGCCGAGACTTATTGCAATGCATCTATTTTTCTGATGTGTAAGATAATGGTTTTATGGCTTGACATAGTGAGAAGCTTCCTGAATGTGGAGGATTCCTGATGAGCAACAGTGTATGGATCTAAAGCCATGGAGCAGCAGTTTCTCAATTTGAATGCAGTAATTACTTTGATAGACCACCCAGGGAATCAAATTAAAAATTTCTCACAGAGTCTATATCTATAACCCTATCAGTCATTCCAGAAACATCAATATCTTGGAACAAATCCCTTGCTAAGGATTCTATTTTCTGCAGTGTAACTGGAACCACTGTGAAGAACAAGCACCAGATGACTGAAATTAGATGTTTCATCAACTGGGCTGTTAGGACTAAATCCATATTTGATGGATTTTTTTTAACTGTGTCATGTCTTGAAACCAAGTGTAGTGTACCAGTAGTTCATGTTCATCATGTAAATGTCAAACAAAACTTTACATACTACGTCAAAAAATTTACAGAGTTCTATCAAGTGTTGTCCAAGGAATCGCATGCTAAAAGGAGGAATCCAGTGCAAGAAAGCATGAAGAAATCAGTATAAGAAGTTTTATGTTAGATGTTGTCCATGGATAGCTATCATAGGGAAAAGAGTTCATACACAACCACATGATAAAACAAACAAAAGCAAAACTAAATATGAGAAAGATAAACTTTTTTTCTTGCAGTCACAGCCTCAGAGGAGAGGGGAAGAACACATTAGGATGGGTGGGCTTCTCAGCTCTACAGCCACAATTCACCAGAGTGTCCCAGCTGTCACAAATCTTGACTAAAAATAATGTGTAAGATTGTAAGGAAGTATGGTCAAAGGAAAGGAAAGAAGTAAGAAGAAAAAAAAAATCATACTTCTCTGATTCCTCATGCTGGAATATGTAGCAGTCTGTTATTTTTCAGGTAATTTCCTGAATCTTAAAAAATAAAAATAAGACAATAAAAAAGTAAGAAAACAAATAACAAACAAATGAAAACAAAACTTAGTGTCAGAAAGGGAAAAGTCAAGGATTGAGAGAAAAGAGAATGGAGAAGTGTAGCAGTATTTTCTTCAATCCCAGGGATCTTGAACATTCATAGAATATTGCTCAAGATTTGCACTTTTGACTTGATTCAGAAGTATTTTCTAATCCACTATCTCATTCCTTTTCTCCCAACAATATTTGGGAAAAGTCTCATTTATCAAAATGCTTTTCAGTCTTGTCCATAGCTCTCTAAACACAATCCCATAAGGCCTTAGTCCAAGAAAGCCTAAACCAAAATGCATCACTCTTTGAGCCTTTCCCAGAGATCTCATCCCATCCTCCTACCGCCTTTTACCTAGTGCCCAACTGATCGTGCATTTGCAAAACTTGGGTTTCTCTGGACTTAGCTTCAAATACTTCAAACACTGAGTCCTGACCTCAGTTCTACCCTCGACTCTCTGGTCTCTGTAGACTTTTTGTGTTTCAGCTGTTTGAACCTTGGGTTGCTCTTCTAGATTTACACCGTCTGACTCATGAAGGCTTTTTAAAATGATCCATAGACACAGAAATCTCCTTGGTTCTTTAATTCCAGATAACTTTGTTGGAGTGTTAAAATAGTTATGTCTTTTATGGACATAATCTTCAAACAAATCAATGTGTTTCTATTTTATATACCTCACAGATGTAATAGTTTGAAAAGCATAGGTCACTGATGGGTTGGCATGTTTTTTCATTTTTTACAAAACACAGTGGTGACTTTCAATGTTAATTTTCCTTATATCTCATGGCAAATTTACCATCTTCTTTGGTAGCAAGATATAAACATATGAACGTAACAGAAGGTCAATGGCCAGCATAGGACTTGGAAGAAGGGTCACTCACTTTGGAAGCTTGTAAAATAATGTCAATAAGAAATATAGCACCATTATTTTAAATTAGATTTGCACTATTTTTCAAAGTTATTGCCCTCAAAACTGTAGTCTTGTTTGGTTTGTATTGCTCTAGACTGAATAATCATATTCTTGTACAAATGACAGAAATACTTTTAAAAAATTTAACTGCATTTAAATATTTTCATGGTGATATAAAACTCAAATACCTCCATGTTCTAGTTCCATTCAATAAAGTTGTAATAACCCAAAATTTACACGGGCATATTTTATTATTTATTTCTCTTTGGGATCCTGGAAAAGCACATTCCTTTTCAGAATAAAAATTCATTCCTCATTTTTGCAAGAATATTAGTTATTATTTGCAAAATTAAAATATCCATAAAAGTAAGCATCCTGATCTTTTAACACCTGATGTGTTCCATTTGTGTTCAGGATGTCTTGGTAGAAACAGATGCCATTTCAAACTAGATCCTCCTAATTGTGCTAAATTCATTCTTTTATGAATGAAAAACTACATTAAAAAATTCTTGAAAGAATTATTGACCCAAATAGCCTATAAACTGCTCAAAAGAAAATATTTTTTCTTACAACGTAGTTTTCTTTATTCTCACTGAATAAAACCTGTTAACTGATCTTTTGTCTTTTCTGTTCAAAGATTCATCTGACATATAATGTTTATTATTATCAACAAAAACCATTATTAAGCTTTGAGATATTATCCCAAAGTAATAAGCTATAGCTTGCCTCATTTTCTTAGAACTAGTGACATAATACAGTGGGAATTTAATGGGTTTGGAATTTGGCAGACAGGCAAGTGTGAATTTAATCCTATTTCGCTATGCATTCTGTATCTAGAAAGATAACTGTAGTAACCTGTTTCCTCATCTGTAAAATGTTCACAATAATAACCAATAAGTAGATTATGATGGGGGTAAAATAAGGCAGCACAGGAGAAAGCAACCAACAATGTTTGCTCATAGTGAATGTGCAATGATTCGTAATTTATATTCTTTTCATTAGTCATGCATTTTGTATACTTTTCTTTTCCCTCAACAATGTTCTCTCTCTCAATCTCTCTGTATCTTTCTGTTTTTGTCCCTCTTCCTTGTGCCTCACTGTCTAATCCTCTCCTACCCACAGACACAAGTACACACACACATAGCATCAAAAATGAAAAACTTTTAAAGACACAGAAGGCATACACAATCATGTTACTGGACTTAGTCCAATCCAATTCTATCATTTCAGTATCCACATAAATGCATATACAGATAGCTAGACAAATTTACTTGATTGTGAACAACATGAGATCATAAGCGTGATGCTTGTAATTTAATCCAGTCACCCTACTGTCTGACCAAGGTTATACCAAACTTTTTTCAAGAGAGACGTAGCTTTAAACCAGCCATCATTTTGCTTGAAAAAGATACCTGTGCTACCTTATGTGTTTGTGTGGTTGCAATCATACAGAGATGTTATCTATTTATATAATTGAGGATACAAATGGATAGAAATTTGCTTAAAATATGAATTCATTTATAGTCAGCATAACACACACACGGTTTCTTTTTTTTCTTTTCTTTCTTTCTTTTTTTTTTTTTTTGGAGACTGAGTCTCGCACTGTCACCCAACCTGGAGGGCCGTGGCATGATCTCGGCTCACTGCAAGCGCCATTCTCCTGCCTCAGCCTCCCGAGTAGCTGGGATTACAGGCGCCTGCCTCCACGCTCAGCTAATTTTTTTGTATTTTTAGTAGAGATAGGGTTTCAGCATGTTAGCCAGGATGGTCTCGATCTCTTGACCTCATGATCCACCAACCTCGGCCTCCCAAAGTGCTGGGATTACAGGCATGAGTCACCGACCCCGGCCACACGTTTTCTTTATCAACTTTAAAAAACCCTCATTGTATCACTTCAAGATTGCCCAGATGGAAGCAGATCTCTCTCTTCTCTCTTAATGAATGCCAAATCATTCATTTATCATCTAGGTTCCTCCCTATCAGCCTTGAAGAATAACATATATAAATCTAAAGTGAAGAAAAAAATTAAATAAGTGTTAATAAAAGACTATGGCTAATTTCATGCTTCATATATTTAAATAAAAATGGTATGCCTTATGCATAAACAACAACTCCTTGGAAGCAGGCAGTTGATTCAGCAGGTAATAGTCCATTTCAATAAGAATGTTATTTTCTCTGGGGATTTGTATGACTCTGTGAGATGCTACTGGCCATGATTAACATACTACAAATTATGTGGAATTGGGCAAGTGCCATCATACAAAATAACCCACAGTTTCAAGTGCTGAATATAAGTCATTTGAGCAGTATCTATCTTAAAAATGTTGACCCTATCTATAACATACATTTTGGGGTATCATGTTTATGGAGAGTGGGGTCATATACTGAGGAATAATATTGGGAGAACAAAAACTCACTGGTGGTCTCTTTCTCTAACTAGCCACATCATTTAGCAGTAAGTATACCTCCTGTTCCGGAGTACTGTACTTGTATATATTTGAAGTTCACATTTCAGGTCACTTTCACAATCACTAAGGAGGGCAGAGTACTCTTAGCCAAAAGTCTGCCCTAGTTGAAATATTGAATTAAAGCTGAAATTTCTGGGTAGAATTAGCTACGGTATTAAGTAATAGCTACCTGATCCAGTTGGAAATTAAGAGTATAGAAGTGGGATAGGATATATTCTTAGGTCAGTATTGATGTCAAGCATTGAACACCAGCATTGGCAGAGGTTCTGATACTTGTAATTTTTTTTCTGCATAGAATATTCATCTAAATGGATTGAAAATTATTTTCGGTGAAACCTCATAGGTATTTTTTTCTATGCTTTCAAAAAAGAATTGTCCTTGCTACATCCTCAGGAATCCTTGAACTAGTTGCTGCTAGAACTGTTATTTTTTCTCCTTTCATCAGTGACAAAGAGCCTTAGTACCAAATGATAGGCCTCACACTTTTCTTTCTCTTTCTTTTTGTTTCTCAGGTATAAGGCAAGAAGGACAAGCACTAATTCTGCCTTTGTTCTAGTTCTTTCATAATCGTGCTTTTGATAAACTTTATCTGCTGCATAAAAAGATATAAGGGAAACTTGATTAGTACACTTAAATTCTATGCTTATGTGGAGATCTTGATATAGACATCTAATGCACTGTTCTTCTCTGTAATCTATTCATCTCTGGCCTTAAATAAAAGTCTCTCAGCCTAATAAATCTGTCTAAGGTCTATCCAACATTGTCGAGATTAATGCCAAGACTATCAGTTGACATATCAAAGCACCTCTTCCTTTGAGGAGGATTACACAATGATTTGCTTGAATCTCATCAAAGTCACACTACATATTATATTTTATAAAACATATATAGATGCTCAAATAAGTCCTCAAATGTATATTCATTATATTCTTTCCAGATTGAATTTTCGTTTGAATGAAAAAGAACTTTCATCAAATAAAATATCAAATATATTTATTTTATAAATAGCGAGCTTAACTACATTTTGCCATCAATTATTTTGCCATCAATAGTTGCAATCTTTTCTCTATAATATTTTCATATTTTTTTAAAAATGATGGAATGCATTTCTTTTTTCTTGTTATTTTGGTGGATCTTAATTCTAATCCATCTATTACAATATTCCTGCTTTTGCTTTTTATTAGACCTCTCTATAGCACTAGAAAAATACATATTATTATACATAATATTGCATTATTATGAATAAATATTTCAATTTAATATCTTTTTTTAACTTTCACCCCCTACATATAATCTACTCCTTGAATTTATTTCTTAAATACAACTAAAGGGTATCAATTTATCACCATGTTTAACTTATGGACAATCCTTTATTGGTTTTCCCACATGTACTCAACAGTTTTCCAATCCATTCTCCAAACTACAATGATGATAGTCTCTTTAAAAAGGTATATGTTCTATTGTGAGAATCCCTTACCCTTAAGACATTTACTATCTTTCAACTGCTAATAAATTAAATACATGTATGTTTAGTGTAGTGTACAAAGTGCATTCTCTCTATTTATATGTATAAATATAGATGTATATATACACACATATTTATATTTTTCCACAAGGCCATGTGCACCTCTAGAGTCTAGAGTTTACAAGGACATGAGAGGGAGTTCTACTTACCTTTCCAGCCCTAAATTGCACTATTGTCTCTTTCATGTTCTACAGACGAGTCTGTAAATAAAATTTTCTCATGTGTTGGTGTTGGAACATATCATGTTTTCTCCTACTTCAGTCTTTCCACATGCTGGTTTTTCACCTGTGCTTCACTTAGATCTTATTTGTCTTTTAAGTCTCAGAAAAAACGCCTCTTAGGAAAGACATTTTCTAGACTCTAGAGTGGAACCACTTTCTCAGACTTTAAATCTTTACAACATTGTTATCTCTCTTTTGTAAGTCTTATCTCATTTTATAGTTATTCCTTATATAAGGAATCATCTGCTTAATATCTATTTGAGCCACAAGACCCTCAGCTCTGTGAATGCAAAAATAAAACTGATTTTGGTCACCTTTATATTTCCATTACTTAGAGAGGTACTTGGACCATGGTAAGTACTCAATAAATATTTTGAAAAATATTTATTATGAATGAAAAAGGGAAAAAATTGGAAAGAAACAAATTTCAAAATAGTGAAATTAGTATGTGAAGAAACAGATGTGGATGGGGACACTGACGCCAGCACCCACGTCTGGTGGTTTGGTGATTACCTGCACATAAACACCAGCTGGTAGCTCATGATCTGTGCAGTCAAATCAGAATACTTCAGGTTTATCCCAAAGTTGAAAATCATTATGGACATAACAGTCTGCAGGAAATCATGAAAATATGTGAAGATTCAGTTAGATCTTGGATATTTTGATTATTCTTATAGCACTATATGCAACATTCTATCCTTAATAACCAGCTTTTCCCTCCTCTACATTACTAAACATATGCCTTCCCAAAGATAAGTTCCTCCTGACAAGTCTAGCCTACTGTTTGTTAATATTCAAAAGCAGTCCTTCTTGCTATGTCTGTATAATTTGCGAATTGTCCTAACTTCTGTCTTAAGGAAACACAAAGAAATTAACTAACTTGCTTAGTCTCCAGAGTGCTTGGTGGAAATACCTCGTGAGATGACTTTCATTAATTTGTCATTTTTCACTGCAAAACAGGTGAAAAGCCCTAAGAATCAACTGTATCTTTGTCTAGAAGCCATTAAGGATTAAGAATTAATTTATCTTATGGATGTTAAAGACATTCACTTATCCTCTGAAGGAGAATAATCTGTTTTAAAATGCATTCCAAATGTAGTGATGGTGTTGATCCCAAAATTCCTAAAACTTTCATTACTACGGCAAGTGTATATTTAGTCTGAGGGAAATAAGCCTCATATAGGCAGTTTCTCATTATTTTATTTTAGAAAGCTAAGTCTGAAATGACTTTCATGCTGGCAATGGTAATATTGGTATTCTTCATTATATGTTTATATTTTTATCAGACACTTATAATATGCCTATTCTGTAGTTGACTAGATGATTTTAGATTTCATATCAAGGCATTTAGAGAAATATTCCTAAATGGAAACAGATCAGCCTTAAGCTTGGTACTAGATTGTCAGCTAATGGACTGAATATGTCACTTTTGGCATTCTGCCATTTATATGGTTGAAAACTGACTACAATAATCTTACTGGAATTATTTCCAGTGAAAGCTGGGACATGGAGGCAGTCCTTAGAATTTACATAAAGCCTAAAGATCATATGCAGAAGGGCTTGTTTAAACAAACTGCCCAAATCCAGAGCTTTACTTGGCAGTTTAATACTTCAGCAAACGTTTACTGAGGGTCCAGCTTGTGCTAACCAATATGCTAGTCAATGGGAATATAAAATTGGAAAAGACACATTTTGGCTGTCCAAGCCCTTACTGTCTTGTGGAGAAGGCAGAGAAATAAACATATCCTATTGAACAGCATGGTAACTTACATGATATGGGTAAGCTAGGAGTGCCCTGGAAGACAGGAAAAGCCTTCACTCCACTCTAGACTTGAGCTGAATCAGGAAGCATAAAGGAGTACAAAGTAGCAAATGAAAAGTGTAGGGAGAGGAGTGCATTTCAAAAGTGGGAAAGAGTTTCAGCATGAAGATAGGAAGTGAATAGGCTGAGAATATCTTAATGCTCCAGAAGAGAGATGTCACCAGATGTGAGGATGAAGAGTTTTTCAAGGACAGTTCATGATCCCTTCCAAGCCAACCCTCAGCTTGTCACTGTGGACACATCTCAGTCTTCAATCCCAAGAGACAGGTGTTTCTAGCAGAGTCATTTTCTTCTTGAGCCTACTTCCTGATTTGCTAATCTAGCTGTACTCTGAGTTCCCTTTGAAAAATGCACAAAGATTATTTTAGTGCTTCGTTTCCCAAGAACCACAATCTATCCATTTCTATTTATATCCATGCTTTTTAATCCAATAAAAGTATGGTAAAAGGGAGTAAAGAAAAGGCTGAAAGTGAGCCTTGTGCTACTCTCCTGAATATGGGCAGTTTATCCTTAAATTACTAAAACTCACTGAACCTGTTTCATTTTCAAGTATTTTCGAGTCATTCTTAGCATTTGTACAAAGTAGTACTCAGTAAAATTGACGTTTTCACTATGGCATGTTGGTAACATGATTTACAACCAACTCTCAAAGGGAAAAAAATCAAAAATAAGCCTTGATTTATAATGTTTTCCATAATGATGGCATAATATTCCAACTATGACCAACTAAACTCTGGCATCTATATTAATATCACTGAGCTCAAAGTTGATGAGATTTGGTGAATTAAAAAAAAAGATTTTGCAAATCATTTTGAATTAATGAATACATTCACAGGCTTACTAAGAATAAAATAAACTAGTAAACAAATAAAAAATGTAATTTGATTTTTCTTCTGCTAAAAATTTCAAGCACCACATAAATTGTTAGAAGGCAAGTTACCATTTTGCAGTTAAAAAAAGGTGTAAGTCTTAGGAAACAAGCAAAATTTGACAATCTATGACTGCAGATATAGGTATCAATATACTTCTTGTTGTCATCCTAATAACCATCGAAACTTCAATTCATTTATTATATTTATACATCAGTTTTCTCAATACAAAACTGGAAAATATTATCCAACATTCACATAATGTGGAATATTTAGAAATCTTTAAATATGGAGCACTCTAGAATCATTAAAGAGGATTGGAGTTCTGGCTACCTTTATATGAATAATATTATTAAATATTGACATGTTAACTATGATTTATCTGCTAATCCAAAATATGGAGCTTAACTTTTTACAAACTTTGTTTATTGTGATATTTTATTGATACTCTAAGTCCATTTGTTTTCTCTTGTCAGATAACGATTTCACCAATAAAACATGCCAATTGTTATACATGCTTTTTAATTCACAAATAAAATAATTATAATGAATTATAAACTAAAAATGTTTTGTTAACATTACATAATATGTTGAATGGCTAATCTATGACATAGAGGAAATGGTTTACAATTTTAGAAGGAGGATCTAAATATACAATAATAACAACAAAAACTTTGATCAATAACATTTCTAAACAGCCAGTTTTGCCCACTGCAAATATGATGTAACCCATACATGTATTTTAAATATTTTAGTAGCCAATTTTTTTAAAGTTAAAAAATAATGGGGGAAGTTAATTTTCATAATATGTTATATAATAAAGCATACCCCAAATATTACCATTTTAACATGTAATTAATGTAAACATTTAAAAATATTTAAATTTTTTCTACTCAAAATTTAAAACGTGGTGGGTATTTTACACTTACAGCATATCCCAATTTGATGCAAATTTGTCTTAAAAAATAATCTTTATTTAGATTTCCTAAAATTGAGAGTTGAAAAGTAAGACTCACATACCCATGCTTTTGCAACCATACTCAAAACTTTTCCCATAAAAAGTTCAAACACGATTTTCCTTTTATTATTTGCATATACACTAACAAACCTGGTTCATATTTTTTAGGAAATTTGATTTGTCTTTGAAGTTGTCTCATATTTAAAAATTCCAATAATTCTGGATCTTTGATCTAATAGAGCTGGAGCACTGTACACATGAGTAAAATTATTTTTTTCTAATTATTCTTTAACATATATAAAAGATTGAAAATATCTTTGCAAGGATATTAATTATTTAGTCTGCAAAATAACAACATTTATTTGTGTATTTAGAAGCCCTTTCACACAAAGCATACCAGTATGTTAATTGGACAGTCTCTTGTATGACACATCTAAGGTTAACTGTTTTCAAGTTTGCAGAATTTGAATCCATGAAACTTTGATACTATTAGAATGGTTTTATATTCTATGGAAAATTATTTGATGGCTTCATTACAGATTCTTCAATTTCATAAAATATCTTTTTTAGTTTTTTCATCATAATTTTCTCAAAAAAATTTTAATTAAAATAATTTTTTTTTCTTTTACCATATCTTCACCTAAAAATGTGGTGGATTTTTGTGCAAGAACTCAGCCACATTTTAACTGGCCAAAATTATAGGCTGATGACCTACAGTTTTAAATCATCAGTATTTTTTGTTGCTCACTTTATTGTGATTTTAGACAACTAGTTTGTTAATAGTTTTTGAAGGTTGGGAGAAAATTCTTCATCAAATTTTTATCTATCTGTCAAAAATGTCTTTTAATATTTTCCCTTTTGTCAAATTTATCCTATTTGTTTCACACAACACACAGCTCTTCTATTTTTGCTCTACTGCACCAGGTTGTAATTGTCTTTAATCCTGAAATGGGCAAAGTTCTCTTTCTCTCTCTCAACTGTTCTGGTAACAGTTCTAGCTTTTGCATCTTCATTTGATCTTTGCATCAGAATCACTCATATGTTTAAAACAAAATAGTTTCCTGCACCACTTAATGATCAAGCTGAATCTATGTGTTTCCATAAGCGTAGTACTAGAAATGATATATGTCCTAAGCATGCTACGATGCACCAAAATGTCTTATGCAATGCAAGTTTAAAATGAGATACAGTCCAGGAAAACAACAAAACTATGTTTAACAGACGAATATTTTTTTACAATATACTAGTCATGGTTTTCAGGAGAGACAAGATCAACAGGAGATATATATAGATATAGACATAGATATAGATATAGATATAGATATAGATATAGATATATAGATATAGATATATAATGTATATAGAAGGTGTATATATATATCCTGTATATAGGAGTTATATCTATAGCTCCTATGTATAGTAGCTATATATATTTCATATATATAAGAGCTATATATTTGTAATATATAATATATATGAGAGGTGATTTTTTAGGGAGATTATCTCATGCATTTATAGAGGCTTGGAAGTCACATGACAGTCTACAAGCTGGAAACCCTAGATGCTGGTAGTTGACTCAGTTCAAGTCCAAAGAACCAGGGAAGCTGATGTAACTGTCTCAGCCTGAGGCCAAAGACCTGGCAATCCAGGGGCCTGCTGGTGTGTGTCCTGAAATGCATAGGCTGAGGAGTTTAAGTGAAGCTATCAACACATTCACCTTTGGGTTTTTCACCTGTTTCTTTTTTTCTCTGCAGATCACCAGCAAATTGGATGGAACCTGTACACCTTTAGGATGTATCTTCCCAACCTAGCCCTCTCAGACTCACTTGCTCATCCCCTCTGCAAACACTCTCACAGAGACACACCCAAAAATAGTGCTTTCTCAGTTTTCCAGTTATTCCTTAATTCAGACAAGTTGACACATAAAATTAATAATCACACACTGCCTTAGTATTAAAACTTAATCAAAATAAAAAAAAATCTGTTGTTCCTCGGATGTGCTAGTCTCCTTTCAAGTCCTCAACAGCAACATCGGCTAGCGATGACTGTATCGGACAGTACAGATCTTAGGACAAATCACCCTATAGGACTGCACAGTTTTTAGAACAAACCACAAAATAGACATAGTAACAAGGTATTCTAAGTTTATAAAATTTTAAACCAAGAATTTTCTTGGGTTGTTTGAATGCTATTTCACTTAAGGCATGGTAAAAACAATAGAGCTTGCAATGTATGTGCCCTGGATTCAAAGACAGACATCCTCCTCCAATGGGACAAGGATGATCACAGTCTTTTTGCTAAAAGTATTAAAAGAATAATCATTCTAAAGAGTGTGACAGTCAAATGTGGGCAGAGTCCTTTTCAAGTACCTCCTATGACACTTCTAACTTAGATCTACAAATATTTTCCAAGATTTATAATAAAATCATCCATTAAAATCAATACAGTACTGATTAAAATATCCTATTTATCATTTCAATGAGGTACATACATATGTATACATATGTCCCTTTTTAGGATGTCTGAATACTCAACAATTACTATATGGTTTCAGTTTTTATATTTTTATTTATTTTTTAAAACATTTTGTTGACAAGTTCTCATTTGAAGTAATAGCAAGTAACTTCAAATAAGCATTTCATAATTTCGGTCTTGCATATCCTGTCAAATATGCTTGGGAGAAATGGTGCCCTATTAATTCAGAGCTTTACACACTTATAACAATAACCTTCCACTTACTAACTCTAAGTATTATGTGTATTTCTTCAGTCTTAGTCATAACACTTTCCAAAATAGAAAAGAGGGGCTATGGCTTCTTTAAAAGATAAAGAAATAAAGGGCAAATGATGAGACCAGTGTGTGAATGGATGTTCTTATTTCTATTTTAGTGCTTAATCTCTGCACGACATTGTCCTTTGGGAAAAACAACCACTGTGACTGCACACAGCGTAACCTAGATCATAAAACTTTGCAGAAAGAATCCCCACCTTTTACCCTACATGCCTTTATAAATCCTTCAACCCATGTTATTATAGTAAATATTTTTAAAAATTCTAATATATCACTGACTTACAACTACTCTTTCCAAGTGACCTAAGGCTGTTCTGCCGATGCAGTTTACTGTGCCATAAGTCGGATCATCACAATTTTACTCACATCAGATCCCAATGGGACCAAAAACTGCAAGAAGATTGTCAAACATTTCAATTTGTCATTCTGTCACCTAGATCCCTTTTCCCTCAGGCCCCAAATAGCTGTGTGCAACGGGATCTCAAAGAAGATAAAGTGGTAAACAGAAATCTTGATACACATCAAAACACTCTGCCACATGTAACAAAATGTTATTACCCTGAAGCAGACAAACTTATTAAAAGAGAAATATGTAATACCAAAGAGTGAAAAATAGCCTTTTATATTATGACAATATCTCTTATCTGGAAATACCCCAAGGTGCTTTTCAAGATGTGCTGTTTGAATTACTTTGCTATATTAAAATACAGGGACATATTGATTAATTTTTCAGTAGTGGAAGAATTTTTTTTTAGAACATGTAATTTTTTTAAAAAAAATTCTTGTCTTTTAAGGTCTTCTCACCTTTTCTGTCAAGCTCTATATCTTGTCTTTCCATTCCTCCCGTATAATTGCTTCCTCCTGAAATGACTGCTTGTATGAAGTTTATGTGAGTTATTGATCACATATTGCTATCACTGTACCATCTGTTTTAAGATCTTTTTTAATAAAGAGCAGAAACAATCTCATGTCTCAGAATGGATGGATTATTTTAAAGACATAGGAAGCGATGTAGGAGACAGGTATGTTGCTTGAAGGAGTGAAGAAGCCATGGTCGAGATGGAGCCCATGCAAGCAGGAGGTGGAGGAAAGACGCATGAAGGGACCTACGCAGCAAGTGTGCAAGTGTTCCGCAAAAGACATGAATCACCCATTTCCACCCAGCCATTATCAGTCACTCCAGCAAATATATATTTGTCGCTACCTACCCTTCATTGAATTTGTCTCCTGGTAAATTTGATTACCATCACCACCTCACATCACCTGCTTCAACTGTAGTTGAAAATTTCTTACCACTTTTGAAGTTCTTAAGAAAGAAGATATGCATGCCCCAGCTCATCTTTTTTTAAACACAAGGCCACCTTTTAAAATCTTGTTTATGTCTTTAGTTTCACTGTCCTCACCATCTGCATCTATTCTCCACATACCAATAGAATGCAACTCCTATATCACAAATTTGGTCTCATAACGTTCTAATGAAAAATGTTCAATGCTTTCCTCAGTGCATTTGTGATAAATGCACTGGATGTGGCACATTACTGCCTGGTGATGTGGTCTGATTACTACTCCAGCCCCATGCTGACCACTCACGCCTCCCATCTCACTCATCAGTTCCATGTTCTACTTCATAGTCTCTGCTTTCCCTTGATTCTGGGCCTTTATGCCCGCTGCTTCCTCTAACTAAAATGCCTGACCTGCTCTTTGTACCTGAATAAGTAGTACTAACTCTTGAATGTTCTTTTGATGATTTTCTTCATTGTGGTGATCATATTCTATATTAAATGCTCATTACACTAGCCCATTTTTTTCTCCTGGCACTGCTCAATGCACTCCTTGAGTGCAGGGTTTCTATCCATCTACAACAATGCCTGCCATGTGCTTGGTAAATGAGAGACACTAATAAGTGATTGTTGGAGAAATGAAAACAAATGCATGTGCTTAAACCTATCTACCTAGTCTCTATTAAATCTAAACAAACTAGTTGCAGAGAATCAAAATGCTGATTTATCGTATAAGTGAAAAAATTATTGAAGTTTTATCTGCATCCCAGAGTTGCTAGAAGAGCTGATTTAAATTTCTACAACAAACCTTTATCCTCATTTCTTCTTTCAACATTTATTTCCTTCCTTTAATGCTTGATGCATTGTACTATTTGCTATTTTAAAAAAAGAGTGGAAATTGCAGTTTCTTTCTTCAGACTTCAAAGGCCAGTGGAGAGACATAATGAAAAACAACAATAAAGCTATCAATTACAATGCTGAAATAGTTAACGCATCAGTCATGGCAGTTTAGTTCATGCTGTAGCAACAAAGCACTGAAAAAAATCTCAGTGGCTTCTGTGCTACCTGTCTATTACAGGTCAGTTATTATCCTGGTCTGTATCATCTTCACTTGGATACACAAACTGATGGAACAGCCACTATTTGTATTGTCCTCCATCTCATAGTACAGGAAAAGGATCACGGAGTATTATGCTTATTCTGACTCTATAAGTTCCCGCCAAGTCTGCATTCATGTAATTAGGCAAAGCAAGTCACAATTTCAATTTAGTCAAACAGGCTGGGCCTGTATCTTCCTCCCACAAGGATAAGCATCCCAAGGAGAATCATCGAACATGGGTGACCTGAATCCTATCTTGACTTGTACTGAGTCTTGAAAAATGAGTTGGAGTTATATAGAGGGAGAAGAAAGAGCGCTATTCCTAACAAAATGCCAGGACACAAAGGCAAATGACAGCAGGACATACTATTCTGGCTAACCAAAGTATACAATGTAGGGACACACATATGTCTGCGTAGATTGGAGGGGCCATACAAGGGTTTGGAAGTGACTGAAAATCATCAAATAATCCAAGCTGAGAGGGTAATCCGGTGCACATTTTAGTAAAAATAGCTGCAGTCATTTGAAGAAGATGTTAATGGAAGTTGGAGTTAGGAGAATCTGGAAAAAATAGTGATCTGTTAGAAGACAATTACAGCAATCTTGGTAAAAAAAAAAAAAAATGTTAAGGGATAGAGATACTATGTGAACAGAAGAGAGGTGGGCAACAAGAAAGGTCTTGTTTTCTTATGCTGCTTCAATTTTATTCGGTACCTTATGAGTAGGTTCAATTAATTTCCCTTCAATATAATGACAAGTTTCCTATTTCAGAACATAGAGGAAGTTATTCAATTGAGACAAGATAAAACTTTGGAAAAAGGTCGTTGTAACTTTTGTTTTTATAGAAAATTACTCTTGTTGACATTTATGTCTATCATTCTTAATTGTCCTACACAATCATTGTATCATTTTAATCTATAATGAAACATGAGAGACTGTAATCTTGAAAAGTAATGAGGAGAGAGATGGCCAAAGTTATCTTAATATTCTTTTCCCTAGATCTTGGATAGTAAGGTTACAGAAATAACATCTCCATTGGTATGTTTAAGAGTTTTATCTAAAACAAAAAAGAGAAGTTACTCTAGGAAACTCTTACAAAACTTTACTGGCACCTAATCACAATGAGCTTGGAATTGTTTTAAGCGTTGCCATTTCTATTCTCAATCTTATTTTGGTATTCTAGGTTTCACACCTTTAGCATATCTAGGTGCTTTGATTTTTCAAAGGAAATTTAAAAATTAGAGTGCTATTCACAGCTTCTGGGGATAACAGTTAAGAGAGTTTTAAGTACATAGATAGCTACTTTAATTGCTATATTTTAATCCAGAATCCAGAAATCTTGAATGTGGCCAATGTATTTGATGTCTTTGTAAATTTTGGTAAATTAAGTAATAATATATGATAAGTTTTCTCTTCCAACCCTATAAATTAAAAACTGCTCATGGAACCTCTCTTTTAAGCTCTCTTTTAAGGTGTTTTCTATATCCTCACATATATTAGTGTGCTTTATAAAATCTCTGGATAAATTAGCATCAGGGACCAGTGTCATAAAATAAACTATTTTAGAAGGAATAATATCATCATCTATTCAAGAAGACATGCAATTTTAGCTGGTTTGAAAATCTTTTGATAAATATTTTTATAGCATAACTGATATAACTAAATGAAAATAAGGAAGTAAAAGCACATATTATTTTTTGTTATGTTATTAAAGCAAGTATTTGAAATATACTTTCGATTTTTAAAATGTTCTGGCTAGCCTGTTCCTTGCAAAAAGCTAAGAGTAGCTTGTTTTGTCTAATAGAGCTTATGACCAAAGTGTAAAGATAGGGAGAGTAGTATCAAAGGAACAAGTGAACCTGAGAGTCAAAGAAGCAGAAAGACGAACAAAGTCAATCTGAACAAGAGTCTGATTGAGGCATGGAACTAGGAGGAATTATGAGTCAGCATGGTGAAAAATCAAGAGGCAGAGGGGCAGTCATGAGAAATCACGGGGGGAAAACTTATTTTCCATGCGACAAACTATCTCTTATGTGGTGAAAAATCGACACTTTAAAAGTGAAAAGGAAATAATGGTTTTCTTAAAAAGCACCTCCTGTTCCTCTGTAGAAGCACTCAAGAAAAAATTGTTTCATTTACACAATAGCTATTGAAAGACCTAGCCAACTATCGTAAAGTGGAAAATCTAGAATTCTTCATATTCAGTTCCCCAACCAATCCAAGATTATAAAATTAGAGACATTGCAGTACATTTCAAAAACTTTACATAAAGTTTAGAATCTATTGAAGAGTACAAAATAGCATAAAAATAAAAGAAAACTCATTTAAAATTTCACCACTAAAAATGCACATGTAATGGTTCAATATGGTAAGTGAAATACAGTGATTCTTTCTTACAGATATAAATATATATAATACATATGTATATCCATATATAAAAATAGTATTTGATTTATGGTAAACATTCTTACATATTTATGTGTGTATATATGTGTGTATATATAACTGTGTAACTATGTATATTAGTCCATTTTTGTATCACTATAAAGAAATATCTGAGACTATATAAGGTGTAAGGAAGTGGTCCAGTTTCAATTTTCTGCATATGGCTAGCCAATTTTCCAAGCACCATTGATTAACTAGGGAATTCTTTCCCCATTGCTTGTTTTTGTAAGGTTTGTCGAAGATTAGATGGTTGTAGATGTGTGGTTTTATTTCTGAGGTCTATATTCTGTTCCATTGGTCTATGTATCTGTTTTAGTACCAGTACCATGCTGTTTTAGTTTCTGTAGCCTTGTAATATAGTTTGAAGTTGGGTAGCATGATACCTCCAACTTTGTTCTTTTTGCTTAGGTTTGTCTTGGCTATATGGGCTCTGTTTTGGTTCCATATGGGTTTTAAGGTATTTTTTTTCTAATTTTGTGAAGAATATCAATTCTTTGATGGGAATAGCATCAAATCTATAAATTACTTTGGCAATATGGGCATTTTTCATGATATTGATTCCTCCTATCCACAAGCATAGGATGTTTTTCCATTTGTTTGTGTCCTCTCTGATTTCCTTGAGCAATGGTTTGTAGTTCTTGAAGAGGTTTTTCACATCCCTTGTTAGCAGTATTGCTAGGTATTTTATTCTCTTTGCAGCAATTGTGAGTGGAAGTTAATTCATGATTTGGCTCTCTGCTCGTCTATTGTTGTATAGGAATGCCAAAACCAACTCAAGTTGTGTTAAAGACTTACATGTCTCAGGAGGCTGAGGCAGGAGAATTGCTTGAACCCAGGAGGCAGTGGTTTCAGTGAGCTGAGATCGTGTCACTGCACTCCAGCCTGGGTGACAGAGCAAGACTCTGCCTCAAAAAAAAAAACAAAACAAAAAAAACAAAAAAAACAAAAAAAAAAGAAGACTTAAATGTAAAACGCCAAACTATGAAAACCCCTAGAAGAAAATCTAAGCAATACTATTCAGGACACAGGCATGGGAAATGAATTCATGACAAAAACATCAAAAGCAATTGTAACAAAAGCAAAAATTGACAACTGAGACCTAATTAACTAAAGAGCTTCTGCACAGCAAAAGAAACTATCATCAGAGTGAACAGATAACCTATGGAATGGGAGGAAATTTTTGCAGTCTATCTGTCTGACAAAGGTCTAATATCCAGAATCTATAAATAACTTAAACAAATTTACAAGAAAAAACAAACAACCTTACCAAAAATTGGGCAAAGGACATGAACAGACACTTCTTAAAAGAAGACATTTATGCAGCCAACAAACTTATGAAAAAAAGCTTAACATAATTGAGCACTAGAGAAATGAAAATCAAAACCATAGTGAGATACCATCTCACACCAGTCAGAATGGCAATTATTAAAAAGCCAAGAAACAATAGATGGTGGTGAGGCTGTGGAGAAATAGGAATGCTTTTACACTGTTGGTGGGAATGTAAGTGAGTTCAACCATTGTGGAGGACAGTGTGGCAATTCCTCAAAGACCTAGAACCAGACATACCATTTGACCCAGCAATCCCATTACTGGGCATATACTCAAAGAAATATAAATTATTCTATTATAAAGACATATGCACACATGTGCTCATTGCAGCACTACTCACAATAGCAAAGACATGGAATTAATCCAAATGCCCATCTATGATAGACTAGATAAAGAAAATGTGGTAAATATACACCATGAAATACTATGCAGTCATAAAAAGGAACAAAATTATGTTCCTTGCAGGGACATGGATGAAGCTGGCAGCCATTATCCTCAGCAAACTAACACAGGAACAAAAAACCAAACATTGCATGTTCTCATTTATAAGTGGGAGCTGAATGATGAGAACACATGGACACAGGGAGGGGAACAACACACACAGGGGCCTGTTGGGTAGGGGGGTGGAGGGAGGGAGCACATCAGCATAAATAGCTAATGCATGTGGGGCTTAATACCTAGGTGATGGATTGATAGGTGCAGTAAACCACCATGGCAACGTTTAACTATGTAACAAACCTGCACATCCTGCACATGTATCCTGGAACTTAAAACAAAATAAAACTATATACACACACACACACACATATATTATATATATTATACATTATATATATCATATATATGTTTTATATATAATATATATATAAAACTAAGGATACTGGGCAATTTATAAGATAGAAAGTTTAATTGGCTCACAGTTCTGCAGGCCATACAGGAAGCTTAGTGGCTTCTGCTTTTCTAGAGGCCTCAGGAAACTTACAATCATGGTGGAAGGCAAAGGGGGAGCAGGCACATTACATGGCAAAAGCAGGAGCAAGAGAAGGGTGGGAAGTGCCCCACACTTTTAAATGACTAGATCTCACATGAATGCACTCATTATCATGAGGGCAGCACCAGCACCAAGGCGATGGTGCTAAATTCTTAATGAGAAATCCGACCCCATGATCCAAACACTTCCTACCAGGTCCCACCTTAAACATTGGGGATTACATTGCAACATGAGATTTGGGCAGGGACACACATCCAAACTAAATCAAAATGTATGTGTATATATTTCAATATATCTTGTTTTATATGTGAATAATTATGTATAGTCTATACATAGAAAATGTATATGCATTCTTTTTATGTGTATATATAAATTGTTTAAAAATCTATATGAATATTATATGGTCTTTATATGTGTAAAAATAGTACTGTTTCTTTATACAGATATATATTCATTTTATTTACTATACTGTGAACAATTATACATGTCATCAAGTATCTTCCTCAAGTCTCCAGTTTATTGACTGCATGATATTCCTTCTTTTGTTTGTTTGTTTGATGTGCACCAACACTGATTTACCATTTTGCTAGCATTAGGACATTCAGCTTGTTTTTGATTATCTGTATTACAAATAGCACAACGTTGCTCGTATTGTAGATAAATTCTTCACAAATATTTACATGATTTTATTGATATGTATTTAAGACTTTAGATGAAGTTTTCCATATTATCCTCATTTTTTATACCATCTTTACAGTATAGGAACATTACTATACCTGAGTCTATTGTTATCAGAGGGGTGGGTGTGTGTATTTTGTCTTAGAAATGTAGTCATTAAAATATATTATTTATGTCATCAAGGGATAGTTGTTAACAGAATATTAGCCCTCTGTGTATGTCATGGCTACAACTCTTTGTCAAATATGTTGAGTTTAAAAAAGGTTTACAGTATTTTGTTTCATATAAAATTAAAACAATTATATTATTTTAATATTTTAATATAATGATATCTACCTATCTTTCTTTTAGAGTCTCTGATTTTGGAAACATTAGAAGGCCTTATTCTATGCAGAGGTCCTATAAGTAGTCGCTTATATTTTTCCTTTAGAACTTTTATGGGTTCATTTTAAAAGTTAATCATTTATTAATTTTTATATTTAATAATCAGACATTTATTAATTTATTTTTTATACGTGTGACTTAAGGTGTGATTTATGTATTTTTTCCAGGAGACTTACTAATTATACTACTTGACTTATGAATTGTTGCTGTACTAATTTTCCATATCATATATGTGTATGACATGTAAATAGATAGATATTATAGATATAGATATATCTCTCTATACAGGCTCTTGCACTCTGACAGGCTGGAGTGCAGTGGTGCAATCATAGCTCACTGCAACTTCAAAATCTCAAAATCCTGTGCTTAATCAGTCCTCCTCCCTCAGCCTCCCAAAAAGCTGGGATTACATGTGTAAGCCACTGTGCCTAGCAAATACATTTTATTTCTATTTTTATGTCTTTTGGATCTTTTTAAAAATTTTGTATTGAAAGGATTATAGTATTTTCATGAGGGTGGCTTTATAGGAATGTTTAATGTATAATGGAACATGTCCAAATATTTACTATTTTCTAAACTAACATTGGTTATATCATCACTCCCAAGACATTTACTTGAAAGAGACAGGAACTGATCTTTCATTCACTTACATTAAAGAAATTAAGTTTTGATAATTTATTTAATTATTAATAGAGCTTAAAAAGGTTCTAAGAGAACCTTTATTTTCTTGGTTATCTGAAATACGAATTAAAAGATGGCCAACTGTGAGCGAGCTGGAAATGCCTAATCACCCTTGGTTTAAAGTAGAGGAGAGGATCCAAAGGCTTAGGGAAATTGGGAGGTTGGAGTGGATTAGTCACTTTAGACCTACTCATCCCAGCTGGGAGAGTCCAGAAGATAGACCCTTGACCAATACTTTGTGAAACAGGTTTGTGAGGGCAGCACCTGCATCCTTGAAGAGTTATGTAATTGCTCTTCTCTCATATAACAGACACTTCTTTTCACTCAACTGCAAAATTTAAATGCAATGGGATCCCTAGGTGGCAGAGGTCAAGCGACGGCACTCAACCATCAAAAGTAAGGTGGGTGTAGCTACCCTAATGAACAGCAGAGGCAAAGTGGCAATCAGAATAGTGTGACTCATGTAGAACCCTGGCACTGGCTAATGAATCACAGAATTCCCAGAAGTGAAGACGTTAGGAAGCCTACTGCATTCTAACTTAATTTATACAAGCAGAAAGCTTCCAGGTCGAGTGGACAAAAGAGTAATTTAAATTATAAAAACATAATCGTCGGCCGCAGTGGCTCATGCCTGTAATCCCAGAACTTTTGGAGGTCAAGGCCAGCAGATCACCTGAAGTCAGGAGTTAGAGACCAACCTGCCCAACATGGTGAAATCCCATCTCTACTACAAATACAAAAAATTAGCCAGGCGTGGTGGCGGGCACCTGTAATCCCAGCTACTCGGGAGACTGAGACAGGAGAATCGCTTGAACCTGGGAGGTAGGAGATTGCGGTGAGCTCAGATCGCATCACCGCACTCCAGCCTGGGCGACGAGAGTGAAACTCCATTACAAAAAAACAAAACAAAACAAAAGAAACAACAACAACAAAACAAAACAGAAAAACAGATAATCATAACCCCTCAATCAGTTTTCAGATTTGAACCAGTTTACAGACACAGAACCCTTTGAATGAAGAGGAGACCAGCTCCCCTTGAGGAAGGTCCCACTATGCTACCTACAATATATGCTGTTAATCTTTCTCCTATCTTTTCCCAAGGAGACCTCCGGTCTTTTACCAGGGTAACTGTGCACTGAGGAAAGGAAAATAATCAGACATTTTGAGGACTCTTTAATAAACTTGCCTCTCTCTATACATCTATCCTATTAGTTCTGTCCCTCTAGAGACCCTAATACAACATTCTTTCCATGCCTAATTTTGTGAGAGTTTTAATCATGAGTGGTGTTGAATTTTGTCAAATGCTTTTTCTGCACCTATTGGAACCATCGTATGTTTTTTTCTTCTTATTTCTGCTAATAAGGTGAAGCATACGTACTGATTTGCATGTGTTGAATCAACCTTGCATTCCTGGGATATATCCCACAACATCATGATGATTAATCCTTTTAATATACTGTTGAATACAGTTTGCTAGTATTACATTGATATTTGCATCTATATTCATCAGTGATATTGGTCAGTAGTTTTCTTACAGTGTTGTTGTCTGATTTTGGTGTCAAGGTGATACTGGCCTCGTAAGTTTGGAAATATTCCCACTTCTTCAATTTTTGAAGGAGTTTGAGAAGGATTGGTATTAATTCTTTTATAAGTTTTATGTAGAATTCATCTGTGAAACCTTAAGCTTTTCTTTGATGTAAGATTTTAAATTACTAATTCAACTTGCTTACTCATGATTGGTCTGTTCAGATTTCCAAGTTATTCTTTGTTCACTCTAGGTAAGTTATATGTTTTTAGAAATTTATCTATTTCTTTTAAGTTGCCTATTTTTTCCCATAGTGTCTGCTATAATCATTTGTTTTTTTGTGTGTTATCAGTTGTAACATCTCATTTTTCATATTTTATTTTATTTGAATTTTTTTCTCTTTTTTTCTTAGTCTCACTAAGGGTTTGCCAATTGTGCTTAGCTTTTCAGAAAAACAATTCTAATTTCTGTTTATCTTTTCCATTGTTTTTCTAGTCTTTATTTCCACTATTTCTACTCTGTTATTTGTTATTTCCCTCCTTCTACTTATTTTGGGCTCATTTTAAAAGTTTCTTGAGGTGTATTCTAAAGTTGTTAGTTATTTGAGGTTGTTCTTTTTTGATGTATTTATTGCTATGAACTATCCACTTAGAACTGTTTTTGATGAATTCTATAGTTTTGGCAGTTTGTATTTTCATTTTCATTTGTCTTAAGACATTTTCTCCTTTAATTTCTTCTTTGACCAATAGTTGTTCAATATCAAGCATATTGCTCAATTTTTACTTATTTGTTAATTTCCCATAATTTGCTCACTTGTTAGTTTCTAGTTTCATATAGTCTTAGAAAATATACTTGAAAGATATGATTTCAATCTTCTTAAAATTGTTAAGACTTGTTTTGGGGTCTAAATATTCTTGAGAAAGTTTTACATGTACTTGAGGAAAATGTGTTTATATGTACTCAAGGAAAATATGTTTTCTGTTGTTAGTACAATGTTTGGCATGTCTGTGCAGGTCCATTTGATCTAAAGTGTGTTTGAAGTTCAATGTTTCCTTATTTGTTTTCTGTCTGGATGACCTGTTCTATGTTGAAAGTGAGGTTTGAAATCCCCAATTATAATTGTGTTCCAGTCAGTCTATGTTTACTTTCAGATCTTTTAATGCTTGCTTTATATACTTACAAGTATATAAAGATGCTCTGATGTTGTGTGTGTGTATACATATATAGTATACACTCACATATATATATATTTACAATTATGTCTCTTGATGGATTGACTTCTTTATCACCATATAATGACCTTTATTTTAACTCTTTTGCCCTAAAGTTTATTTTGTTTGAAATAATCATAGCTACACTTGCTCTCTTTTTGTATCCATTTGCATACAATATATTTTTCCAACTCTTCACTTTCATTCTATCACTATCCTCTAAGGTTAAGTGAGTCTTTTGTAGACAGAATATAACTGGGTCTGTGTGTGTTTGTGTCATGGGAGTCTGTGTGAAGAGACCACCAACAGGCTTTGTGTGAGCAGCAAGACTATTTATTTCACTTGGGTGCAAGTGGGCTGTGTCCGAAAAGAGAGTCAGCAAAGGGTGTTAGAGGTGGGGCAGTTTTATAGGATTTGGGTAGGTAGTGGAAAACTACAGTTAAAGGTGGTTATCTCTTGCAGGCAGGGGTGGGTATCATAAGGTGCAGGGTGGGGAGATCATGAGACTCACTGTCCGAGGGGGAAATGTCACAAGGTCGATCGATTAGTTAGGGTGGGGCAGGAACAAATCACAATGGTGGAATGTCATCTTTTGTGGTTCCTCACGCCACCCCAGTCCCACTTGAAGCAGTCCTGAGAAGCATCACCCATTATCTCTACATACCACCCCCCAAAATTTTTGATGCCCCAACACTTCACCACTATTTTGTTTTGTTTTTCTTATTAATATAAGAAGACAGGAATGTCAGGCCTCTGAGCCCAAGCTAAGCCATCATAACTCCTGTGACCTGCACATATACATCCAGATGGCCTGGAGCAACTGAAGAGCCACAAAAGATGACATTCCACCATTGTGATTTGTTCCTGCCCCACCCTAACTAATCAATCGACCTTGTGACATTCCCCCCTTGGAAAATGAGTCTCATGATCTCCCCACCCTGCCCCTTGTGACCCCCGCCCCTGCCCACAAGAGGAAACCTCCTTTAACTGTACTTTTCCACTACCTACCCAAATCCTATAAAACTGTCCCACCCCTATCTCCCTTCACTCACTCCTTTTTTGGACTCAGTCTGCCTGCACCAAGGTGATTAACAAGCTTTGTTGCTCACACAAAGCCTGTTTGGTGGTCTCTTCATATGGATGTGTGTGACAGTTTGTATGAGTTTGTATATATATCCATTTTGGCCACTCTATGTTTTTTGACACAATAATTTATTCCATTTACATTTAAAGTAATTACTGATAGGTAAGGAACTTACTGGTGCTATTTTTAATTGTTTTCTGATAGTTTTATAAACTTTTTGTTCCTTTCCTCCTCTCTTGTTTTCTTTCTTTGTGATTTGATGACTCCTAGTGTTATTCTTTAAATATTTCCTTTTTATCTTTTGTGTATCTATTATAGGTTTTCATTTTTTGGTTGCCCTAAGACTTGTATAAAATATTTTATATTACAGTAGACTATTTTAATTTGATAAGTTAATTTTAATTGCACATATAAACTGTACACTTGTATTCTTCCTCCTCCCACATTTTATGGTTTTGATGTCACATTTTACATCTTTTTGTAATTTGTACCTCGTAACAAGTTATTGTAGTTTTGTTTTTAATAGTTTTTCCTTTAACTCTTATTCTAGAAATATAATTGATTTACCTACTTCCTTTATGGTATTAGAGTGTTTTGGATTTGACAATGTACTTACTTTACCAGTGAGTCTTGTACTTTTATATGTTTTCATGTTACAGCTAATGTCCTCTTCCTTCAACCTGAAGAGCAACCTTTAGCATTTTGTGTAGGGCTGGCCTAGTGGTGGTAAACTGTCTCAGCCTTTGTTTGTCTAAGAAAGTCTTTATTACCCATTTATTTTTGAAGGACAAGAATTCTTGGTATGATATTTCTGATTGGCACTTTTATTTTTCAATTTCAGGATGTTGAATTTACTATTCTACCACCTTTTGGCCTTCAAGGTTTCTGCTGAAAAATTCTTTGATAGTCTTATGGACATTCCCTTATATGTAATAATTCATTTTCTCCTTGATGCTTTCAACTTAGTCTAATTTTTAGTAATTTGATTGTAATATGTCTTTTTGTGGATCTTTTTGGTGCATCCAGATGTGGAGGAAGTCAGGAGCTTCCTATTTCTACCATGTTGCTGATGTCACTCTCGGTCAGCACTATCTGATGTTTCCTTAAGATTAAATTGCCATTATGAAGTTTTGCAAGAAGGTCGTAGAAATGATATTGTGCCTTTTTTATTGTAGTGCATATCAGGAGACATAGATTGTAGGTATGTCTTATTTTTAAGAGCATTAGCCGTGACTTCATTGTTAACATGGTGTCTGCTCTGTTTATCCAATATAAAGTAATTTTTTTCTATGCAATTAAAATAAGTACTTGTGAGAGATATTCTGTGTACACATCCTTTGCTTTTGCTCACTTAAAAATTGTATCCTGAAAATTACTTCGTTTAACTTCAAAGAAGTCTTCCTCATTTATTTTTTCAAACCCTCAATGTACTTAATTACATGGATATGCTGTAGGTTAATTCCACCACTCTCTTGAACTGCCTTTTTGACTCTTGCCTTTATGGATTCAAAATGGCTTTGAATTGTCTACCCTGATTTAAAGTCTATAAAAAGAAACACATTCTATTATTGGGGCTGTGAAAAAACACGCACTTCAACACATTGCTGGTGGGACTGCAAAGTGGTGCAACCTTTTGGCAGTAATTTTGAAATCCTAACAAATACCTACACATCTACGTACTGTTTAACCAACAATCCCACTTCTAAGAATCTTCACTGAAAATATCATTTAAAAATCCAAAAGTACATATGCACACATTATTCGTAATTGCAAAATGTTGGAAACAATATAATAAATGTTCATACATAGGAGATTGAAAACATGTAAAAGTCTAAGACTCACTGGTAAAGTGTTTTTAATAGTTTTTCCTTTAATTCTTATTCTAGAAATATTTTAGAAATAAATTCTTACACAGCTCTCCATTAAAGTATTTCTAGAACTCAGCAACTAGCAGACTTAACTTTTCCTAATTGGCTCAATTGCCAGCCTCTCTTCCCCATCTCAAGCGCTAGCTTACTGTCATCCTACCCTGCATTACGGTGTCCCTTTAGCATTATGAGCTGTTTGCTTTCTGCCTAATAATTTCCTTTCTTAACACGTGTTCAGCATCAGCTATATCTAGCGGTGGTGTTTATTGCTGCGATTTAAAAGAGTAAGCCATTCTCATGTCTGTGAGATTGATATGCAAATAATAGCTACATTCCAGCATTCCATGAGAGTGGGGTGAGTTCCATGAGAAAGGGGTGAAAGGTGTTATAACTCACTGTGAAAATACAGAGAAGGAGCAGAATACCTGTCTAAAAAGGGGTAGCAGTTTCTAGGAAAGGCTTCATGGCTAACATGAGACTTGAGTGGAGGTTTAATTTTCTATTTGCTTGAAAATTTTCTCCTTTCTTGCCATATCTAGAGCTTCCAATTTTTTGTAAAAAAAAAAATAGATTAAACATTTTTGTTCATAAATTTGCCAAATGCTTTTCTCTATGAAATTATATATCAAGATCACTTTTGCTTTGTAGTTAAGTATATTAAGTACTTCAGTTAAGCACTTGCTTTTATGAAATTGTTATTATAATTATTTTTAGGAATAGAGTTTTACTCTTTATCAGGCTGGAATGCAGTGGCATGATCATAGCTCACTGCAGCCTCCAAATCCTCAGTTCAAGCAATCCTCCCATCATAGCCTCCGAAGTAATTGGGACTATAGGTACATGACATCATGCCCAGCTAATTAAAAAAGAAAAGAAAACATTTTTTGTAGAAACAAGGTCTCACTACGTTGTCCAAGTTGTGTTTTTAAAAAACAATTACAGAAGTCAGATAATTCACATTATTATACTAGAACTATTGTTACGTAGGTTTGGTAGATTATTTACTAATAGCTTTACTATTGGTATTACTATTACTGTTGGTAGTTATAGGCATTTATATAAGAATGTAAAGTAATCAGCCAGGCATGTTGGCTCACGCCTGTAATCCCAGGACTTTGGGAGACCGAGGCAGGCGGATCACGAGGTCAGGAGATCGAGACCATCCTGGCTAACATGGTGAAATGCCCTCTGTACTAAAAAGTAAAAAAAAATTAGTCAGGCATGGTGGTGGGCACCTGTGGTCCCAGCTACTCGAGAGGCTGAGGCAGGAGAATGGCATGAACCCAGGAGGCGGAGCTCACAGTGAGCCGAGATGGCGCCACTGCACTCCAGCCTGGGAGACAGAGCCAGACTCCATCTCAAAATAAATAAATAAATAGAAAGAATATAAAATAATCACTCAGTATTTTACTTTAATACCCAATCACTTATTTTCTCATGAATTTTATGAAGGAGTTAACTTAGGACTCAATTATATTACAGAATATGCTTTTATGATTAAGCAGGTGGTAATGCTTGGACTGTAGGCTCAGTCTGTCAAAAATAAACTTCCTCCTACAATGAGAAATTAATGTGCTTGTAAGGCAACAGCAATTTGTTTATGGCCTTTTCATGCAAGGAAGACATCATTACAGGCTCCACCAATACCAGCACATCTTTGATAGAACCTTCAGCATAATTAGTTTTCAACATATTGAAATTGATAAACAACTTTCTAAGTGTCATTATATTCTATATATGTGCTCATTACATGTGTTTTGGAAGGAAGAATAAAAACTTCAAAATGTTTCAAAGTAAGTTCTCTGATTATATGAAAATAAATGGGTATTTTCTTTATCTTTATTGTGTACGGGTCTAGGAAACTGTGTGTCTGTGCGTGTGTGTATGCGTGCAATGGCACACGTGTGCTTTGGAAACTGACTCATAATTTCTAACACTTTGCAAGAAGGGAGAAGTAGAAAAGAGAGGTAACAACCTTCAGCCATTTCTGAGATAGCTAGAACTTGAAGGAAAATAATGAATCATCATGTTTAACAGAAGTTTGAGGGAGTATGGCATAGCATAATCAATTATTTTGCAGCCAGTTATAAATATCCATGTGGAAATATTAACAACGTATACTACCATTAAGCAAGATGATATTTAGTCATTCTTTTTGTTTTTTGATGAAAAGAAACACAAATGAATTGTTAGAGTGATAGAAACTTTTAAATCAAGGCCTCACCTGGTCAGCAAAGCTGATGAACTGTTCACTAGCCAACATGCTGCTATAGGGAATGGACAAGATAAAGGAGGGGATCAATTAAAAATAAGTTTTCACAACTTTGTTTGAATTGCATATGTCAAGTGTCATATAATTACTATCAGGATAAAACTATGTGCTTGACATGAAACATGCTTAAGAAAGACAATTTTCTTCCATTAGAGAGTGGCTAGGGCAATACTTTTGACTAAAGGTGAAAGAGGAAAAAAGGAAGGCCTACGAACATAGTTATTTAATCAAACAATTTTGACTTTATTTAATTTGGTAGCCATTGAACACTGAAAAGCTGCTTCTGCTAAGTCTGGAAAGTATGACTTTTTGGACTCAGGCCACAATTATACTAGCCATTTGTTGCTCACCTCCGGATCTAGGGACTCAGCTATTTTCTTTTTCTCTTAAAGGAATATCACTATTCATAGAATTCCTTGCAATCTCTTTCCTCATGACCACCTTCTGGCTAATAGCCTGTATTTTTCACAAAGAGTTCCATTTATAATGGCCATTTGCTAGGATAGATATGCTATTGGTGTATAAAAATTACAAAGGTCATGAAAATCCAATAGAACTTCCTTAGATTAATTATATGTATTAATATTACCCTCTGCTCATTTGGACACTGACAAGTGTTAAATTGACTGATGTGTTTTCTCTTCTTTCATATGTCATTTTTATTTTCAGAAGTCAGTATTGGAGACACAAAAGATTGCATGGAGCATTACACATCCAGGTGTAGCCGCATCCGTAATACTGCATGCATGAGCAATGCCCTAGGAATGCTCTTTGAAAATGATTAATACAGATGCTATATTTTTAACTAGGTACTACAGAAAGAGCATGCAATATCTATTACATAAATTTAATTTTCATTTTGGGCTTTATTATCTGTCATTCTTTTCCTTGAGCATGAAGGATTAAAATAGACTGTGATATTTATAAATGTTTAACAGATCTTCCTTATAGCATGTCCTAGACCATGTTTTAACTGAACGGCTCTTTGAATGGAACCCCATCAAAGTCTAGGGCTAAAATTAATCTGCCTGAAGTACTACATGAACAGAGTGCGGTTATTTTGGCGAGGCTTGACAACGTCTTTCCTGGCATTAAAGAGGCTCGGGTTGCAGCCACCCTGGGAAGAATACAACTGAGCTGCTATATCAACTGTGCTTTCACCTTGCAAGATTCTGGACCAGATTCTGGCACAACTGTTCCTATAATCACACCAGAGGATTATGTTGTTATTATCCAGCTAAAACGAGTCATAAAGTCACTTCCTGTTAGAGATCATTATAAAGACAACTAGAAACTATCGGCGGTAGTTTGGTATACACTGAGCATTCTTCAAAGATATTTGTCAAAGTTTTCTGTATACCCTATGGTTTGCAGTTATCTTTATTTTTTTAAAAAAAAATTATTTTATTTTAAGTTTCAGGATACATGTGCAGGATGTGCAGGTTTGCTATGCAGGGAAATGTGTACCATGGTGGTTGGCTGCACCTATCAACCCATCACCTAGGTATGAAGCTCCACATGCATTAGTTATTTATCCTGATGCTCTTCCTCTCACTGCCCTTCCCTGACAGACCACAGCGTGTGTTGTTCGTCTCTCTGTGTCTATGTGTTCTCACTGTTCGGCTCTCACTTAAAAGTGAGAACATGTGATGTTTGATTTTTTTGTTCCTGTGTTTGTTTGCTGAGGGTAATTACTTCATACTTTAACCTTGTCCCTGAAAAGGACATGCTCTCATTCCTTTTTATGGCTGCATGGTATTCCATGGTATATATTTACCACCTTTTCTTTATCTAGTCTATCATTGATGGGTGTTTTGATTGATTCCGTATCTTTGTTATTGGGAATAGTGCTGCAATGAACATATGTATGCATATGTCTTTATAATAGAATAATTTATATTTCTTTGGGTATATGCTCAGTAATAGGATTGCTGGGTCAAATTGTATGTCTGGTTCTAGGTCTTTGAGGAATTGCCACACTGTCTTCCACAATGGTTGAACTAACTTACATTTCCACCAATAGTGTAAAAGTTTTCCTATTTCTCTGCAACCTCACCAGCATCTGTTGCTTCTTAACTTCTTAATAATCATCATTCTGACTGGCATGAGATGGAATCTCATTGAGGTCTTGATTTGCATTTCTCTAGTAATCAGTGATGTTGAACTTTCTTTCATGTTTGTTGGCCTAGAATTTCCTTAAGTTGATAAACAACTTCAGCAGTCTTAGGATACAAAATCAATATGCAGAAATCAAAAGCATTCCTATACATCAACAATAGACAAGTAGAGAGCCAAATCATGAATGAACTCCTATTCACAATTGCAACAAAGAGAATAAAGTACCTATAAATACAGCCAAAAAAGGAGATGAAGTTCTCCTTGAAGAGAACTACAAATCACTGCTCAAAGAAATCAGAGAGGACACAAACAAATGCAAAAACATTCCATGCTCATAGATCAGAAGAATCAATATTGTGAAAATGCCATACCACCCAAAGTAATTTATAGATTCAATGCTATTGCCACTAAACTACCATTGACATTCTTTACAGAATTAGAAAAACTACTTTACAATTCACATGGAACCAAAAAAGAGCCCATATAGCCAAAACAGTCCTAAGCAAAAAGAACAAAGCTGGAGGCATCATGCTACCTGACTTCAAACTATATTGCAATTTTCCTAAAAAAAAAAAAAAAAAAGTAAAAATAAAATGGGATTAGGCCTGACACGGTGGTTCACGCCTGTAATCTCAGCTCTTTGGGAGGCCAAGGCAGGCGGATCACGAGGTCAAGAGATAGAGACCATCCTGGTAAACATGGTGTAACCCTGTCTCTACTAAAAATACAAAAATTAGCTGGACGTAGTGATGTGTGCCTGTAATCCCAGCTACTCGGGAGGTAGAGGCAGGAGAATCGATTGAACCTGGGGAGGTGGAGGTTGCAAGGAGCCGAGATTGAGCCACTGCACTCCAGCCTGGCGACGGAGTGAGACTCGGTCCCCAAAAAGAAAAAAAAAAAAAAGTGGGGGGGGGTGTTAAAATACAAATAAGAGTCTGTCACTAGTAAGAAAAAGGAAGAGATAGGTCTTGTAAAGCTATGTTGAAATTGGATGCTGGGTGAATGGCTAGGTTTCCTTACTAGCCAATTGTCTTAGTCAGTTTGTGCTGCTATAAAGGAATACCTGAGGATGGGTAATTTATAAAGGAAAGAGGTTTATCTGGCTCATGTTCTGCAGGCTGTACAAGAAACAGGGTGCCAGCATCTCCTGGTCAGAAAGTCAGATTGCTTCTACTCATGGTGGAGGGAGAAGGAAAGAGGTGTGGGCAGAAATCACATGGCAAGGAAGAAACAACAGAGAGGGAAGGAGGTGCTGGACTTTTTTCAACAACCACTTCTTGTCACTCCTACAAGAATCTCATCAAGTCATTGATGAGGGATCCACCCCCATGACCCAAACACCCCCAAGCATCCCCCACCACCAACACTAGAGACCAAATTTCAACATGAGATCTGGCAGAGTCAAGCAGACCATATTTAAAGCATAGCACCAAGAGAGCAGTTTATTCTCATCTGCTTGGAGTAGGAGTGATTCAAGTTAAAAATGCATTTGTGGCACTGGAACACTTTAAGTGTATTAAACGCCAAGTGTATGTGATAATTAATGTAAAATATAATATAACATAACTTACTTATGGTTATTGACTTCTGTTTCTCCTCACTCTAAACTGTCAGCATGCAGTTTTATTTCAAATAACAATCCTTCTAGGTATGCTCAATAAAAAATAATACCCAGATGACTCACATGGAAACAAAAATTTATTCAAATTATCTCAAATTTTAGAACCTAAACTAAGATTGACATAGTTACGCATTGCTCTTGTAATTATGAGGTTGACACCAAATACACATTAATCAATCAAATAAAGAGTCTCAATAGTCCAAGATTCACATGACTAACTGAACCACCCTTGTACAAAATCATTCATTTTTTTTCTTTCGCCAAATATGACATATACACAATCTATTTTGCTATCGTTTAATTTTATAAGAAGAAAGTAAGGTCCAAATTAGAGGCTTCTTTTGGTAAATTTTTCCACAAACATGTCTTACAATAAAGGGCATTTTCCCTTTATCTTTTATCTGTATTTCTCCAGATGATCAAATTAGTTGTAAAAAAGTATTGGTTGTTTGGAGTAAAAAGGATGAGTGCCTGGAACACATGATCCTGAAAGAGAAAAATGTTTAAATATTTACATTTCCCAGCAAGAAATATTGTACTTGACTAAAATAAACTGAGAAGTAGTTTACCAATAATGGTCTACTGTCATACTAATATTTACTTATATGAGGAAATAAGAGTTCTTAAATTTTTTACAAATGTGACATGATTTGTCACATATCTATACTCCTTAGAAGCTATCTGAGAATGTGAAATTGTTTTGTCCATACTTCTAATAGTTCCACCTCTATTTTTTCATCCCCCCCAAAATAATAAATTGTTTTTAAATTACAAGAATGCTTTAAAAAAATCATTTTTTTTTAATCTAGTAAGTTCTAAATTACACTTTGATGCAACCTCTGGTAAGCTCTAAAACAAACTTATAGTCTCTATTTGTTGTTTTTATTTTCACTCTGGTACTTCTACATCTTACCCCCATGGGGCAAAAAAGAACATTGAAACTTAGCACTATTTAACATACCAATTAAAAAGACACATTAAAAATTAGAATTATGGCCAGGTGCGGTGGCTCACACCTGTAATCCCAGCACTTTGGGAGCTGAGGCAGGCGGATCTCTTGAAGTTAGGAGTTCAAGACCAGTCTGGCCAACATAGTGAAACCCTGTCTCTACTAAACATACAAAAAATTAGCCAGGAATGATGACAGATGCCTGTAATCCCAGCTACTGGGGAGGTTGAGGCAGAAGAGTCACTTGAAATAGGGAGGTGGAGCCTACAGTGAGCCAAGATGGCACCAGTGCACTCCAGCCTGGGCAACAAGAGTGAAACTCGGTCTCAAAAAAAAAAAAAAAAAAAAATAGAATTACAGTGAAATTACATTAAGAATTTTCTATTAATAACCATTCTTTTGGATAAGGCATTGTGGATAATCAATGTTTTGAAAAGGTTAGCCCTTAATTAGGAATTACATTTTAAGAGAGAACATTTATGAGAGCTCAAGAACGAGTTGATATTGGACTGCATTGAGTTGGTGTTTCTTAAGTTTGGGCTTTAGTTTCTACATTGATATCCCTGGTGACCTTTAGAGATCACCTTATTTCTCTGGACTAGCTGTTTTGTAACACCGAAAACAGGAATAACAATGTCTATATTCTCATCTTAAAAATAAAATGGATCTAAAATAGTGGCTGGTTTATTGATTTTACTTTTCTTCATTTCCCTCTTCTTAATAATAACTATTATTCATTGCTGACTATGTGGCTAGGCATTGTTTTAAGTATTTTCATAAGTATTAAAGTTTGTAATCCTCTGCCACATGTGCTAAGGTGAGCATTAATCTCATACCTATTTCACTGATGAGAAAACTAAGCCATGGAGATGTCAAGTAACTTGCCTGAAGTCACGCAGTCCATGAGTGCCAGAGCCGGGATTCAGACCTGGTAGACTATACTGTCCATGGCTTTTATCACTACACTTACTGTCTTTTTATTATTATTATTGTAGGTAAATTTTTTGAGCTAGGTATTTTACTAGAATGTCCACTGAAGCACTATTATAGCCTTATGAATTAAATCCTAACACTACTATTACTTTACACATGAAGAAAACCAGTTACAGCGAAGTTCATTATTTGCCCAACGTCACAAAGCAGCATCAGATTGAGCTCAGAGATTTGACTCCAGGAATTGCATTTCCTGGACTGCTACACAAATATATTTCATTAAACAGCAGAATTCACTTGTTTATGTTCTGCTTCCCTTTACAAGGATTTGAGATGGCTTCAAAACATGTTGCATGTTGATTAAGAAGAAGGCATTAGTTTTGGATAGTTGTTGCAAATGTAAATGTGGAAGTAGCATGACATGGTTCAATAACCAGTGGAACTGAGAGACACGGGTAAAGATATAGTAGTAACACGGTTCCATCCCAACTGCCTGTAAACTGACGGCTGTGACACTTGCCTTGTCAAGAGTCATGCACATGACTTCAACTCACATTCAGTTGGCCAGAACTAGTTGCATGACCTCAATTTGACTGTGAAGAAAAAAGGAAGGTATAACATGTGTTTAGAAAGGAGAGAGGAACCAGGAATGATGAGTATTAGTGATTTCTAGGATACTTCATCTCTATTATAAGAAAAAATAATACCCATCTCTTAGTTGATTGCTTGAATTTAATGTATATGACATTTAATGTATGGTACATATAGTAAGTTGACATCAACTCTAGTTCACGTTTCTCTTGAAATGTATCTATTCAAAAATGCATAATTACTTAGGGAAGCCAACTAGTTAAGATACTTGGGTTTAAAGTTTATTTTTTCATTTCTTCATATGACTTTTACTATGCCTCATAAGCTTCTATAAGTAACAAAATTAATTACATTTATTTGGTATTTACTATGGTCCAGACACCATGTGTTAACTCATTTCATCGTCACACTGGCTCTATGATGTGAGCACGATTTATTATGTCTATTTAGTGTATGAGAGTACTATCAACTGGATCATTTGTTTGAATTACTGTGAATAAAGCTGTAAAAAGAGAAGATAATTCTACAGCACATCTTGAAAACTTCAGTAATACTGTTATTGTTAACCTATTGTAAAGATCTGAAAAAAAAAATCAGCATGTAGTGGACATTTACTACATGATAAACACAGTGCTCCTGCTTTAAATGTGTGTTGCATGTAACCTTCACATAAATTCTCCCGGATAAATACATTAAGCTACATTTGACAGATAAGAAAGCTAAGGCATATAAGACTTCAGACCTAGAAATATGTGTCTTTGTACATTTAAGGATGAACGGGATGGTTGATGATTAAAATATATTAAAAATGTATTCCCCAAGGATGTCTTTGAAAGAGTTGAATATGGATGTGATGGTGTTTATTGGTTGTTGCGATTTAAAAAACATCTTTTCACCTACAACGGTTTGCTTTGCCATTTTAAATCAAGTTGAACCATACATTCATTTGTCTTAATTTTACTTGCTAAGCTTTTAACTGGGACATAGAAATTAGGTAAAGATATTAAGTAGAATAATGACAACAGATATTCATATACAATTGAGGAGAAAAAATAATTACTATTCAAAGGGACTATTCCGATTTGTCTTGTCCCAGGAGGGATGACATATATATAGTATACAGCGAAAGCTTAAGATGTTCTTTTTGAAGTGTTCGTTGACTTAATCATTAATAAAAGTTTCATGAAGCCAAGTTATAATTCATGAAATACTTTTAAAACACAGAATTAAACAGTTGATATTATTTTCTGTAAAAACGTGTGCTAGAAAGAGTGAAAATGTTGCCTTTCATTATATCAACCTTCATATCAGCTATTAGATTTAAAATAATGTCAAATAGAATAAGCTACAAGGAGCTCATATTATCATTTATTTATATCTTCATACCACTTTAAATGTTCTAGATTTTTAAATTTTCTTACTTCATCTGAGCAATGTATGATATGGGCTAGTACTTTTTATTCATCATGAACAAAAGATAAGAGAAATAAATGTTAATTGATGCACTGAATATTTTAAATTCAAAGAAAACACTGGACTAATCGTGTATGCACACATGTGTTTGTGCATGCACATGTGCACACTTGTGTCTGGCAGAACAAGCACATTACTTATGATGGCTTGTACGTGTGGCTCATTCTCCACTTTCCCCCCAAGTTATTAGAAATCTCTAAAAGTAGACTGTGTATGGAGCCCTTAATAATCTATTGCATATAGCTAACAATGACACTTCATTAATTTTATATAAAAAATTCATCAAAATGTTTGTTACAAAATGTGTATTTATTCCTGCAATTCTGTAAATATGCTCTAAATAAACTATCACTAGCCTATAAGGATCTTCAATGCTTATGAGTTACTTTTCACATCATCAGTTTCATGTAAAATAAAAATACTGTAAAAATGTATACACAGAATAAAGTACTCTTAGCAGCTGTTTCATTAGTTAGAACATTTTTGCTAATAATTTTGATATTTTGGTTCGATGGATTTTTTTCTATTAAATGATTGGCAGAAATACAGAGTTTGAGTTGGGTCACATATCATTTTGATCAATATTAAAATGTTTCATGTTTATTTTAAACTTAGCTTTTTTCCCTCAATAGTATTAGGCAGAATTACCATCCCCGAGAGGCACAACAATAAAGAATCATTAATTTCCATATTAGATTTTGGCATAAAAGGAACACTTGCTATTTTATTTGTATGTTTCTTCTACTCATTTTCTCTAATGTTTCAGTTTTCAGTCTGCTGTGATTCCGAATGTCTTGTAATTTTTGAGTTGCATGTGTGCTTTCTAAATAACACAGATGAGAAAGATAAGAGACTATTATAGACTGTATTGTATGACTTTATGCCTATCAATCAGATTTCAATTTAAGAAAGAACAAACTGTTGAGATACTTGGATTCTTTTTAATTAAAATGTTAAGATTTGGGGTTTCTATCAAGGACTCTTGTTGGGGGATCAAAATACCTCGTTTCTTATTCAAATTAAACCTAGTAAATATCTTTCTTTGGTTTATTCCAATGGAGATGATAGCCATATTGTATTATGGGCTAGAAATAAATACATTGCCTGTCTTTACACTTCATAGTTAGTTTGTTCATTAATGAATATCTAGTGTGTAGAATACTGTCTGATTTACAGTAGCTGTCCAATATTTATATTTTGGGGGGATAAATGTATAGGTATAATTGTATTGTATGAAAATATTTAAAATGAATTAAATGATGATGAAAAGATCTAATATACATTACAAATAGAATTTTTATACACACACAAATATATATTGTATACAAATAATTTACATAAAGTTTTATAGTGTAATCTTTTTTAATATTCTATTTGCTGTTGATTTAACTGCTTTCTTGGGAGTCTAAGAGACACTTCTTTAGAAAAACAGCCTAACTTCAACATTACTGTATTTGTTATGTTACATTCATTTGCTAAACCTCTGCATATGATTTGTTTTTGTCTCTTCCCAATCAGTTATATTTATATACATTTGTTAAATAGACAAGGCTATCTGACCACTCTTCAAAATGCTGTTGCTATAGAAATTTAGCCAAATATGTTAAGTATGACACCATAAAAGTGGGTTTTAAAATACAGCCTTGACAAAAATATGATCCATTTTACAATATTATGACAAATAAAACAAACCATCACCAACAAAAAAAACATTTTAACATACATTGAAAAATAATATTTAAGATTCCAAGAGCTCTAATTTTGAAATTCTAAAATTTCAGGAAACTCCCCTAGCTAGATTGTGATGCATTCATTTTGAAAATCAAAGACTCGATTAAGAAGCCTTCATGCTACTATGTGTATTCCGGAAAAACCATTGAGGAACAGTTCAATTTGGTTATAAGATTCTTTATTTTGTAAACTATACATAAACAGTAAAAAAGAAAATGCATTATACTTTAAATATTACATAAACTCAACATTAAAGTTTGTATTGAGTGTGTATAAATTAAATTGAAATAATTCATCAATTTTGCTTTCAATGAATTGTATACTGGGAAATCAGTTTACCCACTGTTGAAATTAAAGATACCAATATGTAACATTCAACAGGATTTTCCATTTTTATTATGGGCACAAAACCATTGTTCTGATATAGTTAAAAGTGATGGTGTGCCAAAATGTCTACACAATTAATTAACATGCTAACTTAAATACAGAGGTTAAAGTAATTTTTGCTACAGTTAAATCTTAAATGCTACTCTACACAATAATCATAAACAAGTCCACATGGCAATTATGTAACAATAGAAAAAAAGGAAGAAACATATCCCATTTTCTTCATTCCAGCAGCAGTACCTTTACTGTTATTAATCTGTTAATTAGGTGTGCTTATATATTGCGTAATATACTATATTGGTATGCATGCTAAAATCTTTCTATTTCTATTTTTGCAAGGCACCATACAATACGTTCTCTAGGTTTCGGCACAACTAACAAAAATAGCATAGGTCTAAGATTAAATGCAAATTTTTATCTAAAATGGGAAATAAAATGAAAATTAAGAATTTAAAATTTGACCTTGGGGCAAATGACAAACTTTGTAAAAATACGGTTTAAATCAATCTTTCCCTTTGTCTTCCTAATTTAAATTCTGAAACCTAAGTTGCTGGTCAGAAAGATAAAGAAATCTAGAAAGTCAAATAAATCATGTTATTAAAGAGTATTTTTAAAAATCTGCATGAGACTGCCATCCAAATTAAAATACACATTGGAAAGAACAACTAAATTTTTAACTTTCAGAATCCATGGTTTTCCATACTTGCCATTTTGTAAAATGTACTATGAGATCCAGAATAATTTCATAGTTAAAAACACCACTATTAATGTAAACACAATGGAGGACTCTACAATTGTCACTTTGTTTTTCTTGCCTTGTGGTATCTCTCTGTTATCCTGACTCGTCTAGGTCTAGCAAGATGCTACTTTGGAAATGCAATTAAAGCATGCATATTTTTCTTAAATCCTCAGGACCCAGGTCATTAATAATTTATTCATTTTAAATTTCACTTAGAATTATCTTTCAAAAAATTAACATGTACGATCCCAAGCACTGGCTGTCATTTCGCTTATGGAAGATTTACGAAGTTTGTTCTCCTGAAAAATTTATTATAGTAGCACTTCAAAACTTTATTTTCTCTGACTAGACTGCATATGTATTTTCTTGTGTGTAAGGAATATAAAAACTTAAAGCAAATCATTCTTATTTAAACATAAAGTTCTATAACTTTAGCTGCAATTTTTCAAATAATTATACAAAATATATGTGAAGTTTAGAATCATTTTGTTATTGGGGAAGAAGATAATTTTAAATAGGCTATCATTTTTGTAAATATTAGAAATGTAGAATTTATTGATTTCAACTGTCATCAATCAAATGTATCCATCATGATCATCACCACCATCATCATCATCCCCTTCATCTTCATCATCATCTTCAATTTCTTCTTCATCATTCATAATATCGTCTTCATCATCCTCATCATCAGTCCATTCATGGAAATCTCCACTAGCAAAATCTCCAGAGATCTCAAAATCTATAGCTTAAAAAAAGTGAACATAAACATTACCTTTATTTGACTGAATAGTGTTAATTAATGAAAGACAAAATCCTTACGAAAATTAAGAATAGTTTTTAAAAAGTAATTGCTTTTCTATCTTATTTATCAAAGATAAGGAAAGATCCATTTTCTGGAAAGTTACCACATGTTAAAAATCTATCATTTGTTAAAATGTATGTGCTAAAAGCAGAATCATTATCGAGATGTGTTATGCAAGATTGATCTCAGCCCAGTTTTTATAGAAGTTCATGTCAGACTGTGCATTTTAATTTAAAATTTCTTCTACAAGTGTGACAGAAAAAGTGTCCCACCAAATATGCCCATTTCCTAATCTCCAGAACCTATAAATATGTTACCTTACATGAAAAAGTGACTCTGCAAATACGGCTAAGTAAAGGAATTTGAACGGGAGAGATTATCCTGAATTATCCAGGTGGATCCAAATTGTCACTTAGGTTCTTAAAATAAGAAAATGTTTTCCAGATAGAGTGGGAAGGAGCTAGGACTACAGAGGAATGATCAGAGACGCAATGTTGTCGGCTTAAGATTAGAGGAAAGAGTCCATGAACCAAGGGATGCAAGCTGCCTCTAAGAGGTGAAAAGGGCAAGGAAATAGATTTTCCCCTAAAGCCTCCAGAGAGGAGCACCCTCCTGCTGACATCTTAATGTTGAGCTTAGTGAGACCTGTGTTGAACTTCTGAGGTAGGGAACTGTAGGATAAACGTTTGTTGTTTTAAGCCACTAAGTGGGAACTTGTTACTACAGCAACAGAAAACTAATATTTTACAAAATATTTTAAAAATAACTATTAGGCCGGGCACGGTGGCTCAAGCCTGTAATCCCAGCACTTTGGGAGGCTGAGACGGGCGGATCACGAGGTCAGGGGGTCAAGATCATACTGGCTAACACGGTGAAACTCCGTCTCTACTAAAAAACACAAAAAACTAGCCAGGCGAAGTGGCGGACACCTGTAGTCCCAGCTACTCGGGAGGCTGAGGCAGGAGAATGGCAGTAAACCCGGGAGGCGGAGCTTGCAGTGAGCTGAGATCCGGCCACTGCACTCCAGCCTGGGCGACAGAGCGAGACTCCGTCTCAAAAAAAAAATATATATATATATAAGAATAATAACTATTAATATTTATGGAGGCAATAATGCACATACATCTTAGCACTCACCGCGTATTGACTTTTCAACTTCTCCAATGCTGGTGTGGATTTATTTTCTATTCTTTCTAATATTTTATTCTTATAATTCTTTTGTATCTAATTATAACGAATCCAATTGATGTAATTCAAGGTTTATAAATTGGTTGATCTCACAAGACAACACAATAAAATTCCCATCTTAACTGAAGAAAATATTGTTTCATTCTCCAACTTCATCTGCTGTATTAGTTATGAAATGTTAAGAAAATTCAGATGTCCACGTTCTGAAAACAATGTTCCTGTTCACTTAAGGAACTCATCTCCATATAATTTTTATTTACAACATAAAAAAGTTATGTATCCATCATTGTCATCAATGACAACTGAAGTAATTTAAAATGCAACTACTTTACAGTACGTATTACAAAGATGTGTTCCCTATATGTAAAATTTATGTAAGACAGCTACTGAATCCTCTTTCTTCCTACTTAAATCTAATTGCATTGGCCAGGTCAGCAAACAAAACTAAGCTATTAAAAATGTTATGAACAAATGGATTCAGAGCAGGAATTTAAAGATTAAATGAGATTACTTTTATTGTTTATCTTTTTTTCTTAACAGTCTTAGTTTATTAGTCTAAAATTTGCTTGAAGAATACATCTAAATACTTTCTAAAATGCAAGACTAAAAAGTACTTTATTTTCATTTTTGATCATTTATATTAATTGAAACACAATGAATTAATTCCTGGTGTGTGTGTGTGTGTGTGTGTGTGTGTACAATGAAGTGGCTTTTGTCATGAAAACTGTCTATAATACAAACAAAATTGACACTTGCATTCTAGAAAAATGTTTTATGAAGTACAAATGGTACCACAATGGAAACTTTAAAATGCATGTATGTTATGTTCAACTAATTGTTACATTCTATTTTAAACATATATATAAAAAATGCATGCTCCTAAAAAAGAATTTGAATATTAACTATAATTCCCTTTAAACAATGAAATTACATTTTCCTCACTCAAGTACAAGGAAACATGCTCATATAGCTGTAATTTATGAACTTTTACTTTAAAAAGGTTTGTATTTCTTTGGCTGGTTAACCCACATATTCCCTAAGTCACCATCTCCAGAGGTATTCAGACAAAAGGGTGTCATCTGAAGACATGATAAATAGAGTTTATTGACTTGCAGTAGGATGAATGAAAAAGGTCTGCTTCAGCTAAGAGGAAAAGAAGTACCTCAACCACTTTCTGAATTTGAAGTAGGAAAGGAACCCAGCTTTTAATTAATCTCTCTAGAAAATCTAAATTATGCAATGACCACTTATTATCTATCCAAGTTTTTAACATGCTAGGAGTAAGTTTTTTCGTCACTTCCTCCACCCTATATATTCTATAGTCTTTGAATAGAGTAAGTCCTGATTAAATGCTTGAACAAATGAATGAGGCTCTAAAGCACTTAATTCTGTGCTTGGGAAATTATGAAATAAGTAACCCTTCTCCTTACCACAATCTGCAACACCATTTATTCTGGATCCCATGACTTCATTTCCATATCTGTCAACACACCAGCACTGTCCAACACTGCCATGGCATTGTGTTGGCTTATAGTAACCGTCTTCATCACACAGGGGGATATACTGTCCTGTTGAAACAACACACAGGCACACAAACACACACATGTAGTTTATGAATAAGCTGTGATCCTTTTTGATAGGCACCAAATTATGCATTAATGCATTAAAGACATACACATATGGAGTGTCCACTATATTCCAGGATAGATACCAGTGATGCCTCAGAAGAAATCAGGGAAGTCTTTTCTGTCATGGAGCTGGCCATTGCCACAGTGAATTGCTTATAGTTCATGGATTCATTTCCTTTGTTAAGCAAATTACTATTTCATTAGTTCTCACTGTGCAAAGGGTAGTGTTTCAGAGGCACAATACAGAATTAACATCTGATTAGTGCCATGCTTATATTAAATCACCCAGACCACTTAGCATGGCAGACGACCTGTCACCATCTGCCTCCATCACCGGCAACTTTCTACTTTCATTTCCCCAAATGTTCATTCCTATATTCCAAGCTCTTTCCAAATCAAGCTCTCTGTTTTGCCCAAATTAAATGCTGTTTTGTCTCTTTACACATTATTTATGTCAACTAGAATCTCTCTCTTCTCTCTTCCATTTTAAGATGTGACTTAAATGTGACCCACAATCTAAAGTCATCTTTCCAAGTGAAAGATTCCTGATTACTTCTTCCGTTCTCTGTGTATGTGTGTATGTGTGTGTGTGTGTGTGTGTGTGTGTGTGTGTGTTGACTGTCCCTGCGTACTTTCACCACTATATTTTGATATCATCTATAGTTAGAAGTATTTAGGTTCTCTTCATTTTCATTGTTGTATGAACATCTCAAACCCATGGTCTAGAGGGAACACAGTCTATTGGGAATAGTAGAACAGATAGACAAATTTATTTATTTATTTACTGAGACAGAGTCTTTCTCCGTTACCCAGGCTGGAGTGCAGTGGCATGATCTCGGCTCACTGCAACCTCTGTCTCCCAGGTTCAAGTGATTCTCTTACCTCAGACTCCTGAGTGGCTGAGATTACAGGCGTGTACCACCACACCGGGCTAATTTTTGTGTTTTTAAATAGAGATGGGGTTTCACCATGTTGTCAAGACTGACTTCGAACTCCTGACTTCAAGTAATCCTTCCACCTCAACCTCCCAAAATACTGGGATTACAGGCATGAGCTATCGTTCCCGGCCAGAGACTTATTTTTATATCTATAAAATCTAACATACTCCATGGCACAATGCTTATGATAAATGCTTAATTAGTCATTTAAAAGTGAAATCATGTTCTTTATAAGTACTCCAACCAGAATTTAAGTTCTAGGAGATAATTTTCTTTTATTTTCTGACTATTTTTTCTTCCGTGACCAGAAGCATGATAGTTATTGGTGAATTAAAATAAATAAATAAATAAATAAATAAATAAATAAATAAGTGGATAAAAGACAAAACTTACTTAGTCTTGTAACCATATGGCATCAAAATTTCACTATCTCAAAAAGTTTGAAAATTGTTATATGCAAATTATTAACAGTTAAAAAACCATATTTATTCAAATAGCTGAACTGCTAATCTTTCAATGAGATATACAGAATATCATTAACTACAGAACACTTTCTATGGATTCAAGGCCAGAAAAAAATAAGGGAAAAAATTCAACGTTGTTACATCTACAGCTTTTACAACTACCATGATTTGACATATTTGACATATACATGTTATGATGTATAGTTAATGTGACCATAATTGATACTTTATGCCAGTAAAGTTGGTTGATGTCTCCAGTTTTAGCATAATTCTTAAGAGTACTCTCTTTTTCTTTCAAAGATTGAATCTCTAAATCAGGACATATGGCACCATACTCGTATATAACAAGTGATCAATTTCAGACGCATATAATACCCCACCCAAATTAGAAGAAATGCTTAAAGCCTTTAGTGTTCTCTATAAAAATTTTCATTTATATTATGAAAGAATAAAGAAGGTAACTCTTCCCAAATGGGCACAAAACATTTTTTTATACCTTCAAATAATCAAAACCTGTATTCTAACAGATTTTTGTTACTAATAGACCTTAAGTAGAAAATACTTTTAAGTTGAATTTCAATGGCTTTCTTTATAGTACATGGCTAAACTTTGATTTGCCAAGACAAACCTATATACGAACGTATTGTTATTATTATTATTTTTTTGAGATGGAGTCTTGCTCTGTTACTCAGGCTGGAGTACAGTGGCACCATCTTGGCTCACTGCAACATCTTCCTCCCTAGTTCAAGCAATTCTCCTGCTTCAGACTCCAGAGTAGCCGTGATTACAGGCATACACCACCATGCCAGGCTAATTTTTGTATTTTCAGTAGAGGTGGGGTTTTGCCATATTGGCTAGGGTGGTCTCAAACTTCCGACCTCAGGTGATGTGCCTACCCTGGCCTCCTAAAGTGTTAGGATTACAGGTGTGAGCCACTGTGCCCAGCCAGAATGTATTATTTTCATTTGTGAGCTGTGATATCTCCTGCATCTTGTAACAGGGTTAAAACAAACATGACACATTGTAGCCTTTATCATTAGTAATTTTCACACCTAAAAATGTTTTATTACAAAACACTAAAGTTTTAATTCTGTACAATGGCCACTGAAACAAGGATTTGCAAGTAATGTGAAAAATCCTCTTATTTAAACATAATATATTGTAATTACAAAGATGGTAAGTCAAAATATAAAACAGATTAATCAGATCCAGAGACATTAGAGTTATGTGCCACTAAATATACAAGTATGTTAATACACGTGAAAATAAATATTGCATATGTGGTGTCACACTTTGGATTCCAAAATAGAAAAAGAAGAACAGTGGCAAAACTGGTGATATCCAAATAAACTCTGAAGCTCACTTAATAGGACTACAGCAATGCTAATTTCTTAGATTTTTACAAATGTTTCATCATTATTTGGCACATGCAAGATGTTATATTTAGGGGAAGCTGGGTGAAGAATGTTTGGAAGCTATGTACCTTTGTCACCATTTTTATAAATTTAAAACTATTCCAAAAATAGTTTACTTAAAAATTGTATGGTTATATGAATAAACCACTCATATGTAATAGTTTAATGATCTGTTTATATCCAAACATTCAAATATTTCAAGGCTTTGAATAACATCTGAAATATCTATCTATCTACTTATACATTTATTTATTAAAAGTAGGGTAGTAAAAAATACTAATGAAAAATACTAACAAGTCTGTTCAAATTTCCCTGAGGTACTCAGAGCACCTTTTCACCCAATTTATAAAACTACTTGCTTTAAATAGCACACATACATATATATATATATTTGCCATCAACTCTTAAATCTTAAACATAGAATTAGAACTGAATTTTCTGCTGATGTTTTAACTTTAGCATTGCTTAAATCTCTCTTTTTACTTAATAACTTTCAAAATGAACATTATATTAGGGTAATAAAACAGACATAATATCTTTCAATAGGTAAGGTAATAAAAGTAAGTTTAATGGCTTTCAAAAAGTTCATAAATTTTGTTGCTGAAATTTAGTGCAGTCTATCTTTGTTGGATTACTATTGATTTCATGTTGCTGTTTCCCTGGGGTTATTTATGTAAGAAATAAAGCCTTCAGAAGAATGATCTATTACTCACCTAGGAGCTTCTTTACCCCTTGCCGCTTCTGAATATTGCTGAGCTCCGTCTGGCAAGGTGGGTCTGCAATGACATTAAAAATGTTACTTAGAGGATTGTAGTTAAACAAAGGAAGTGTAATTTCTATGTTATCAAACTTCACTTGGCCTTTGCGTGCCTTCAGAAGACGCATATTACATATTAATTGGTTTACTTATGAAGATACATTCATATAGGTACATACATGTGTCTATATATCATCTATCTAGCTATCATCTATTTATCTATCTATCTATCTATCTATCTATCTATCTATCTATCTATCTATCTATCTAATATCTATCTACATATAGAGAGAGAGCACTCATGCTACTTTCCTAATTGTCAATATATATATCACCTTGGTTTTCCTCAGAATGCCTGGATCGAATTTTTTAAAAGTATAAAAGATACTTACACGATGAAAAAATCTTCTTATTTACTTTTAAAAGGTCAATCAAGTCAGAAATGTGAATTCAACTAATTGACTGCTGCTGAAGCAATTAACTGATTATGTTTTCCCCTCATTTAAAAGTTTCTATGATATAGACAAATAGCTTTGTGTTATAAAAGTAATGTATGAAAAAGTTAATGCTTCTTTCCAGCTATATTAAAGATCTTATTATAAATTTTAATATTGTATAATGTTAAGAGATATTGGTCTTTTTAGTTTCATCCATATATGCAATTTAGGAACAGGATATACTATAAAATTATTTCTGATAAGCCATTATTTAAAAATAAGCTGAAAACATTTAAATCAATTTGGAAATAATCTTTGCCTGTTTTCAAACTTAACCACTTGACGGAGGACATTCGTAGAGAAATGTAAAATTCTAAATAGTCACAATATAGTTTGTCTTATATTGTTACTCTTATATTTACTATTGGCCCGTCGTATCTGTGAGTTCTGCACTTATAGATTCAACCAACTGCTAATTGAAAATTTTCAAAAAATAAAAAAATATAGAGATGGTTTAAAGTATATAAGAGGACGTGTGTAGGTTATATGTCAATACTTTGCCATTTTATAGAAGGGATTTGAGTGACTTGATTTTAGTGTTCACAAATTGTCCTGACATCGATACCCCTTGGATATCAAGAGATAACTGCATATAATTATATACATACATAATATGTAAAATATATAGTCTTATCTGAAAGCAGTTTAATGCATTTTGTATTCACAGTCTAAAAACTTACTGTTAATGCTTGCTATATAAAAGTGGCATTATAAAATATTAAAGCTGCAAAATAATATACTATTTCTTATTGTCCTGTGGTACAACTTTTCAGTAAAAAGGCAAAGTATAATTAATTTAAATGATTTTAAAAGTATATAATATATTGAATTCAAAATATTCAATTATTACATTTTATGTAAAAAAATGGAATAAAGAATGAGATAGTTGCTTAACATATATTTTGTAGTTTAATATGTGAATTTAATCCTGCAAAATCTAAAAAAAAATTCATCTTACAGAATCTAAAATGGAAAGAAAGAGAATCATTCCAAGATGGCCAAATAGGAACAGCTCCAGTCTACAGCTCCCAGGGTGAGCGACGCAGAAGGTGGGTGATTTCTGCATTTCCAACTGAGGTACCACATTCATCTCATTGGGACTGGTGAGAAAGTGGGTGCTGCCCACAGAGTGTGAGCCAAAGCAGGGCAGGGCATCACCTCACCAGGGAAGCACAAGGAGTGAGAGAATTTCCTTTCCTAGCCAAGGGAAGCCATGACAGACGGTACCTGGAATATTGGGACACTCCCACCCTGATAATGTGCTTTTCCGATGGTCTTAGCAAATGACACACCAGGAGATTATATCCTGCACCTGGTTTGGCGGGTCCCATGACAAAGGAGCCTTGCTCACTGATAGCACGGCAGTCCGAGATCGAACTGTGTGAGGCAGCAGAGAGGCTTGGGGAGGGGTGTCCACCATTGCTGAGGCTTGACTAGGTAAACAAAGCAGCCAGGAAGCTCGAATTGGGTGGAGCCCACTGCAGCTCAACAAGGCCTGCCTGCCTCTGTAGATTCCACCTCTGGGGGTGGGGCATAGCTGAACAAAACATAGCAGAAATTTCTGCAGACGTAAACATCCCTTTCTGACAGCTTTTAAGAGAGCAGTGGTTCTCCCAGCATGGAGTTTGAGATCTGAAAACAAAGAGACTGCCTCCTCAAGTGGGTCCCTGACCCCCGAGTAGCCTAACTGGGAGACATCTCCCAGTAGGGGCTGACGGACACCTCATACAGCCAGGTGCCCCTCTGAGATGAAGCTTCCACAGGAAGGATCAGGCAGCAACATTTGCTGTTCTGCAGTCTCCACTGATGATACCCAGGCAAACAGAGTCTGGAGTGAATCTCCAGCAAACACCAACAGACCTATAGCTGAGGGTCCTGACTGTTAGAAGGTACACCAACAAACAGAAAAGAATAGCAGTAACATCAACAAAAAGGACATTCACACCAAACCCCTATATGTAGGTCACCATCATCAAAGAACAAAGGTAGGGGAGAAACCAGAGCAGAAAGCCTGAAAATTCTGAAAGCCAGAGCGCCTCTTCTCCTCCAAAGGATCTCTCTCAGCTCCTCACCAGCAACAGAACAAAGCTGGACAGAGAATAACTTTGACGAGCTGACAGAAGTAGGCTTCTGAAGATCGGTAATAACAAATTCCTCTGAGTTAAAGGAGGATGTTTGAACACACCACAAGAAAGCTAAAAACCTTGAAAAAAGATTGGACGAATGACTAACTAGAATACACAGTGTAGAGAAGACCTTAAATGACCTGATTGAGCTGAAAACCATGGCACAAGAACTATGCAATGCGTGCACAAGGTTTAGTAGCCAATTTGATCAAGTGGAAGAAAGGGTATCAGTGATTAAAGATCAAATAAATGAAATGAAGTGAGAAGAGAAGTTTAGAGAAAAAGAGTAAAAAGAAATGAACAAAGCCTCCAAGATATATGGGACTATGTGAAAAGATTAAATCTACATTTGATTGGTGTACTGAAAGTGATGGGGAGAATGGAATTAAGTTGTAAAACACTCTTCAGGATGTTATCCAGGAGAACTTCCCCAACCTAGCAAGGCAGGCCAACATTCAAATTCAGGAAATACAGAGAATGCCACAAAGATACTCCTCAAGAAAAGCAACCCCAAGACACATAGTTGTCAGATTCGCCAAGGTTGAAATGAAGGAAAACATGTTAAGGGCAGCCAGAGAGAAAGGTCGGGTTACCCACAAAGGGAAGTCCATAAGACTAACAGCAGATCTCTTGGCAGAAACCCTACAAGCCAGAAGAGAGTGGGGGCCAATATTCACCATTCTTAAAGAAAAGAATTTTCAACCCAGAATTTGATATCCAGCCAAACTAAGCTTCATAACTGAAGGAGAAATAAAAGCCTTTACAGATAAGCAAATGCTGAGAGATTTTGTCACCACCAGGCCTGACTTACAAGAGCTCCTGAAGGAAGCACTAAACATGGAAAGGAACAACAAGTACTAGCCACTGCAAAAACATGCCAAATTTTAAAGACCATCAATGCTAGGAAGAAACTGCATCAACTAATGGGCAAAATAACCAGCTAACATAATGACAGGATCAAATTCACACATAACAATATTAACCTTAAACGTAAATGGGCTAAATGGTCCAATTAAAAGACATAGACTGGCAAATTGGATAAATAGTAAAGACCCATCAGTGTGCTGTATTCAGGAGACCCATCTCATGTGCAGAGACACATATAGGCTCAAAATAAAGGGATGAAGGAAGACCTACCAAGCAAATGGAAAACAAAACAAAACAAAAAAATGCAGGGGTTTCAATCCTAGTCTCTGATAAAACAGACTTTAAACCAACAAAGATCAAAAGGGACAAAGAAGGCCATCACATAATGGTAAAAGAGATCAATTCAACAAGAAGAGCTAATTATCCTAAGTATATATGAACCCAACACAGAAGCACCCAGATTCATAAAGCAAGTCTTAGAGACCTACAAAGAGACGTAGACTCACATACAATAATAATGGGAGACTTTAACACGTCACTGTCAACAACAGACACATCAACGACACAGAAACTTAACAAGGATATCCAGGACTTGAACTCAGCTCTTCACCAAGTGGATCTAATAGACATCTACAGAACTCTCCACCCCAAATGAACAGAATATGCATTCTTCTCAGCACCACATCACACTTATTCCGAAACTGACCACATAGTTGGAAGTAAAGCACTCCTCAGCAAATGTAAAAGAACAGAGATCATAACAAAATGTCTCTCAGATCACAGTGCAATCAAATTAGAACTCAGGATTAAGAAACTCACTCAAAACTGCACAACTACATGGAAACTGAACAACCTGCTCCTGAATGACCAGTGGGTACATAACAAAATGAAGGCAGAAATAAAGATGTTCTTCGAAACCAATGAGAACAAAGACACAACATACCAGAATCTTTGGAAGATATTTAAAACAGTGTGTAGAGGGAAATTTATAGCACTAAATGCCCATAAGAGAAAGCAGGAAAGATCTAAAATTGACACCCTAACATCACAATTAGAAGAACTCGAGAAGCAAGAGCAAACACATTCAAAAGCTAACAGAAGGCAAGAAATAACTAAGATCAGAGCAGAACTGAAGGAGACAGAGACACAAAAACTCCTTTAAAAAATCAATGAATCCAGGAGCTGGTTTTTTGAAAAGATCAACAAAATAGATAGACTACTAGCAAGACTAATAAAGAAGAAAAGAGAGAAGAATCAAATAGATGCAATAAGAAATGATAAAGGGGATATCACCACCAATTCCACAGAAATACAAACTACCATCAGAGAATACTATAAACACCTGTACGCAAATAAAATAGAAAATCTAGGCTGGGTGCGGTGGCTCACGCCTGTAATCCCAGCACTTTGGGAGGCCAAGGCGGGTGGATCACGAGGTCAGGAGATCGAGACCATCCTGGCTAACACGGTGAAACCCCGTCTCTACTAAAAATGGAAAAAAATTGGTCGGGCACGGTGGTGGGCGACTGTAGTCCCAGCTAGTACGGAGGCTGAAGCAGAAGAATGGCGTGAACCTGGGAGGCGGAGCTTGCAGTGAGCCGAGATTGTGTCACTGCACTCCAGACTGGGCGACAGAGCAAGACTCCATCTCAAAAAAAAAAAAAAAGAAAAAGAAAAAAGAAAATCTAGAAGAAATGGATAAATTCCTGGATACATACACCCTCCCAAGACTACATCAGGAAGAAGTTGAATCCCTGAATAGACCAATAGGCTCTGAAATTGAGGCAATAATTAATAGCCCACCAACCAAAAAAAGTATAGGACCAGATGGATTCACAGCCAAATTCTACCAGAGGACCAAAAAGGAGCTGGTACCATTCCTTCTGAAACTATTCCAATCAATAGAAAAAGAGGGAATCCTCCCTAATTCATTTTATGAGGCCAGCATCATCCTGATACCAAAGCCTGGCAGAGACACAACAAAAAAAGAGAATTTTAGATCAATATACCTGATGAACATCGATGCAAAAATCCTCAATAAAATACTGGCAAACTGAATCCAGCAGCACATCAAAAAGCTTATCCACCAAGATCAAGTTGGTTTCATCCCTGGTATGCAAGGCTGGTTCAACATACACAAATCAATAAATGTAATCCATCACATAAACAGAACCAAAGACAAAAACCACATGATTATCTCAATAGATGCAGAAAAGGCCTTTGACAAAATTCAACAGCCCTTCATGTTAAAAACTCTCAATAAACTAGCTATTGGTGGGACAAATCTCAAAATAATAAGAGCTATTTATGACAAACCCACAGCCAATATCATACTGAACGGGCAAAAACTGGAAGCACTCCCTTTGAAAACTGGCATAAGATAAGGATGCCCTCTCTCACCACTCCTATTCAACATAGTATTGGAAGTTCTGGTCAGGGCAATCAGGCAGGAGAAAGAAATAAAGGGTATTAAGTTAGGAAAAGAGGAAGTCAAATTATCTCTGTTTGCAGATGACATGATTGTATTTTTAGAAAACCCAATCATCTCAGCCCAAAATCCCCTTAAGCTGATAAGCAACTTCAGCAAAGTCTCAGGATACAAAATCAATGTGGAAAAATCACAAGCATTCTTATACACCAATAACAGACAAACAGAGAGTCAAATCATGAGTGAACTCCCATTCACAATTGTTTCAAAAAGAATAAAATACCTAGGAATCCAACTTACAAGGGATGTGAAAGACCTCTTCAAGGAGCACTACAAACCATTGCTCTACAAAATAAAAGAGGACACAAACAAATGGAAGAACATACCATGCTCATGGATAGGAGGAATCAATATTGTGAAAATGGCCATACTGCCCAAGGTAATTTATAGATTCAATGTCATCCCCATCAAGTTAACAATGACTTTCTTCACAGAATTGGAACAATACTACTTTAAAGCTCATATGAAACCAAAAAAGAGCCCACATTGCCAAGGCAATCCTAAGCCAAAAGAACAACCTGGAGGCATCATGCTACCTGACTTCAAACTATACTACAAGGATACAGTAACCAAAACAGCATGGTAATGGTATCAAAACAGAGATACAGACCAGTGGAACAGAACAGAGCCCTCAGAAATAATACCACACATCTACAACCATCTGATCTTTGACAAACCTGAAAAAAAAAAAACAAGAAATAGGGAAAGGATTCCCTATTTAATAACTGGTGCTGGGAAAACTGGCTAGCCATATGTAGAAAGCTGAAATTGGATCCCTTCCTTACACCTTATATAAAAATTAATCCAAGGTGGATTAAATACTTAAAACCATAAAAACCCTAGAAGAAAATCTAGGCAATACCAGTCAGGACATACACATGGGCAAGGACTTCATGACTAAAACACCAAAAGCAATGGCAACAAAAGCCAGAATTGACAAATGGGATCAAATTAAACTACAGAGCTTCTTCACAGCAAAAGAAACTACCATCAGAGTGAACAGGCAACCTACAGAATGGGAAAACATTTTTACAATCTACCCATCTGACAAAGGGCTAACATCGAAATCCACAAAGAACTTAAACAAATTTACAAGAAAAAATCAAACAACCCCATCAAAAAGTGGGTGAAGGATGTGAACAGACACTTCTCCAAAGAAGACACTTATGCAGCCAACAGACACATGGAAAAATGCTCATCATCACTCCCCAACAGAGAAATGCAAATCAAAACCACAATCAGATACCATCTCACACCAGTTGGACTAGTGATCATTAAAAAGTCAGGAAACAAGTGCTGGAGATGATGTGGGGAAATAGGAACACTTTTACACTCTTGGTGGGACTGTAAACTAGTTCAACCATTGTGGAAGACAGTGTGGTGATTCCTCAAGGATCTAGAACTAGAAATATCATTTGACCCAGCCATTACCACTACTGGGTATATACACAAAGGATTATAAATCATGCTGCTATAAAGATACATGCACACATATGTTTATTGGAGCACTCTTCACAATAGTAAAGACTTGGAACTGCCCAAATATCCATCAATGATAGACTGGATTAAGAAAATGTGGAACATATACACCATGGAATACTATGCAGCCATAAAAAAGGATGAGTTCATGGCCTTTGTAGGGACATGGATGAAGCTGGAAACCATCATTCTGAGCAAACTGTCACAAGGACAGAAAACCAAACACTGCATGTTCTCACTCATAGGTGGGAATTGAACAATGAGAACACTTGGACATAAGGTGGGGAACATCACACACCAGGGTCTGTCATGGGGTGTATGGAGTGGGGACAGATAGCACTGGGAGAAATACCTAATGTAAATGAAGAGTTAATGGATACAGCACACCAACATTGCACATGTATACATATGTAACAAACCTACATGTTGTGCACATGTACCCTAGAACTTGAAGTATAATAAAAAATAAAATAAAAATAACAAAATAAAACATAAAGAAAAAGAAACATGTTTGAAAATCTTGTATAATTACCATATTGCTCTATTTCATTTTGAAATTGATCCAATTGATCCCTTTGTTAGTCCTAATAATCTTCTGAGTCTCTTCTATTAAAGAATTAGTAATCAAATTGCATAGTTTTTTATGTAGACATTTAAAATGTCATAGCTCTCCAAATACGACCTCTGAGAACTAAGAGCAAAGAGTCCAGCTTAAGTTTTAATATTATATTGAAAACAATTCTTCTAGTTGTAATTGGCTAGTTATTGTAAAGCAGAAATAGTATTTCTAATGTTTACTTGAACATCCTGGTGCATTTGAGTCTATACCTGAAAATCCAGGTACATTTGATTGGAATTTTGATTAGTAAGCTCAGAGAATAATCCTGACTACCAGTGTTACAAGCTCTGTGTAAGGGAAGATTTTAGAATTTCAAGAAAATCATGACTGATTGGATTGTTCAAGCACATATAATATTTGGTTTTAGACTGGTTTCTTATATTTATAAGCCAGCTCTGTAAGTCTGGCCTTTATGTATTCTTAGAGCATTTAATTGAGACTTCATCTATCATTTAAACTCACTTGCAAAGAACTCATCTAGATAAAAGAATTGTAACCTAACTAATTGCATTAAAGTTTGGACAGAATCATACTATTAGGTTTACATAGGGTATGGACTAATAGGTCAGCTTAGATTATACACATGGATTCGTCTCATAAGATGTATTCCCCCAATGTGTTTACTACCAACGAGTGTTTCAAGTTTATGCTAAATTCTTATTTTATGTGCTTAAAAACTGTATGAGAATCACAAATCAACAAAATATAAACTTTAATCAGAATATTTTATTAACTGTTCTAAACTAATATGGGAAAAGATAAAAAAAAAGTAAAAGTTAAATTTCCAGATGTTATTTGTTTTGAATATAAAATTGTTCATTGTTCTGCATTCTGAATTTAAAAACCCAAACCCCTACACTGGAGTCATCATATTAGGAACCGGTAATTTTCAATACAACTGTAGCAATGCATTTTGATTTACCCATGAAATTTTGAACTAAATAAAATGTAATTAGAATAAATACATTTAAAATACTTATATGTTTCCAACAGTTACTACAATACAAAGCATCTTTTCTATACTTGTAAGTAGTCATTTCGAAGAAATATTTGTTTTTGGCTGTCAAATATATATAGATAATATAGAGTCAAAACTGAAAATAAAGTGGGCATTATGGAGGTTTGTGAATGAATCTTTCAGTTGGCAGCGTATGGCTGCACAGCCTGTGTACTGCACAACTCCAGCAGGGTACCATCTACCTGAATTGCACCATCAATGGTGCCCTGAAGTTTCACAACAAGGCAGCCCTCTAGCAGTTTTTCAAGTAAGCCACTGCCCTTACTCACTTTTCTTCTCAATACATTATTGGTCATGCAGCCTCTCATAGAATGGTTATACTTTTAAAACTATATGAGGTTCGTTTCATTCATAGAAATTTCAAATATTCACAATTCCAAATCCTCCATATTTATTTCATTTAATAGGAAAACCATATCTTTTAAAACAAATGAATTAATCCCCCATGCACTACACTTTGATATCTCTTCCTGTTTATTAAATGTATACATAACCTCCAATAACGTCATTAATTTTCATTTCATTCTTGAGAAAAAACACTGCATAAACTAGTTATTGGAAAACGATTTGTTGATGTTATTCATACTGAATAAGACTTTCCAATAAGTTGCTCTGATGATTCTATGGCATTTTATATATAATGACCTTGCTATTTCTGAAAGCAGAATTAAAAATATTTGAAGACAGAAATCAAGGAGTTTCATTTCAAATACCAGTTTATTCATGTACTCATTTCATAATGTGAGGTTATTGAATATGAATAAACTCCAGTCCTTAGCCATAAAATGGGAATATTTATACTTTCACAGGGCTATTTGAGTAATAATTGTATGTACACGAAAGACTAGGTGGAGCTGAATAAATGTTAGTTTTCTTTATCATTCCTTTATCTTACACAACAGCATTTTCAATGGAATAGCAACTAATAAATGATTTACTTTTTAGAGTAAGTAAAAGTAGACATATTTTTATGAAACTACATTCTTAACACGTAAGGTAGCTAAAATCCCAAATTAATATTCCTCCTACTCACTTTTTCAGGATTACTAAGAATAAATAATTCTACAAATTACAATCATGTTCATTTTATATTTCTTGATTGTCATGATTTTAGAAAATTAGCCATAGAAACAAACTTGTTTCTTAATCAAAATTAAAACTTTTTTTTCTCTTGGAAAACTCCAAGTATTTCACTGGCTTGAAATTGCACGTTCCTTTTGTTGTTGTTGTTGTTGTTGTTGTTGAGGTAGGGTCTCACTCTGTTACTCTGTTGCCCAGGCTTTAGGGTACAGGTGCCATCTCAGCTCACTGCAGCCTCCAACCTCGCCCTCCTGCCTCAGATCTCTAAGTAGCTAGGACTACAGGCGTGTACCACCACTCCTGGCTAATTTTTGTATTTTTTGTAGAGACAGGCTCTTACCACGTTGCACACACTGGTCTCGGACTCCTGAGCTTATGCAATCCACCCACCTTGACCTCCCAAAGTGCGAGGATTACAGGCACGAGCCACTGTGCCCAGCTGAAATTTTTAAACTCATTTATTAAACTTTCAAAGTTAACTTTAATTTTATAATGTGAAAGTTATTGTTTAGAAAAACATCATTATTTTCCACATTATGCAACTGTAGTCTTCATTACAGTTTTAAGTAAACCTAGATTAAATAACCTCTCATTCCATCCTATTTTTGAGAGAGAGCACTCTATATATAGCAGCTATATAGAGTATCTATCTATCTATCTATCTATCTATCTATCTATCTATCTATCTATCGCTACAGTAAATAAGAATTTCAGGAAAACATTCTAAGATGGAATATTTGAAAAAATCGCCATATAAATTAATGGTTACTTTTTAATAAAATTACTTATTGAACTAAAAGAATACACAAAAACGAAGTTGTATCATATCACTAGCACGCCTTCTCAGTTACCCTGAGAACTTTTGTAACTTCTAGCAATTAAAGTAATGAAATGTTGGCTAAGAGTTTACCCAAACCATTCTAAGTGTTAGAGAAGTTGTATAAGCTCTTTTACTAGCTTAGGTACCATTTATTAAACTATTTCTGCTATGCACTAAATGAATTAGAGTGTAAATCTTCTTATGGCTATACAAAAATTAACACTTTGGGAGAATGCTGCTCTTTAAATGAAACATAAATAAAGTAAAATTTTGCTATGGGTACCTTTAATCAATCTTACAAATATTGCTACAAACCCCAAGAATATTCTAAGATAAAAGTATTTATCTATTTCTGTAGATGAAGCATTCAGAGTTATTCAGAATATTTTAAATGTTTTTGTGTATAGACACCAAAAATATGCTATCATAACATCAAAAAATAAGAATAAAAAACTAAAATAACATTTGTCATCATAAGAAAAGAGTCTATGACTACATGTATTTTTCTGGCAGTTTAGCTGGATTTACTACTTTTTATTATTTAAATTATTTAAATGCACACTTATCATTAATACTAGGATGGAGGCTTTTAAGAGTATTTAACTTGAAAGCACATATGTAACATAGCCAACAATGTGTGTTTGTGTGTGTGATACATATTTTAATACAGTAAATGTATTTTTTAAACTTTTTTTAGAGTGGTTCATAAACAGTTAAGTTACTGTACTCAACTAAAGAGTAAAAATAACTTTATTATGAATGCTCTGGTTCACTCAACTTATTTAATACGATCACAAAATAGAACATTAAAACTCCACAGTATAGTGATAAAAAACTCATTATTTTACATTGTGGGCAAAGCAGATAGCAAATTAATTTTAATGATTACTTTTAATATCTATGTTCTTATATCTCTATGTGCCTCTTGGTGGTTCATAATGGAAACTATAATGCAGTGCATTAATATAAAATATTAATTACTATTTTTCATCTTATTTAGCATGTGTTGCATCTCTGGCAGAGTTGTTTGCTCAACAAGCTGCTTATTTGCTCTTTTATTAAACACTTGAATTACAAAAACGTATATAAAATGAATGAGCATAGTGTACTGTTTTATTATCGTAAAAAATAAGTAAAATTTGACATGCAGGTCAACTATTTGCATCTGTAGGGGTCTCATCTTTTACCTTGCTGTCTCTGGAAGCAGTAGCACCATTCATTGTTAGATATTAAACTGTCCTTGTATGTGTCACAAGAATTGAAGAATGCCTTGGTACACTGTTCATTCTTATCAAGGTAAATGCTTCTGAGCTCTGACTGGTCCAATAGCAGATCATAGTTTGTATCAAGTCTGTTAAACATCCAGCCAAGTGAGTCCTTGCAAATTGGCAAGATACTGGTATCAAATCCTAAAGGCAAAGAGAGAAAATGACTAGTTAAATATGAAAGACACCATTAGCAGAAAGCAAAATAAGTCAACATAGCAGGTAGCTAGTGTGGGATATCTAATGAATAGTCAGAGAAGTAGAGCATTAAATTCATCATGAGTAATTTGTTTCAAATTAAAGTGGATATAGTAGTTTCTACATTTCAGGCTGGTTGTGAGAATTAATTAATCAGAAAGCATCTGGTACTAATTAGTCATTCATTCAATGGCAGTTACCATTATAATTATATATTATTTATATTACTTTACTGATCAAATGTCTTTAAATAAACAGTATATCATGATAAGCATCTCATTAGATATATGTAAATATTATTTTAAAATATCCTGTAAACAAAAAATAAAATATATATTATTCACAGAACTGAAAATAATATCTTAAAAGCATACTTTACACAAAATGAGTAATAACTTTAATAATGCCCTATATGTTGGTCACTCTGCTATTTCACATAAACCTGTTGACCAGAGAAAGAATAGTCATCACGTAATTTATACAGCTACTTGGTCTCCTGCTTCCCTCAAGGAAATTTTACAAATGCAAATGTGTTGTTATGGGAGGCCAGATGGTGCACTGGATAAAGCAGGTATAGAGAAATGATGGAACTGGGTTTGTATTCAAGCTACACACTATTCCACATGGGTAACCCCTGGTAAGCTGCAGACCTCACTAACCTCAGTGTCCTAAATAGCATCAGATGCAATGCCAGTGTTTTGAACTATTTTAAAAATTTGCTTTTAACAATTCTTATTTTTAGGGATTCAGTGAGCTCTAATTTGTATGTTGCTCATCTAGTTGTTGTTTAATTTTCTCTTTCCTACTCATTACAAGTGAAAGTAAACTAATAACTCAGTTACTTGCATGGAAGAGAGGATATATTGGAGACATGGGGACTTATGAAAACAGTATCAAAAAGATGTAATCTTCAACAACAGGGTTTGAAGAGTAGTTTAAAGATTCATGAGTGCAATTCTCTCAGATTTTGTAGCTAATTTTATGTTCTAGTAATACAAAATCTATTTTGATAGTTTTTTTCTTGTTATACTTTGAGTTATAAAAATGATAGAAATAAAAATATAAATACTCAGGATTAAAAATTAAATTGGAGATTTGGGGGCTTGAAAAATTTATAATTTCACAGACTTTTGGGAATTTGTTTTATTATTTTTCAGAAGTTTAATGCTATCTGTGAATCACCATATTAGAAAATGGGAATACGTAGGTGAAAGAGGTAGTTCTGGCATTTTCATAAAAGTTTAGAGAAAGAATTGCAGTGTTTATTTTTTTGGTGGTGTTTAAATTCTCTTTGTAAAATTGTTTATAGAATCAAAACAGAGTTATCCTACTCAAAGAAACAGTAAATATGAATTCTTTATTTCCTATTTACTGTGCAAGCGCTTATCTTGGTTCTGGAAATGTAAGGTTAAAAATGTAGATTATGTCCCTATTACCTTGAAGCAAATTTTTAAAACAGCATATTTTGAGATATTGGTTTAAACTACTCTTATTACCAGAAGTTGCCAAATGCTCAAGGATTACATGAATAAAGCAACCTTCGTGTGAGATTTCTGGTGTGCCTTTGATCCGAAGTATACAAGGGTCTACATAGAGAAATGACCATCTCTTTCCAAAATGAGTATCTGTTATCTATCTTATGTCTGGCAGGAAAAGAGCACTGAGGAAAGAGAGATGGGTATAGCCAAACAGATGAAAGACAAAAACTTCTCTGGGATTCAGCCAATTCTGAAAGGTCAGACTCAGTTTGGAGGATGCAGAAGTAGATGAGATATGTGCTACAGGGTTTTGTAGGTTGAAGGAACTGCCCAGAGAAACTGAGCAGAATAGCATGAGTTAGGGATTTGCCAATTAGGGTTTTCTGTCTGGAGACTATATGCAACATTCTAACTAGAATGTCTAGAAATGAAACATGCAGTGAATGAAACAAAACCCATGCTGGATGGTATTAAAAGCACATTGGACACCCGCAGAAGAAAAAAAAATCCTTGAAACTGAAGATATGTGAAAGACATTATCCAAAATAAAGCACATAGGAGAAAGAATATGATAAAGAAAAACCAACCATGAGCCTTACTGAGCTGTGGGACTATGTCACTTGCCTTAAGATATAAGACACTGGGGTCTCAGAAGAATACTCAAAGTGTGGGGGTTCAGAAAATTATATGAAGAAATAATGAATTACAACTTTTTGAATTTGAAAACTATTACAAATGCACAGATACAGAAAGTACAATTAACATCAAGTAGCAGAAAGAAAGAAAATGAAACTAAAGCATACCATAAACAAATTGGTGAAAGCCAGCATCAAAAAGAAAAACAAAACTTTACAAGTAGCCAGAACAAATACCGAAACAGGAGAAATTTTGTACAGAGAAACAAAGATGAGAATAGCAGCAAGCTTCTCTTCAGAGGCTATGAAGCCAGAAAACAATGGAATTATTTCTAAAGTGCTTAAACAAAGAAAAAAGCTATACCTAGCAAAATTATCTTTCAAAAATTAAGCTAAAAGAAAGACCTTCTAAACACAATGTAAAGCTGAAAGATTTCAAGAGTTGTTAAAATAATTTCTTGACAGAGAATGTAATAATACCACATAGAAATTTGGATCTACATCTAGAAATGAAGAGGGCCAGAAATGCTACATATATAGGTAAACATAGAAAACGTTTTTCACTTCATTTTAATCACTTTAAAAGCTAATGAGTTGTTTAGAGCAAAAACTATAACAAAGTACTGTGGAGTGTACGACATACATAGAATTAAAATGAATGAAACTAATAGCATGAAATGCCTGTGTGCTGGGGTAGGGAGCGAAGTGAATTCTGGCAAATTTCTTACAGCATATGTGAAGTGCTACAATATTATTTGAAGGTACATTGTGATAAGTTAATGATGTATACTATAAACCCTAGGGCAAAAATCAAAAAGTAAAATATAGTTAATTAACTATGTTAGTTTGTTATTGTTGCTGTAACAGATGACCAAGAAATTTAATACCTTAACATTAATTCATTATTTCATAATTCTGTAAGCTAAAAGTCCAACACAGATCTCAAAATGCTAAAATCAAGGTATCTGCAGTTCCTTTTTTGGGGCTGTGGCAAAGAACGTTTCTTTGTTCAGTGGGTTATTGGCAAGATTTAGTTCTTTGAAGTTAGAGTATTGGGGCCCCTATTTCCCTGATCACTACCACTGGAGGACAATTTCCACCTAGCCACCATCCATATTTCTAGGCGTGTGGCCTCTTACCTCATCTTCAACCATTTCTTCCACTTCCTTTACCATCTCATTTCTTTTTTAATACAGGTGGGAAAAGATGTCCACTTTTAAGAATGTATGCGATTAGATAGGGCCTATCTGGATAATCCAGGATAATCTCCTTATTTAAAAGTCAGGTGATTCATAAGTTTAATTCCATCTGCAATCTTAGTTCCATTTGCCATGTAATATAACAGGTCCAGAGATTAGAATATGAGCATCTTTGAGAAGTAATTTTTTGCCTCCCATCTAAACCAACTGTGGAGCTGAAATGTGAATCATGAAAAGATATAAAACTGATAGGTCTAATTGAAAATAAGGCAAGATGAGAGAAAAAAGAAAAAGAAAATAATAGCAAGAAAATAAAATAATAACAAGATGAAAGTTCTAAACACAACCGTATTGACAATCATTAAATTAATATGGTCTAATCCTTACATAAAAAGGTAGAGACTGTCAGACCAGACAAAAATATCAAACTCAGTGCTATGCTGCCTCTAAGAGACCCATTTTAGATATAAAAATACAGACTGGTTAAGAGTAAAATAATGGAATATTTAATCACAAAAGCTGGAATGGCTATGTTTACATAAGACAAATTAGGCACCAGAAAATGAGTTAAAAGTCTAATTTTCATTGTGGTGACAAGAATGAGATTTCAGGTTAGAACTTCAGTTTCCTTTTTATGTCTATCGATTTTGTTTATAAATATTTATCGTATAATATAATGTATACAATGCTATATATATTATACATAGTGACTGTATGATAGATTATATAAGTATAATATTACATTATATTTGTATTGTATTATATAGTGATGAAATGATAGCACTAGTCCAGAGCTCTCAATGTCACCAAATAGTAGCTATTGTCTAAAAAGTTCAGAATAAGAAAATTTTTCCCCAAATTTATTTCATTTTATATCTGTAGCATCAAAAGAATCATATTTGAAAGGTATACATATAATTTACAATACTGCAATCATTTAATAGCTAACATTCTTCTCAGCATTTATTGCTTCATCATCCTGATGATTCTTGTAACACAATTTTATTTATTGAGATATTCAAACTATAACAAAAATGTAAGCTTGCTCTATCTTTGAATTTTAAGGTAAATAGATTATTTTGAAGAATCCCCACATTATCTAGATGTGTGCATTAAGGCCTAGGTATATTAATAACAAACAAAGCAAGGTAGTGGCAGAACACAGTCCAATGACCTGAATCCAAGTTAGGTAGACATCCTCCACCAAACCATTATTATTACATTTCATCAAATTGACTTTTTACCAAGCATGCAGACTTAAATGAATTTCATTTATTTTTAAAATACAAGATAAACTCTGAGTTCTAATATGTCATGTCATTAAATACCTGTGCACATCATATGTTTAGAAATATTCTTTTATATTGATATATGAATTGTGGAATAAGCTTTCCTCAAATAGAGTGAAAAAAAGTATTGGAAGTTTAAATATACTTTTGTTTCACACTATATTGACAAAAACAATACTTAATAATGTATTTAAACTGTCAAGGATGTTTACCTGGTACATCATAAAATTATTTATATTAGCTGTTTTAAATTCTTTATCCCATAACCACTGTTATTTCTGGTAATATTTTCAGGACTTATATTTCACCTAAATGTAGACCATATTTTTACAGTTCTTAGCATGCTTGGTAAAATTGCAATGAAGAATATTCAGTCAAAATTGCCTCAAAATAAATTCCATAAAACCAAAGATTTTGAAGAAAGTCATGCAAAATCAGTATATTTATGGATCATTATAAATAATCTCATTTTATTTTATAGTCAGTCTTTAAAGTACCATGAAGATAATGCTATATAAGGAAAGTTAAACATAAACAGTAATATTTATTATTGATCCTTACTTTTTTCACATTTAAGATTTTAGAACTAGTGAACCAAATACTACAAATAATACAGTAGAATGTCAAGTGAACAAAAAGTACATAAAATATATGTTTAAAGTATGCAATGTTATCTGCTGTATTTCCAAAAATGCCATATTCCATACAGAATATGAAATAAAATTCCATATTCATTTCTTCTATTATGTTATTCTGAATGTGTCTATATTGTGTCTGAATTGCAATTTGACCTCGTAAGTATATCAGTGAAAACTTTTCTTTCCCTAAAAGACTCTGTTCAATTTCCAGGAACATACAATTCACATAATTATAATAATGGTGAAGAAATTACATATGAAATATTATCTAATGTATTAGCCATCTAATACAATCAAATCTGCTATTCTATCAAATTAGAAGAAAGGAAAAAACTAAGGGAAAATTTAAATTTATACAATTGAAATATGATATTATTGGGAAATTGATACAACAGAATATTCACAAGCAGTTTTTAGGAGTCTGAACATTACTTAAAATTAACTTTTAAATAATTCAGAAACAACATACTGTAGAGTTGTGCAAAAATTACTTTTAGAGTGAATTCAGATTGCTAGATATGACTCTAACTGCAGTCATGTTGAGGTTTCTTTCTGGTTTGTTTGTTTTTGAGACAGGGTCTTGCTCTGTCACCCAGGCTGGGATGTAGTGGTGTAATCATGGCTCACTGCAGCCTCAACCTCCTGGGCTCAAGTGGTCTTCCCACCTCAGCTTCCCAAGGATAAGACTATAGGCACATGCCACCATGCCTGGCTAATTTTTTATTTTTTATTTCTGTGTTTTGATAGGCTCACTCTGTTGCCCACGCTGGTCTCGAACTCCTGGCCTCAAGCGATTTGCCTGCCTTGTCCTGCCAAAGTTCTGGGACTAAAGTCATGAGCCACCATGCTTAGCTTCATCTTAAGGTTTCTGCCATCCCTTGACTTCATTAAAGTTACTTCTCAAATTATTGTTTCTATAAGGATCTCCTCTATTCATTACGATTATTTCCACAAACTTTTGTAATAATTTTTCTAAACGGAGGTAACCAACTCTCAAATCTTATAAGAAATATCATACCAGAAAATAAAAGAAAACCTTTTTAAGCAAAACCTTTGTAAATTATCTATATTGCAAAAGTCAAGTAATTATCATAAAGATGTTCAATATTTAAGCTAAAATCTTAATTCTGTTATGAGACTCTAACAAAGGTGTGAAAAAACTGATACTTTATTTTGCAGTGTAATAAAAGTAAACTTTTTTTTTTTCTAACTTACATGTTGTTTGACAATCAATACCAGGATTCTAGAGTTTAAATCTAGATCACATTGTGTTGAAAAATTTATACCAGGGATTGTATAAGAAGGTAATACTTGATTTTTAAAGACATTTTACAACATTCTATTCTCATATGTATTCACTTTTTCAGTCTTCTTCCTATGTTCTTTTACTTCTTAGTTCTTAAATATTGGCATTCTCAGTGTTCATTTCTCAGCTGATTTTTTTCTAGTCTACATCAACTGTTTACGGGTGCTGATTCGATTATATTGTTTCAGCTAATATTCCAATAGCTCACAATCTTTATCTCTAATCCACCTACCTCATTTGAGCTTCACACTACATGTATATAACCATAGGCACACATACACATTTTATATTAACTAGTATATTGATCACACAATGCACGTATATGCATATATTGAACAAATAAGGCTTACAGGATATAATCTAAAACCACACTTTTTTTTTTTTTCTCTTATACTCTGTAAATATGTGTTTATTGGTAAAGGTTTTCTCCTATCTCTGGAAGAAAACTCAGGAGGTCCCATAATTTTTTCATCTCAGCTTTCAGTAACAAAAAGTTGTATCATCTTTGTAAGGTACAAATGTAAGATAATTGGCATTGCAAAATGTCTAATGTTATATAATAATCACGATTCCAAATGTGATTCTTCCTTTCTGTAGCTGGATATTTTGCTGGTGCAAAGTCAGGTAAGGAGAAAATGATGTTTCCTTAATCCTTCTCTATTTTTACTTCTAACTCTCCTCCTCCATCTTTTTTATGACCACCTCCGGTTTTTATGTGGATGAATGAAAGATACATACGAGTGGACAGGGAGTTTCTTACCAAATTGATAACTGTCTTAGGAAGACTTTGTGCTGTATGGGCCTATCAGGTTTTAAAGGCTTCATCTATTTTTATACTCCTAGATCCCTTTTTTTGGTCTTCCAGGGGTCTGCAGAGTAAACATACAAGCATATGTCTTGTCAAATGTGAATTTTTTCTCCGGCTACCACCTCTTTGTCCCTGGATATCTGCGATCCATGTTTCCACTGCAGTTTACTCTGTATTCCCAAGAGTCGTCTTGGGTAGAATGTACATTTGTTCTCACCAGTGGCATTCAAATCTGGTCCACAGTAAATTTTCCTGTATTTCTTGTCCAGACCTTTAATTTCAAAGCAGCAGCAATACGTAAGCAGATCATGACTACCTCTGACTTTTAGATTTTTCTGGTGAAATTCAGGCCACAGTCTGCTTGTCTGGGAACACATATAAAGCTGTCTGAGTGATTCTGTTGAAATCTCTCTCACAGTTTGAAGTGATAATCACCCTCATCCGTCCTTATAGGAATGATGGAATCATAGCATAGCTCTTTCCAAAGAAACCCTCTTCATAAATTCTGTTGCCACCTTTGCTGTCTTTACTCTTTCAGATTTTCCTTTTGGATATGTTAGTAGTTTAAGTGCGACTTGCTTACATTTGCAAATACCTTCACATCATAGCAGCAGTACCTAGACTACTGTGTGGCTGAATAACGAAAAGTCAGGAATCTTGGGAAGAACATCTTTAGAATTCTTCCTACCACAATGTCTCTAAATTTGAGCAGAAATACAAAGGAAGTGAGATTATGACTAATGCGGGGGAATGAGGGAACGGCATTCCCAGGTAGAAGGAAGAGGAAGAGTAACGGATCTATGGTCAGAGCATGATTAATGTCACTGCAGGTACAAAATAAACCAGCGTGACTGGAGTAGAATGGATGAGGAGAAAGTGGCAGTTGATGGGGTCAGAGCATGAGTGGTCTGCTCACTCACATAGGTCACAGTAGAGACGCGGCTTTTACCTAGAGATCACCCATCTTCCTCTCTGCTTCTTTTTCTCAAGGATGGCTTCAGGTGATTGACCTGATCCACTGAAATAATGGACTTGACATTTACTGAGTTGAGAAAGACAGCAGAAGAGTGAGTTTGTGTGGGGTATCTGGCTTTGGGTATGTTAAGTTTGAAACACCCGTTGAACTTTCAAGAGATGATTGGAACACAGAGTTAAATGTAAGATTCTGGGAATCAAAGCTACAAGTATAAATTTGAAGATCATCTGTATATAGCTGATTTTCTAAATGGGATACTGAACAACATCTTAAAGGTGATGATTACAGCTAGAAGAAAAAGTATGAAGTCTTTGGGACTACCAACATTTAGGTATCAAACAGTTGAGAAGAAATCAGGAAGGCAGACTCAGAGGGTGGCCCATGAAGTGAAAAAGTCTGTTTATTCACTGTTGGAATCCTGAATGGCTCGGGCAATGTTTGGCAAATAGTACGAATTTAAAAATATTTTGTAAAACTGATTAAATGAATTAAGTGTGAAGTATATGCCAAACACCGTAAAGGGTGGGGCACAAGCATGAAGAATAGAAAATATGGAACAGATATAAATGTGCGTTCATACAGTAACAACAAACCCAAAGTGACAAGTGGTAGAGCAGGTACTTTAAGAACAGAGAAAAGAAAATAGTGCAGAGTGTCAGGAATGCTCAATAAAGGATGAAACACATGAGGTGAAATTTGAAAATCTAAAAGGAGTTAAACCAGTAAGAGTACTTCGTGATGGAGAGAAGTTTGACAGAGGGACAGAAGGAGAGGAGGAAGGAAATAAAAAACATTTTCTGGGCTGGGCGTGGTGGCTCACGCCTGCAATCCCAGCTCTTTGGGAGGCCAAGGAGGGCGGATCATGAGGTCAAGAGATTGAGACCATCCTGGCCAACATGGTGAAACCCCCTCTCTACTAAAAATAAAAAAATCAGCTGGGTGTGGCGGTGCCTGTCTGTAGTCCCAGCTACTTGAGAGGAAGAGGCAGGAGAATCGGTTGAACCAGGGAAGTGGAGGTTGCAGTCAGCTGAGATTGTGCCACTGCACTCCAGCCTGGCGACAGAGTAAGATTGCATCTCAAAACAAACAAACAAACAAACAACAACAAAAACATTTTCTGCTGGGATTCAAAGGACATTTTCAAAATTATTTTAAAATATGGATTGGAAGCAAATATTCCATTAACTCATCATCTTCTTAGATAACATTGACAACTTTGGATGCGAAAAACTAAGTGAGATTACAGGTAGTGAATGTAACCCAAACAGTACAAATTTATCATTATTAGCTGGCAGGTACAGCTTAAGAAAGGGATCTAGAAAGGAAAATACTTAACAACACTCACTCAAGGACTAATCTAAGGAAAAAGACCAATATCCTACATGTCATCATGAAAATAATGTTAGAAAGAGAAGAGATCACTCTTTAATTATAAAAAGAAAGTAATATAACCACCTAAAAATCTGCTGCTACATGCAGATGTCATGGGTTATGGAATACATTAACATAAAGAAAATTCACGTAAGGGCATAGAAAATTATCAAGGAAATAAACAATAAGTAAATAATTGTATTAAAAGTAATGATTTAAAATAATTCCTTTAGGCAGAAATACAAAGACTGAGGGACTTTGAGAAAACATTTTCAACTGTGAAAAATATGAATATTACAAACATCTTTGTAATTATTAAATGTCAGGATTCTAAAACTCAGAAACATTATATAAATTTTGAATAGTTAACACACAGACCAATAATAAATGCAAGCAAACAAAGCACAGAAACAATTAAATGAACAAAAATCTTTCTCTAGAGAGTTGATTGACATTTTTAGTATAATTCATTTAATAGTTTTATATGCATATATTGATCTATCTCAATCTAAGTTATTTTTTATTTACATGGAAAGAACAAAAACATTGAGAAACAGTATAATACAAGCAAAATAATTGTTATTAATATTTTATAAACATTCCCAAGCTAGGTAAAATGCAATAGGAAAACATTCTCTGTCTAAGCATGTATATGTGCCAGCATGCACATGTATACCAGAGGCAGTTATTGCAACCTAGCTGAGTCACGTACTTGATATTGGCTATTACTCAGATTCTGAGAGATTGACTGGGAGATTACATAATTAGTGAAAGAGTATAGGTTTCAAGCCCACTGTGGTGGCTCAAGCCATTAATCCCAGCACTTTGTGAGGCAAGGTAGGAGGATCACCCCTTGTCTCTATAAAAAATAAGAAACTAAGCCAGTTGTGGTGGTATGCACCTACAGTCACAGCTACTACTAAGAAGGTTAAGGCAGGAAAATCACTTGAGCCCAAGAGTTTGGAGCTGCAGTGAGCTATGATTGTACCACTGCACTCTAGCCTAGGTCACAAAGTGAGGCCTTATCTTAAAAAAAGTATATAAATACATAAAAGCTACATTTCTTAGACCCAAAAAACCTGGGGTTAAATCCTAGCTCTACCATTTACTGTGTGACTTTGGGTTTTTCCCTCTCAACCATTTCAACTATAAAGTGAAGTAAATAATAACTACTTTGCAGAATTGTAAGGATTACATGAAATAAGGCAAATACTTATGTTTAATTGCTGAATCCTATGGTATCAGTACTATTAAAAGATTACAAATTCCAGGTCCAGACCACAGTGTGCTTATTAATATTGAAAATGCTTTTGCTTGTCTTGCCTTCTCATCCTCCCACACTCACCAATCTTTGTAATCCCTTGGAAAGCACCAGAGTCCCCACAAGACATGTCATCTTTTGTAAGAATTGTCAAACAATGTCTCTTCTCTTCAAAAATATTTCAAAAAATTCTGAAATGCAGAAGCTATCAAATATAATATTTACAATAAAAAATTCAACATTTCCTGATTATTTATGTTATTGTAGTAAATGAGGTGATTTAATTCTAGAATGTAGACACATAAACAGTAGAGTTCCCAATCTTATGAACTAGCAGGCCTATATTATCAATTGTACTTGCTTAGTTCAATAGCATAGCTGAGATGAACATAAATCAGAGTAAAATCATTCACATGAAAGCAAAATCTGGGTAAATGTACATTTCAAAACCTATTCTGAATTACTGAATTGTCCTCACTCATGAAAGTTTAATATTTTTAAAGTACTGTAATACCGTCAGATTTGGTGAGGGGAAGGGGTCAACAGCAAGTAATGAAAAGAAAAGCACCATTCTGGTCCACACAAGATTCAATAGACACTACTAGGCCTCGGTTATTCAAGGACAGGTAAGACAAAATTCCTCTCTTCAAACTGTCATTTAAAAAATTAATTTAGTTTCCACTTTCAGTAATTGTTGAATATGGTCTTATAGAATGAACACAGACGCAGATAAATAATTAAATTCCAGACTCTTTTTTTTTCTAAATCAGGAAGGGTATGAAGAGTTAATAGAATAGGCAGATTCTTGTTGTAGTCTGCATGTTGAGGAAGGAAGTTATGTGTAGTGAATTTTCAATTTTTGCTGTTTTTTAACTTGGGGGTAGGCAGAGTTTTCATGGTGCAAGGTAGCAATAACACTGGAAAAAACAAACAAACGAACAAACAAATAAAACAACGCAAACTTTTTAGCCTGGAGAATCAGAAAGTTGTGTATAGCCACTGAGGAAAGAGGATGAAATCCAAGAAGAAAATGAGATAAATTATCACCAAATACCACCTATCCAAAACTCGGATGATCTAACAGCCACATATGTATTTCACAGGCTTCAATCACCTCTGCTAAAGACTAGAACACTGAATGGAGATTGAAGCTGGCACCCAAGAAAGTGAGTTTCCATTTTGAGACCAGCAAAGTTAATCATCTGTTAAATCAATCAAGCAACACTCTCAGGGGAAACTAATGCAATGCAGCATCACACAACTCCATATTCATAAGGTCCAGAACACCATCTTGAATTTTGAGACATGTTAAAAACATGTTAAAAACAGAAATATGGAACTCATTCTCAAAAAAAGTAAAAATAATCAATTAAGAATACATTTGAGATGATCCAGTTGTTGGGATTAGCAGATATTATTTTAAAGCAACTAAAACTGTTAAATTCAATAAGGTAAAAGAAAACATGCTCATAATAATTGCAACAATAGAGACTAAAAGTAGAGAAATAGAAATTATAAGAATGAACTAAATGAGAATGTAAGAATGACAGTAACAGAAAAACCTTGTAAATTAAACTAAATTGACAAAGAAAAAGGTAAGTAAACATGAATATAGATCAGTCAAAATTATCTAATTTGAAAAAAAGAAAAAGAAAAAGATTGAGGAAAAAAAACTAAATAGAACCTCAGGGAACTGTTAGGTAATATCAAGTGCTATTATGACATAGACAATTGAAGTTCCAGAAGAGAGAAGAAAGATAATCGTGTAAGAAAATATTTGAAGAAATAATGGCAGAAAATTTGCTTAAATGCTTACATTTACAAATTAAAGATATGCAGGATTTTTCAAGCAGAATGAGACAAAGGTCATTCCTAATCATAGTCAAATTTTCAAGAGCTAAAGATTAAGGCCAATTTTGAAAGCAGCAGGAAGAATATGCCACATAGAGGTAAACAGTAATTCAATTTGTCTGGCACCTCATCAGAAATTTTAGAGACCAAAAATGAGTTGAATAACATCATTAAGTCAAGAAAAAAAAATAATTGAAAACTTTCAACCCGATAGTCTCCATTCATGAAAATATCATTTAGGATTAAAGACTAGGACTCACTGGTTTCACCTAGAATGTGAGAAGTTGAAAAGAGTATTGCTCACAAATAAACAATAAGAAAAGTCTGAGTAATTAGCAAAACCACAATTTTCTTGAATCCATAAGTGAGTTTATGTCCCAGAGCAATGAAGTAACCCAGAATCTAAAAAGAGACATGTGCCTCCAAGAAAGGATGGAATGTGAACACTGGCTTACTTGAGACAGATACCAAATGCCATGTAAGCTAATAAGAAGAATTCCATTTATATTTTCAGTGAATTGCTAAAGGCTGAGTGTAGGCTAACATGACAGTAAATAACCTCTGGAAACCACAAAAAGAGGAGGAATTCATAAACATTGACAGAATGACTCCAGGATCTCAGTGTGTGCTGTCAAAGAAGACTTAGGGCAAGATAAGAGACCCAAGAAACCACCTGAGAAGCAGAAGCTGCTGTGGGAAAGGTATGAACTCCCATCCGTATCCATCTTCCCTACATACCTTATGGAAGAAAACCTTAAATTCCTGGGGGTGAGCCCAATATCCTGTCACTCTCTAGATATAGGTGAGGATCCCTTGCATCAAAGGAAAAGAGTTAAAAACACAGCTGTACCTGGGAAAGGATCAGGAGAATATCCTGAGTACAGACCATCAAAGAACCTCTTCCACTAGGGGGGCAATAGGATTTCTGAGAAAGTCCCACCTTTGAGATTCAGATACACAGTATCTTCCTAAAGCTGTAGCTTAACAGAAATATGAAGGATGTTCCCACTACCAGGGTATCAAATGTTGCTTAAGAAGGGCCAACCTTCTATCAGTGGTGGAGGGGTACAATCAAGAAGGCGGACCTTCTCTGAGGCTCAGTTGCAAAGGAGAAATCATTAAGAAACAAGTGAAGAAAAAGACTGTGGCAAGCCAGTCTCATGCTAAGCACAAGGCAATGCTATAGTTACTTGAAGCCTGGGATACGCTGAGGATAACAAGAATAAAATCAAAGCCAAAACTTAGTTTAATTATCAGAATAGATTGGCTCAAGTGCTGTATAAAAGCTATGCAAAAGAGGAGGCATCATTATTTCCAGGCACAAATGTTATTTACATCCATCCCTATTGCTCTACACAATATATCCAGTTTTAACCAAAAAGATAGGGACATGTATTAAAGGAAGAAGAAAATAAACCAACAATGAACACTGCCAAGAGACACAGCATTTGACAGAACCAGATTAGAAATAACAGATGTACACATAATCAGAGAAATGATTTAAAATTACAATGATTAATAGGTTAAAGGCTGTAGTACAAGTGGTGAACACTTGCATTAAAACTGCAGATGGAAACTATAGGAGAGAACCAAATAGAATTGTTTGGGAGAAGGAGGCAGAGGAAGATAAGGAGAAAGAGAAGAAAAGAAAACAGAGGAGAAGGAGGAAGAGAGGAGGAGACAAAGGAGGAAGAAGAAGAAGGTGAAAAGGCGTAGGAGGACAACAGAACATAATAGAGCTGTGGTTATTATCAAACAATCTAAGAGAGAAGTAATTAAAATATCAGAAGAAGAAAGAGAGAAAAATGGGGTTGAAGAATATGTCAATGATTAATTTAGAATTCTCCAAAATTAATGAAATACATCAAACCACAGAGATAAGGATCTTAGAGAACACCAAACAGAATAAACACCAACCAGTCAAATAAACAGACATACAAACAAAATCTAGATGCACCATAGTCAAACTGTTTAAAGAGTGATGAGGAGAAGCATCTCTAGAATAGATACATATTTCACTAGAGTAGTAAAGAAAATAGCAGATTTGTCAGCTGAAACCCACAAGCCAGAAACAGTGGTGTGACAGGGGTAACGTGTTGAAACAAAACAAAACAAAACAAAACAAAACACAAAGCTCTCAATCCAATATACTTTACCCAGTGAAACTATATTTTAAAAAAAGAAAGATGAATATATGTTTTAAGTTTTATGGATATATAATATCTTTACACATTTATGGGTATATGTGATATTTGGATACAAATATAAAATGAATAATGACCAAATCAGGGTAACTGGAGTATCCTCCATCTTAAAGATTTATCACTTCTTTGTTTTAGGAGCATTCCAAGTCCTCTTCTCTAGTTATTTTGAAACATACAATAAATTATAGTTTACTATAGTTCTTCCACTGTGCTATCAAACATGAAATCTTATTACTTTTTATTTGTGTTTTTGTATGCATTAACCAACATACATCACATAATAAGGAGTTCAATAAGAAGATATAGTAACCCTAAATGTATAATGTATCTTAAAAGAGTCTTCAGAATACCTGAGAAAAAAATCTAATAGAACTGAACACAGAAATAGACATTTATAGCTGAAAACGTCAACGCTGTTCTAAAAGTACTCACTAAAGTAAGTAGATAGAAAAACATTAAGGGTATAGATCTGAAAATCATTGTCAACAAACTTGGATAATTTCTATTGGCAGAATAGTCCAACAAATAATAACAGGATACATGCTCCTTTTAGGTGCAGATGGAACATATGGTGGGCCATAAAATAGACCTCAACAAATTTAAAGAACTAAAATAATTCAAAGTCTGATACCAAAACTAACCAGAATTACAGTAGAAATCAATAACATAAAGAAATATGAAAAAATAAGTAGCATTTACAAAGAAAATGCAAATGTAAGAATAAACAAAAATTAACTGCAAATGTATTATTTTTAATTCAATAAGAGTACATAATTTATTGCCAGAATCCTAGCACACATTAATAAATTGTAAATAGGTTTAAAGATTTAAGTGCAAAAAAATATACATTAGGAGAATATACACGTCAGTATTTTTGTAAGAAAGACTTTCTTAAAGAACATGAACTTTCTAAAGTCAAAATAGAAAGGATGTAGTGAGAAAATATTTGCAACACAATGAAGTGTTAAAGGGTTAAAATAGGGCCGGGCGCGGTGGCTCAAGCCTGTAATCCCAGCACTTTGGGAGGCCGAGACGGGCAGATCACGAGGTCAGGAGATAGAGACCACCCTGGCTAACACGGTGAAACCCCGTCTCTACTAAAAAACACAAAAAGCTAGCCGGGCGAGGTGGCGGGCGCCTGTAGTCCCAGCTACTCGGGAGGCTGAGGCAGGAGAATGGCATAAACCCGGGAGGCGGAGCTTTCAGTGAGCTGAGATCCGGCCACTGCACTCCAGCCTGGGCGACAGAGCGAGACTCCGTCTCAAAAAAAAAAAAAAAAAAAAAAAGGTTAAAATAAAGTTATAATAAGTGAGCTGGCACATACTGTGCATAGTATGATCTTCTATTTGTTTTAAATAGGTCTGTTTATGTAAATAAATATCTTTGTATGAAAATGAAGTACATTTGGTGGGGCATGGTGGCTCCCTTCTGTAATCCCAGAACTTTGAGAGGCTGATATGAGTGCATCACTTGAGGTCAGGACTTCAAGACCAGACTGGCCAACATGGCAAAACCCTGTCTCTACTAAAAACACAAAATTTAGCCAGGCATGGTGGAACATGCCTGTAATCCCAGCTACTCGGGAGGCTGAGGCAGAAGAATAGCTTGAACCTAGGAGATGGTGGTTGCAGTGAGCTGAGATCATGCCACTGCATTTCAGCATGGGCAACAGAACAAGACTCTGTCTCAAAAAAAAAAAAAAAAAAAAAAAAAAAAGTAGTATTGGAAAATCATATAAATCAGGCGGCTAACAGTTTTCTACCTCATGAAAAAGGCAATGAATGGAGTTGGTGAAAAGATACTCTCTTAATTATATCTCCACGTGTTATTTTTCAAAATAAGCATGCATTACTTATGCAATCAAAATGCAAAATACAAAAATAAAGAAAATGGAAAATATACAATGTTACATGGATTCTTCCTTGCTGTGATATGTTGAAAATGAGTTAACACTCATTAATGTCTCAAAGGAATCATCATAAAATTAATGGGCTTTTTTATTGGCTAGCATATGGTTCAAGGACTGCAGTGGTATATAGAGTCATTTGTTTTCACATTAAACAACCCCAAATAATGTTTTTTAGTTATTTTACTTGTTTTTATGTATACTTTTTCTGTTGGTTTTAACTATCGCTTCTTGATGCTTTCAAGACACTTATTTTGCAAACATTCAAGGATTTATGTATTACTCAACTGGCACTGGAGTAAAGTTTAACAGGAATAATGTTTACAATTGACTATAATTGACTAAATATATGTGGTAACATAAAATTTTGTGTTTTATTTTATTTTTCTGTAGATGTCTTCTCTTAACCTCTTCATTGTCTTTTTTTGCGAGGGGTGTTGTTTCATTTTGAATAGGTTCTGATAGTTCAGATGACTGGTGAAAATTGCTTGAACACTCTACATGGCTTTATTTTGAAATTAAATATTTACATTATTGAAAACAGAATGTAATAAAGTTGACAACATTTCATTCACCCAGTGAGAAATGTTAAAAAAATAGCCAATGCTGATAGCAATTTGCCATTCTTTGGAATAATACAGTTCCTAAAGAATAAAGGATAACCAAAAGTTTGGTTCCTAGTAGATCCAATGCAGTAATTTCTCAGGACATGATAATGTAACAAAATAATTTCACTGCAGTACATCAATCACTTAGTACTTTTATTTTATAACAATACTTTTAAGCTGCATGGGATTACATTAATTTAGCTATATATGAAATATATAATTTCAGCAAAATTAAAATTTACAAATCTTAATGTAATACTTTAGTAATACTTAAGTATATAATTAAATTTTATCATAGGGAGTTAGAATCTACAGAATAAAAGAGAAGAAAGTGCCAGATGTCTCAATAATTAGAACCAAAATAAGCAATGATCTGGATCTCTCATTTTATTACTTGAAATAAGAAAATTTATCTAATTTTCTCAAATATTTCGTTTTCAAAAGATGAAGTCTCCTGCTATACCTAGAAGACTCCTAATTACATTAAAATATGGCACTGTTTTAAACCATCTGATTCCAAATTCAATCTTTCTCTTAATGTGAAGACATCATGACATAAAGTGAGCAATATCTGGGTAAGAAATTAGAATGTATGCATTTACCCTAGAGGTTTAAATAATTCTATCATTTTCTCTTACTGAGGAGAACATTTGGCATGTAGGAAAGCAGAAATAAGACATTATCTTAATCTGAGTCAGACTCTGCTAATCTGGGGATTTTTCATATGATGCCAATGTCCTGATGCTCTCCAAATTGTTAAAGGGGAAATTAGTACAATGTCACTTTCATGAACTATATATTCTCGATTGCAGCCATATTTTTAAAAGCCTGGGTATAGTATTTCTGCTATGCAATTTTTGGAGATTTAAATAATAAAACAAAATTGAGGTATATTGATAATAATGGACACAACATATTCTTATTGAATAAAGCATCACCAAGCATTTTCATGCTAATAATAATAGGATGAGAGGCTAAATAGCTCCATTTCCTTCAACTTATTATCGTAAAACACATTTTAAGACTTTTACCATCTTAGTTACTTTTCTATGATCATTGTTTTGTTTTTCAGTGATAGCTCTAAAATAAATCCAAACAAAATATATTCAAGAAGCCTGAGTTTATAAAATAAAAATTAGGTGTCGGTTGTTAAAAAATAATGACAGACTGTATAAACTTCATTTTTTTAAAGCTATGACATTTTTGACAATTTTATCAACTCAAATCATTTAGCTATGAAATATTTACACTGTCCAAGATTCAAGTAAAATATAATTCTTGAGTAATGACTGTGGAATTCTGTATGCAAATACTGTAATACAATTTGGTTGATTAAAATCTCAGGTTACTATCATAATAGGTTTAAGAGTTAAGTATAATTACTAAAATAGCTACAAAAAAAGACTACATTTCATTATACTTTAAATGTTAACTAATGCAAAATATATAGCAATGTTGATTTGATAGTATGTGAGGCTAGAAAATCCCCCTTTCTTTATAAAACTATATTCCACTTTCAAGGTTCATTGACTTTTGAAAAAGCAAAATATCTTTCCATTTAAATTTCATTAAGCTTTTACCCTATTAATCCAATTCTACTATCATCAGAATCTTGCCCTTTTGGAACCTATGTTATGTAGCAAATATAAGCAAGCAGCTACAGGCTAATTTATCACTCTTCTGAAGTCAGGGCATTGTCTAGGTAACAATTTGTGATTAGACTTCTTAGTTTATTCATTAAACAAATTGTTACTGAATCCCTACCATATGCCAAGGCCTTTTATAGTGCCTGCAGGTTCTACAGTGGAAAACCATTGACCTTAGAGTGCTTATATTTTATTTGGAAGAGAGAAAAAATAAGCTAGTAAACATTTGTATATCAGGTAGCAATATTTGCTAGAAAGAGTAATAAAGCAGTGTAAAGAGGAAGCGAATGTTCTGGGGTGCCGTTGCTATTTTAGATGGGGTGGAAGGGAAGGCACCTAGTGAGGAATGCTTGGACAACAAGCTGGATGAAGAGAGGGAGCGAGCCATACAGATACCCGGGGGAAGAGTGTTCTAGGACAAGTAAAAGGCAAATACGAAGGATGTGCCTTCACTATGAGGAATTACACTAATCAAACATTCTACAATACTTTCTGGAAGTCACAGAGAAGTCAGCAGTCAATGATTAGTCCTAAGAGTAATCTGTACTCACAGTTTTTAGCAATCTGGCTTATGATTAGGAAACAAATGAAGTTAGAGAGCGTGCTACCCATTCTGCACTCAGCCTACGGATCATTAGCTACCATGCAGTTAGGATATAAATACTAAGAATGAGATTATTATCCTGGATCATGAGATTAGGATAAACGAGAAAAATATCATGGCTTAATTTGTATCCTTACCCGTTATAACACAACTGGGAAATTAAACATAAATAAAAGGTATGTGTTACTCAGTGAAAGAAAATAGGTTAAAGTCTAAAGACTAACTTAAATATAACAAGTAGTCAATTCTTAGATGACTTATATCAGGTTGACCTCTAAAAACTATTGTTTTGTAGTTCCAAAACTGGTAATTTCATGAGGTTCAACTTAATATTTGCATTCATGCTCAACAATGTTTGGCAAAGCATTGGCCCTTGTTTTGGCCACTATTTCCAGCCAACTTTTCCGGATTGTACCTATGGCCTTTATTGATCTCTATTTGGGGTTGGAAAAGATCACATATCTAAGACTTTGCAGTCCAGCCTAGACAACAGAGTGAGACTCCATCTCAAAAAAAAAAAAAAAAGAAAGAAAAAGAAACCATGAATTTGTTTTTAACCAAATTAAATCACGTAGATGACAAGCATTATTTCAACAGTAATTATGTTTTTTAACAAAGCCAACTTAAAAAATCTCCAAGAATTTTTGGTAGTTTAAAATGTTATATGTATATTAGATTAAATTAGTTAATAGATATTCCTTAATCTATATCTAACCTAATATCTAGATCATTTTTAAAAAGATAAAACACAAAAGCATGCTTTGTAATTTATACACTTTTTAACTCTTATTTTTATGGTTTAGAGAAGCTGTATATACTTGGCTCTGTTAATAAACATGTCATTCTTGCCACATTAAAATGATATTCTATAAAGAAGTGTATGGATATTAAAAAAGTATAAAATTTATATTCATAATATCTGCTTATTTACTACAAAATGCTGACAAACCTTACAATTATCCACCTCATAATTACAGCTATAAAGTGAAATTTTAATTAAAAGTTATAAATGATTTTCTTAGGAAAAATCATGATATAAGGTAACTTTGTCAACAAGATACACAAGACATTATTTTTTAAAAAATATAGTGCTATCTTAATAGAAAATGACTAATCTTCCTAAAAATGTGAAAAATGTGTAAACAAATGAATAAAATGTAAAAAGTATAAAAGATTCATGAAAAACATTTTTTCATGGTCAATGCTGGCTATTTTTTAAGGTTTCTTATACGATTTTTAACAATAGCATCAAATTTTATTTTGATGCAAAACTAAAATTTGATTTTTCTCTCTTTATTAAAATGACAAAATGTTACTGGATTTTTTGTTTGCTATAAATAAGAGATTGTAAAATATATTTTTATTTGGCTTCACTATAAAATGCCTGAAGACAAACATTCTATACCTTATCAGAATATTTTTCTCTGCCTTATGTTGACTTAACCACATTCTTAATTATTAAAAATACAAAAAGTGGCCGGGTGTGGTGGCTCATGCCTGTAATCCCAGAACTTTGGGAGGCCGAGGCAGGCGGATCACCTGAGGTCAGGAGTTCAAAACCAGCCCAACCAACATGGAGAAACCTTGTCTCTACTAAAAATACAAAATTACCTGGGCGTGGTGACACATGCCTGTAATCCCAGCTACTCAGGAGGCTAAGGCAGGAGAATCGCCTCAACACTGGAGGTAGAGGTTGCAATGAACCGAGATCACTCCATTGCACTCTAGCCTGGGCAACAAAAGTGAAATTCCATCTCAAAAAAAACCAAAAAACCAAAAAACAAAAAAACCCAAAAACAACCTAAAACACCCCAATGTTTGCTCACTGTCATATTAAAAAATCAAAACCAAACTATGGGTTTTCACAAGAGAGACACTTAAATGAATATAATAAAGAAAAGTTGATAGAAATTTTTAGCAAAGATACTAAACAAATGTGATAAAATGGAATGTAGGAGTGATAACATTAATATCAGATAAGTTGAAAACTGTGCTTTTTAGTCTCCCCCCATTTTTTAATGTTCAAATTCACTACTAATAAAGAAAATGCAAATTTAATTAACAATGAAATATAGTAGCATATTCATCAGAATGGAAAAGTTAAAATGAATGGCAATTTGTTTTGCTATTAGGCATGCAGGCAAAAGTTAACTCTCATGTCTTGCTGGTAAAAATGCAAAATGCCCTAAGCTTTTTACAAAGCAGTCTGGCAATATCTATTATCTTATGTAATTTAAAATGCTTGCACATTTTGACTCATTGCTTCCAGTGCTCATGATCTTTCTCATAGAAATAAAAGCATACAAATTGACTACAGTAATAACTGTCATGATGAAAATAATGAATATTATCAATAATCATTCCTAGGGCACTAATTGAGTGCCTCAACTATGGTACGGGTACACAATGTAGTATATTGATTGCTTCTTTGCTTCATTCATTCATTAACTCCTTTCAGTTTTATTTAGTGAATACTATATGTCAAACTCTGTCCTAGGTTCTGGAAATACAGTGGCGAATAAAGACCTCTTACTGCTTTGAGTTTGAGTAGTCTGGTTGGGAGAGAGAGAGAGAATTAAATAAACATTAGATTATCACTTTATTAGAACTGATAAATGCTCAGAAGGGAAAATAAAAATAGAAAGGAGATGGGAGTCTGATATTGGAGGATTGGTTCACAAATTAAATAAGATAGAGCCAAAGAAGGATTCACACAGAGGGTGCACAGATCTGCGGACCTGAAGAAGCCAGCCATTTCTTGTCTATGGATTTGTCATATCTATTCTAATGGATAACTTTCCGATGGAAATTTTTTTCTAGCTGGCCTCTGACTCCTTCAAGCAGTATACATAAATAATCCTTTGGCCCACTTTTTCTTGTCCTGTCCAAAGATATTCAACTCTAAAGAAGTTTCTTATAATTAATCTACTACCTTTAGAGAGTCTCATGGAATTTATTGACAGAAAAAGCTAGAAAGGAAAATATTTGTGAATGTGTACAATTACCCAGGCACCTTGCTGAGTGTTGCAAATGTTCTCCATTATCTATCTCCGTATCTGGAAGGATGCATCAGCCTGAACTCAAGCTTAGCTTAAAGGAGAAATTTTAGAGCAAGCAATAAAAATGTTCAACTATGAATATTGGGAGTGGATATGAATTTTAAAAACAGTTGTGAACATGAATCTTTAAAAAATCAATATGTAAAGGTGTGGAAGAAACCTTCTCCCCACTCCAGTGGGGAGATAATAAATACAGAGTCAAATATACTGAATTATTATTTCTATTAGGTAAGTTCAAGCTAAAAGGCATCAAAATATTTACATTTGCCAAAAAATTAACCAATAAATCCAGAGATAAGTTTGAGGAATTCTCCTACAGGAAATGAAAAATACTACAATTTCTTCGTGAAATTCATAAAAGAAAAAATATGGATAGTCATTACACATTCAAAGACAATTACTAATCTAAAAGTAATGGCTTAATTGTACTTCTGCATTAAATTATTTCACTATGTAAATTAGATTCATAACTACAATTGGTTGAAATTGTAGAAAATTTCTTAATGTGAAAAAAAATAAAGCATTTTAGGAATCTAAAGAGGATTGTGTTATCCTACTACATCATTTTGTTAGAAACTGCACTTTGAGGGTAGCAGGTGAGAATGGATGGGTCACATCACGACAGGTGATGAATGTCACACATCTGGCTATTCTTTGCCAGCCAAGAGATGTGGCTTGTAATTGCTACTCCTTCCCCTTTTCTTGTGTTTTGGAGCACATGCTTCAATCTTTGAAAGATTCAACCCGTGTTTCGATATCCTTTTATATGCATTAAATAATAAACAAATTTTTATACAAATGAAAATAATATAAAATGAAAAGTTTACAAAATTATTCATAACAAATACCCTATTTCAATTTGTATTTCTTATTTCCAAGGAATTAAAAAAAAAACTTTTAGAGAATTATACTGATAATTAAAAAAATTTGTAAGAGGTATATGCTCTTTTATTCCTTCTGCATTTTACTTATTTCATTTGCAGATATCCTCTCTTGTCTACTGATCCATTTCACACAGGGTCAAAATAGAGACATCAGCAAAGCAATCTTGGACAGGCTACCACATGGGGGAGTTCTGTTGTATTCTTTTAAAATCTAAGCACTCCAAATTTTTTACCTTTATTTTCTGTGTTGTTCTATTCTTTACCACCTTAATAAAACACTGAAGAATATTCTCATTCTTTCTGCTCTACTGAAAGCTAAACACCCTCTGAGGAGACATTCCCTTTTCCTCCAATCAGAGTTGTCCCAAATGCCTTATTTCCCTGCAAAATAATACAGGTGTGCTTGGAAGTAATCATGTTCTGATTTTTATTCAGTATATATGCAGTGAATAAATACTGAAATATGTGTTTTGTTCTCCGTGGTTCATTGGAAATAAAACTTCATATCAGATACAGTAGCAATTATCAAATTTAGAAATCTTACTGCTTCTCTCAGTCCTCAGCAATGTTTTTGTCTTCTTGTTTTGACTTCCACTTTCGTGAAGGGCCTTGAACCAGTCCCGCAATCTGTTTGCCACTTCCCTGAACTCCAGGTCACTGCATGCTAAAAACAGAGAAACAACACAAGTCTTGAATAATATCTTAGTATAACGTTAGTGCTTTTTCTCTCATTATTCCCATAAATTGAAAGGTAACGACGACTAAAAGAAAAAGGTGTGACTCTGTTTCAGCTTTTTTAAAGTTAAATACATGCTTTAAAATAAGATGTAATATGACAAAAACATTTTATTTAATAAAGAAGTATTATTAGTGGAATTCTATTTGCACTCTTCATTAGAATATGACACTTGGAGGATTTGTATTGATAACACCACAAAAGTTGAGCCATAATATTTATGTCATAAATACTTTTTTATGCTGGGGTGATAGGTTATCAGAGAAAGTACAGGGTTGAAAATCCAAAATGATTATTATACATTTATTGTTGGCCATACCTATTGTAAGATGTCACAATTTATAATTCTTTATTCATATACTCAGTATATGTAGGAATGCACTGTTATAAATATATACTGTTCCGGCCGGGCGCGGTGGCTCAAGCCTGTAATCCCAGCACTTTGGGAGGCCGAGACGGGCGGATCACGAGGTCAGGAGATCGAGACCATCCCGGCTAACACGGTGAAACCCCGTCTCTACTAAAAAATACAAAAAACTAGCCGGGCGAGGTGGCGGGCGCCTGTAGTCCCAGCTACTCGGGAGGCTGAGGCAGGAGAATGGCGTGAACCCGGGAGGCGGAGCTTGCAGTGAGCTGAGATCCGCCCACTGCACTCCAGCCTGAGCGACAGAGCCAGACTCCGTCTCAAAAAAAAATAATAAAAATAAATAAATAAATAAATAAATAAATAAATGAATAAATAAATACTGTTCCTATTTGATTTAATGCTATATATTTGTTAATCACAGAAAATAAACAACTGTATAACTTGTGATTAGGAAAAAACTATAAAATATTTAAGAAAGTACTATAATGTTTCTATTGTAAAAAGATTGTACTGGAAAACCTTTTTTTTTTTTTTTTTTTTTTTTGAGACGTAGTCTCCCTCTGTCGCCCAGGCTGAAGTGCAGTGGCGCGATCTCGGCTCACTGCAAGCGCCGCCTCCCGGGTTTACGCCATTCTCCTGCCTCAGCCTCCGGAGTAGCTGGGACTACGGGCGCCCGCCATCTCGCCCGGCTAGTTTTTTGTATTTTTTAGTAGAGACGGGGTTTCACCGTGTTAGCCGGGATGGTCTCGATCTCCTGACCTCGTGATCCGCCCGTCTCGGCCTCCCAAAGTGCTGGGATTACAGGCTTGAGCCACCGCGCCCGGCCAATACTGGAAAACCTTGACATTCGGAACTAAAATAACTTCCTCTTTATTTTTTAAAGATATCATTATTAGCAAGCAGCATACATTATGTGTGTGTGACTAGCATTAAAATATAGTATTCAAATTTAGTAATTTACTGCAAAAATACTTTGAAAATATATTTTAAAAGCCACTAATTTACATTGTTTAGAGGGCATTGTTATTGCAGACCAATCTTCTGTGCATGCTGTAAATGTGCAATTTCCTCAACTAACAAGTAATTCATGCTAATACTCATTTGTCCATTTGGTTAAAACACTATGCAATTATAGTATGTTTTATTACATTTAATATATACCATATACATTATATTGTCTTAGGCAACAAATAAAATACACTAACAATAATGATAGCTGATGAGCTAAAAAAAATGCAAAAACATCTCATAATGTTTTAAGAAAGTTTACAAATTTGTGTTGAGTCGCCTTCAAAGCTGTCCTGGGCCACATGTGGCCTATGGGCCATGAGTTGGACACACTCGCTCTAAAGGAAATCAGCTCCTAAATTAAAAGGAATCCCCCAGTACCTGGTATGGTGGGATGACCAAATTAGCCAATCATTGTGACATTTTAGAACACTGGAGACAAAATGATGATCTTATAAACTTCCATGGGGGAGGGTAACTAAAATTGTTACAAACAAAGAATAAGGAATCAGAAATGCCTTCCAATATTTAAATAACATTGAAAGGCAGCATAGTAACATAAAAATTATTTCATATTTCTAAGAGAAATCAGGTGGGAAAGTAAAGTAAAGAAATTTTTTACATATACAGGGTCTGCAAAACTAAAAATCCATACAATCTTTGCCCAGGATGCTACTACAATATGTGATACCAGCAAGAGGATGTCTGAGTCACAGGAACTAATGGAAGAGAGAGGTGAAGGACATTCTAGGAAGCTGGTGAAGGGTAATTACGGAGTGTGTGCTGTGTGCCCAGTCAGAGCAAGATGGCAGTTAAGATTGAGATTTCTTGGCCAGGGACAGAGCAATGTACAGAATTCATTGCCATCCTTTCATCCAGGGAAAACAATAAGTTATAGTGAAAATCAAAGAAACTATCACTTTTACTGATAAGGTCCACCACGACTGAGGCTGAGGTGACGAGGCAAAAAAATAGCGTACTCTTGATATGAATGCTTACACTCTAGCCTGGAGTCTCTGTTTAAGCCATCTTGACATGGGTCTTCTGCTCCCCTTAAAGGGATAGGCACTAGAAAACAAAAACCTACTTGAAAAAGAGGAATTCTACGTATTCATACATGCCTGTGTAAGTATCACATATCTCTAGAAGGATTTATGTAAAGACGTAACTCCCAAGGGAACTGGATTAAGGGAAGAAAGTGGTGTGAAAGAATTTTATTTTTACCATTCATCTCTTTCTCTTTTTGAATTACGTACTATATAGCTGTATTAATATTCAAAAGTCAACAAAATTTTAAAATTAAAAAAAATTACAAATGCATCTAACCCTTGACCAGTAATTCTTTCTCTCCTCTCCTCCCCTCTCCTCTCCTCTCCTCTCCTCTCCTCTCTTCTCCTCTCCTCTCCTCTCCTCTCCTCTCTCCTCTCCTTTCCTTTCCGTTCCTTTTGACAGAGTTTCACTCTTGTCACCCAGGCTGGGATGCAGTAGTGCAATCTCGGTTCACTGCAACCTCCACCTTTCAGGTTCAAGCTATTCTCCTGCCTCAGCCTCCCGAATAACTAGAATTACAAGCCCCCGCCACCATGCCCAGCAAATTTTTGTATTTTTAGTAGAGACAGGGTTTTGCCATGTTGGCCAGGCTTGTCTCGAACTCCTGACCTCAGGTGATTCACCTGCCTCCGCCTCCCAAAGTGCTAGGATTACAGCCGTGAGCCACCATGCCCAGCCCCTATTTCTTAAAAATGTATCATGCAGGTATACTACATGTATACAAACACAGTCATTTAAATTGTGCTATGTGGTGTATTCAACACTTTTTAAATAGCAAGTTTGTTAACAGCATAACACTCCATCATGTACACTATGGAGGTGAGATCTGAGAGAAAACAATGAACATTTATTGATCATATTCATCAACTCAAACATTGGGGTATTATCTTCTTTTATAACACCATCAGCTAGTGAATTCATGTTACCTTGTCCAAATCATAGGCATTTGGTAGCACATCTAGTACTCCTAATTTAAAACAATTTCTATTATTTCAAATTAACATCTTTTCCTACCAAAAAACAGTATACCAGTATTATATCTACACAGGAATACTGTATAGTCACATTCCGGATTCTTAGTATTTATTCTTCAGAAAGGTTCATATATAATGAGAATTGATGGAGAGATTTCAGGAACATTTCAGTAACTTCCATAAACCCAGGACATCTTAGTTTTGAGTATTATTAAAAATAATACTTTATGTATAAAACTTTTGAAAACATTTTAAATAATTTTTCAATTTAATTTTCATTTGCCAACAATTAACTGATTTACTTTAAAATTAGCAATAATTTATCTGAAACCATTGGCCAAAACGGGGATTCTTGCCAAATTAGAAAGTTTAAACCATATACTTCCTGAAATTAATTAAATTTGATAAATATAAAATTTAAAAATTAACGAAGTTGATATATTTTATAAGTATAAAATGAAGTATCTATTAATAGTTATTATTTTCATGTTGTAGTTGAGAGTCAATAAATATTTTTTTCAGGTCTCTAAACTTTTACATAAGTTCTTACATTTTAATAGGCACAAAATTCTCTGCCTATCACAAAAATCGCTTAAAATGTCCCCTCAGTCCCTCAGATTGTATTAACTGAATGTTTATGTTCCCTCAGATTCATATGTTAACACCTAATCCAGTGTTATGGTAATTAGAAGGCAGGGACTCTGGGGGGTGATTAGGCCCTGAGGGCAAAGGCTTCATGATTGGGATTACCGCTCTTTTAAAACGGAATCCAGTCAGATCCCTCTCCCCTTCCACCAGGTCAGAACATAGCAAGAGGAAGGCCATCTATGAACCGGGACCCGGGCTTTGATCAGACACTGAATTTGCTGGTGCTGCCCTGATCTTGCACTTCCAGTCTCCAGAATTGTGAGAAATAAATTTCTGTTGTTTATAAGCCTGTGGCATTCTGTTATTCTTAGTAGCCTAAATTGAGTAAGACGCACTATAACATACTTAAATGTAGTTATCAAGAACATGAATTTATTAAAGAATGAATATACTCGTATTTGGCAATATGAGTTGTTAATTGTTTATGATTATGTTATACAATAAGGAAGCTCAGATGTAAATACAGAGGTCCAAGCAGAGGGGATGCTCTGGGAAGTTTCAAATCAGAGGCAGAGTCCACATTTTATTGTGCATTATCTTTCAGAAAATTTTGTAAGTTTTGTTCCAATACTGTATTTAACAAGCTGTCTCCTATCTCTATTAGGCTTGATTCATAAAGTTTTTTAAAGCACTTCTAAGGTCACCATTCATTTTTGCTTAATGTTAGAAAATAATACCTTATGTCACAGATGATGAAATGAAGTAGTATAGGCATTTGTTATTTAAACAAATTTAGTAAATTTAGCTCACAAAATACCAAGCATCATTTATTATTTTTTCCCTTATGAAATTTGGTAAAGAGATTTTTCTAAGTCTGATCTATGAGGTGAAGAAATGAAACACATAATTCCTTACTCTTCATCAGTAAAAAATATTTGCTACCACCACCTTCCAGCAATGTAATGTTTAGGAATTTTGACGGTCTTCCTGATGGGATTGGTTTGTATGTGAGTGTAGTACAGTTAAAATCTGGCAGAATACAATTACTCTAAAAGCAAAAGAGGCTTAAGTTGGTTCCAACGTGATTATTTTCTTTCAAGATATGTCCATTACACAAAGAAAAGTCCAAAGAACATGTCTCTCAGTGTCAACTCCAATCCTCCTATTACATAGGGCCACGATGTCCTAGAGACATGAAAATGACAACATAAGACAAAATGCTCTGATGGCACAATGTTTATTTCAGATTGAAGAGGAGTAAGGAGGATTTTTATTTTTTTATTTTTTTGAGAGGGAGTCTCGCTCTGTTTCCCAGGCTGGAGTGCAGTGGTGCGATCTCTGCTCACTGCAAGCTCCGCCTCCGGGATTCACGCCATTCTCCTGCCTCAGCCTCCCAAGTAGCTGGGACTATAGGTGCCCACCACCACGCCCAGCTAATATTTTGTATTTTTATAGAGATGGGGTTTCACCATGTTAGCCAAGATGGTCTCGATCTCCTGACCTTGTGATCCTCCCACCTCGGCCTCCCAAAGTGCTGGGATTACAGGCGTGAGCCACTGTGCCCGGCCTCAGGAGGATTAAACTTGTTGGGCTCTACTCTTAATTATTCAAGTACAGATAATCATATATTCTTGAATTAGCTCTATTTTTAGACCTCACTGTGACAGACGGCAATAAATATTTATAAACAATATATATTAATTATGTATTAATTAATAATTATAATATAATATCAATATAATATATTAAATATTATTAATTTAATATAATAAATTAATATTTATAATTTAAGTGGCACAGATTTCCACCTTTATTTCTAAGTGGTGCTTTTTTAAAACAAATCTTTGATATTTGCTTTATTTGATCTTTTTTATTCAATACATGTTCAGATAAACCTGGCTACAAATATGTAAATAAGAAGAAGAAATTACATAATCTTGAATAACTCTTTTGGCTTTTTATATATTTTTGGTGACTTTTAGTTTATGATAGCCTTCCAAGAATCTCTATTTCCTTTCCTAGGCTCTAATCTTCCATAATCATGGTTTCTTTCTTTCATTTGAAAGGTCATTTATGAATCATCTAGTTGTTAGAAATTTTTTATGAATCATCTAGTTGTTAGAAATTTTAAACGTTACATTACATGAGTGATGGAAACATTTTACCGTTTTTTATAACAGTATTAAAAACTTATTTTTTCTGACTACACAGTAAGAGATGCCAATTTTGTAAATGTAGATTATGATGTATATTAACAATAATAAAAATAAACCAGTATATTTAACACTATAATCAATAAGTAGCTACTATAAAATATTCATTGTGTATCTCTGCTATGCATATTTTGCATAGCTTGAATAATGTTAGATAAACAATATTTACTGTTACGCCTTTTCATTGTTTTAAAATGATAATTTTTAGGTCGTTAAAATATCTGAAAACAAAATACAGTCAAATGCTGCATAACAGTGTTTTGTGCAAGGGACATCATATACAATGTTGCTCCCACAAGATTACAATGGAGCTGAAACATTCCTATTATCTAATAATGTCATAGTATAACACATCACTCATGTTTGTAGTGATGTTGCTGTAAACTAATCTACTGTGCTGCAGTGGTAAGAAAGTCCGATACATATAATTATGTACAGTATATAATACCTGATCATTATAATAAACAACTATGCTAGTGATTTATGTATTTATTATACTCTACTTTTTATCAGCACTTTAGAGTGTAATCCTACTTACTAAGCAAAAAGTTTCCATTAAGACAGTATGCTGTGTTAAGCCCACAGAAGCCTCACACATCTCGTGTTTACTGCATCCCTTGACTGTGTAACCTCAGTGGATTTACTCTCTTGTTTTGTTCATCATGGTCCCTAACAATGCAAAAGCCACTGCTAATGCTGCCAGTAAGAGGCCCCTTAGAGTGACTGTCATGGAGACTAAATGAAAAGTGATTAAGAACTATGAAGGTGGAAAACCAGTGGTGGTTATTGCTCTTCAGGCAGGCATATTCCATTCCACCATAGCTATGATCAACAACAAGAACAAAATGACAGAATCTATTAGAGAATCTGCTTCTTGGAGACAACAAGACTAACAAAAATTCAAGAATGGCCTATATCAGATATAGAGAAACTTCTGATGAACTGGATTAAAGAGCAGACACAGAAATATATCCCTCTCGGCACCATGATAATTATAACCAAAGCAAAATCTGTTTGCGATATGGTAAGAAAAGACAGTACCCAACTACAATGTGATATTTACTGTTAACTCTGGGCAGTTTAAACAATTCACGAATAATTCATTATATAATGTAAAAGTGAGTGGTGAGTATGTAAGTGCTGATGTGACAGCAGCTGAGGAATTTTTGGAACTTCCAAAAATCAGATTGTGTGATTCCACAATAAGATAAGCTGGTTGTGCAGAAAAAATACTTGCGAGAGCAAATCTTCAATATGGATGAAAACTCCCTGTTCTGGGAACAAATGCCTGAAAGAACTTTCATCCCTACGAACACCAACTTAATGCCAAGATTTTTTAAGGACGGGATAAGAGTCTTGTTTGGGGGCAATGTTACAGGCTACAAATTGAAACCCTTTGGGATCTGGCACAGTGAGAATGCCAGGACTTTCAAGCCTATTAGTAATAAACACACATTCCCTGTGTACTACAGGAGCAATAGTTTGTGGATGACCCAGCTCCTCTTCCAAGATGCCCGTCTGAGTTGCTACACGAGCAAAATGGGGAAGTACTGTTTGAAGAATAGCATGCCTGTTAAGATTTGGTTTATTGTTGATAATGCTCCTGTACAGTCTCCTTTTATTGGTGACCTTCATGCCAATATTAAAGTGAGGGTTTTTTCTTCCTAACATCACCTTTTTCATCCAGCCAATTGATCAAGGAGTAACGGCAGCTTTGAAGTCCGACTACCTGAGGACATTTGCCCAGGCTGTTGTTACAACTGAGGAAGACATTCGGAAGACACTGATGCTACTCTGGAAGGATTATGCCATTTGTGACTCTATCCTGGACCTTGCTTGGGCATAGGGTGATGTTGCCAAGGAGTGTATAAATGGCATCAGGAAGAAGATGCTTAAAAGGTTCATCCATGATTTTAAACAATTTTCCAAGAATAGAAGGTTGTAAAAACCAACAAGCCTGTAGTTGAGATGGCAAACAACTTTAATCTGCGTGTAGATGAGGATGACATTGAGGAACTCCCAGAAGTCATTCCTGAGAAATTGACTAATGGGGACTTGTTGGAACTGAAGCAGAAACACAGAGGTAAAGAGGCAAAATAAAAGCAAACTGAGAAGAAAAAGAAGAGGAACCCCCTGACAAGAAAGTTCACAGTGAAAGATTTAGCAGAAGGCTTTGCAGACCTCAACAGGTTCCTTAAAAAGTATGAAAACAGGCCGGGCGCGGTGGCTCAAGCCTGTAATCCCAGCACTTTGGGAGGCCGAGACGGGCGGATCACGAGGTCAGGAGATCGAGACCATCCTGGCTAACACGGTGAAACCCCGTCTCTACTAAAAATACAAAAACTAGCCGGGCGAGGTGGCGGGCGCCTGTAGTCCCAGCTACTCGGGAGGCTGAGGCAGGAGAATGGCGTAAACCCGGGAGGCGGAGCTTGCAGTGAGCTGAGATCTGGCCACTGCACTCCAGTCCGGGCGACAGAGCGAGACTCCGCCTCAAAAAAAAAAAAAAAAAAAAAAAAAAAAAAGTATGAAAACAGCCTGGCACAGTGGCTCACGCCTATAATCCCAGCACTTTGGGAGGCTGAGGCGGGCAGATCATGAAGTCAGGAGATTGAGACTATCCTGGCTAACACGGTGAAACCCTGTCTCTACTAAAAATACAAAAAAATTAGCTGAGCGTGGTAATGGGCGCCTGTAGTCCCAGCTACTCAGGAGGCTGAGGCAGGAGAATGGCATGAACCCGGGAGGCAGAGCTTGCAGTGAGCTGAGATCGCACCACTGCACTCCAGCCTGGGTGACAGAGCGAGATTCCATCTCAAAAAAAAAAAAAAATATGAAAACATGCCTCAACATTGAAAGGTCCTTATTAATAAAGAGGAATATTAATGGTGCATTATCTGCTTACAAGCAAATCTATGATGAAAGAAAAGAAAAGAAATAAACCAAGCAAACTACTATAGATATATTTCTGAAAAGAGTGACACCCCCTCAAGAAAAGCCTCGGTCAGGTCCTTCAGGAGGTATTCCGGAAGAATACCAGAAGGTATTTCAGAAGAAGGCATTGTTATCATAGGAGATGACAGCTCTATGCCTGTCAATGCCCCTGAAGACCTTCTAGTGGGACAAGATGTGGAGGTGAAAGAGAGTGATATTGATGATCCTGACCCTACGTAGGCCTAGGCCAGTGTGTACGTTTGTGTCTTAGGTTTATCAAAAAAATGTTTTAAAAGTAAAAAACAAAAAATAGGAAAATATTTATAGTACAAGGATGTAACGAAAGTGAAATTTGTTTACAGTGTACAATGTGTTGTGTGTTAAAGGAAATAGATGGTATCAAAAAGTTAAAAAAAGTAAAATTGTATAAAGTAAAAAGGTTACAGTAGCCAGGGTTAATTTTGATGAGTAAAAGAAGATGCTTTCAAATATTTACTATAACCCAATGTGCAGTGTCTCTAAAGTCTACAGTAGTGACTTAGGCCTTCACATTCACCACCACTCACTCAATGACACCCAGTGCAACTTCCCATCATGCATGCTTCATTCATGGTAAATGTCCTATATACGTGTATCATTTTTAATCTTTTATACCATATTTTGACTGTACTTTTTCTATGTTTAGATATGTTTAGCTTTACAAACACTTACCATTGTGTTACAATTGCCTACAGTATTTAATACATTGCCATGATGTACAGATTTGTAGCCTGGGAGCAACAGGCTATACCATGTAACCTAGGTTTATAGTAAGCTACGTCATGTAGATTGGTTTAACTATGCTCTATGATGTTCCCACAATAACAAATGATAAAATATATTATTGATCACATTCATCAACTCAAACATTGGGGTATTAGCTTCTTTTATAACACCATCAGCTAGTGAATTCATGTTACCTTGTCCAAATCACAGGTATTTGGTAGCACATCTGGTACTCCTCATTCAAAACAATTTTTATTATTTTAAATTAACATTTTCCCTACCAAAAAGGGGGAATATATTCCTGTCATCAAACAACACGACTGTATCTGATAGATAGAAAAGTTCCATTATATGAATATATCATAACGTGTTAAAAATTCCCACAATAAATATTGTGTCAAGAATATAGTTCCTCATTTATGGGCTTATTAAAAAGATCTAGGATTAACTTTTATGCAACAAATTATTACTGTATCTTATTACTGGGTTTTCTTTGAAAAACCTTAAAAATCCAGTTACTGGATCAAATAATATAAATATTTAAAGGCTCTCAGTACATATAGACAACTTGTTTCTGTAATATACAAACTTTAAATTCCAGAAAATATTTCAAATATATTTAAAATGTGCATTGTTTTATTTATAATTTATTTATTTATAACTGAATTGTTGAGAAATGAAGTAGTATAGGTATGGAGCAATTGAAACAACTCAATGAAGGTTAGAAAAAGTTCTCCAGTAGAAAGCAGCGTAAATGGCAGGAATTACATATTAATCTAGGACAATCTCACTAAAAATAAATGTAGAATATGTAGTCTACAGAATAGCAGACACTGAACAATGAAAGAAAGCCAGAAACAGAGAGATTCCTGAATTCCCCCCAGGAATATGTTCATGAAGCTTTAAAGTAAATGTCAGCTTCTACATTCTGTTCAACTGTGAGCTATGTTTTCAACACAGAGCCAGAAAGTTTTTCCCAAAGCAAAATTAAAAAATATATTAATCACTGCCTTGAGATAGGCAATACATGTAGAAAACACTAAGAACACATGCATTAGAGAAAAAATAAATTAGAGAATATGCAAACATCTTCTGGCTAATAAGTAAATGATGCTGAACATTTGCAGGTATATTTGAGTTTTTGTCTGTAAAAATCAATGAATAAAGATTTTGTGAGAAAATAAACAAGCAGAGGCTCAAGACATGAGGAAAAGATTGAAGGGACAAGAACAGTCTGAGTGAAGGGAAAAGGACCAGCATGACTTCGGCCTGATGAACAACAATTCTTTTGATCAGCTATAATAACAGCCGTTTCGGCTGAGTGGCTTATAAACAGAAATATGTTTCTCCCAGTTCAGATGCTGTGCCAAGGTGCTGGCAGATTTAGCAGGTTCAGTGTCTGGTGAGGGCCCCCTTCCTAGACGGCATTTTTTTATTGTTATGTTTTCACATGGCAGAAGGGCTAACAAGCTCCCTTGGGCCTCCTTTATAAGGGCACTAATCAAATTCACATGGGCTCAGCCTTTATGATATAATCACCTCCCACAGGTCCCACCTCCTGGTACCATCGGCTTGGGGATTAAGATTTGAATGCAAGAATTTGAAGGGGACACAAATGTTCAGCCCTAGCGCTGTTCTAGAAGCTTATCCTGGTAAATGAAGAGGAACTGAAAATCCAAAGCAGGATATATATGTAAAAAAATATGTTCACACATATGCATGTGTGTGTATACAGCTTACAACTAATTGCCTGATTTTAGAGTAAATTGCACATAAGCTTCATTCCAGGGCAGATTTGAGGAATTCTAAATGTTCTTTCTTAAAAACTCAGTTTAAAAATTCCCACAGGAATTGTCATAGAGGGACAGATTTGAAGTAGAGTCTGCAGTAGTGGTGTTTCTGTTGCACAAAAGTGTAAAATCAGATAACTTGGTCTCCAATTGCTCTCTGACAAATAAAGCACACACACATGAGCACACATGCACATATATCTTCAAAATTATTCCTTACTAAGGATTATTTCAGTCTGAGTGTGCTCTGTATCAAAGCCACACTAAAATTTTTAAGTGATAAATTCTGAAAGTAAAACCATGGGTCTTCAGCATTGCTATAAATCACACAGTTTTATTAAAACATGAGGTACAATTTCTATAGCCATTAAACAATACTGATGTTCACAAGTGTTTCTGAAACTTTGATTCATAAATAATTTGCTTTTTGAAGACCAGCCTAAGGATGGAGTTGTTCTGTACTGAAGGCATTTTGTTCAGACATTAGAGAGTACAAGTTGAATAGATGAGTCTCCAAGCAGGCATTTTGGCAGTAGTAATACATGATTCATTACGTTCTGACAGCCAGTGGCATTTGAGGTTATAAAAAGGTCTCTCAAAAAGCAGGAGTAACTAGGGACAAGACCAAGTGAAAAAGTGGCATTCCAGGCAAATGTCTTAAAGATGACAAACTTTGTTGGGATATGTAATGTCCCGCAAAACATAGATAAATCAATGTATGTCCTGAGGATAGTGATAGAATGAATATTAGCTTGTGCCAACATACTTTTTAATCTAAAACATTTGAATCAATATATTTGAGGCTTCAAATACCTGCTGATATTTTCTACTAGTGGAACATGACCCTAAAACTTAAATGTATCTATGACATTTAATAATGCAACCAAAAGGCTATTAAAATTCTATGCCTAGAGTTACTACTAATTTGTATTTCTGGAAAGAGCAGTGAGATGTACTTATCTAATTCATCTGAACATATAAAAGATTGTTCCTCTTATTTTGTTAAATGCAATTTAACTGTATTGTTCATCAGAGAAACAAGCCTTCTCTAACTTTAATAGCTACCCTATATTCTCAAAGAAACCACAGAAACATGCAGTAATAAATAAAACTGAAAGAAAGAGGGGTTCACTAGCAGCTTCTATGGGATGATGGGAGTTCGAAGATTTTTTTTTATTGGCAAAGGGGTGAATGCAGCATTGTACTGTGACTTTTCTCCTGGTTTGGCCCAATCCATGCTTAGGAGTAGTAATAAGGTTTCTTAGTAAGTATAAGTTTTGTAAGAAGTAAGAATTCTGGGGCTGCCATAACAAAGTACCACAGGCTGGGTGAAAGATAAATAACAGAAATGTATCTTCTTACAGTTTGGGAGGGTAGAGTCCAAGATCAAGGTGTCAGCAGGTTTTCTTTGTCCTGTGGTGTCTATTTGGCTTACAAAAGACAATCTTCCCCTCTTTGCAGGTCATGAATCAGATTGGATTAGGGCCCACCCATGTGACCTCAGATTACCCTATTTACCTCCTAAAGGGCCTATCACCAAATACAGCCAAATTCTGAGTTAGAAGAGGTTAGGGATTCAACATATGACACAATTCAGGCCATAACAGTAGACAAGCCCTGAGCTGGAGGCACATTATCACAATGTCACAGGATGTGACTGTTACCATCTAAAACTTGCATTGTGAACATTAAGAAGCTCTTTTTCTGAAATACATGTTTTTAGATATATTTTAAATCTTCATATACATTTAGAAATCTTTGTGTTTCTTGTGGAATCTTAAATATTACATGTCTTAAATATGACAATTATCTCTCATACTCACATACTGAATAAAGTGATGGGAAAACCAAATGTACTTGTCTCCTTTGTCTCCCAGCGTAACTGATGATGCTATGTCTAGAAATAATGCATTTGTCTCTAGCCATCCTGAGAAAAATACACTGATTAGGCAGCCAGTTCTAGTACAGCATTTCCCAAGACATCCTCAAGAATTACTATTCTGTGGAGTATTGTGTTGTTTCATGAGGAAATGTTCCAAAGTCAAGTAAGTTTAAAAAATGCCAGAGCTGAAAATGTGTTAAACTAATTTATTTGTGCCTAATTTATTTAGATATTTAAGATGCTTTCAAACAATATGCATCTCCAAGATTGATATAATATCTAGTATCATCAAAACTTCATGTTTTAAATTACAACAGAACAATATTTTCTTCTGGGCAATAATATTCTATGGATATGTGTGTGTGTAACATATGCCCTTTTTTTTTCAAATGATACTTCACAAAAGGGAAATTGAACTACACCTATTATATATTTTTCATGAATACCTAATTTTCACAATAGAAGTACACTGATAATAAATAGATCTCTAAAATTAATGGATGGATGGATGAATAAAACAATGGAAAATATAATGTTACTCTTTTTAAAATAAACATTCCTTGAGATTCTTCTTTTGTAGGTCTGGCAAATTTTAAATATCCAGAAAATATGTTTTATAATACATATAAAACAAACATTACATTCTAGTAGGTTTTCTTTCCTACTTGATGGTAATTTAATGGTCACATATATCTACAATGGGTAAAAATAATAGTCTGATACAATTTCATAGACGAGGTAAAGTCATACAGATCCATTCAGATTATTATTTTATATGATAGACTGGCAGATTAATCTTTAATGGCAAAAGACAGTAGAGGTTGCAGAAGGTTAGACGGTAATCAAAACATGAATATTTAATCAGATGAATTCCATTCAGGAACCACCAAGAACTGCTTTTACTCGTGCATAATATTGATAGAAGGCATGCCTGCTATTACAATCAATTCTAGTGGCCATTAAGAAAATTATTGTGGGGTAAAAAATGAAGTCGTAAGCTCAAAGGTTGGTATACTTGGCAATCATCTGACATAATAAAAACTGACTGGCTTTGCAAGAACAAAATATGTAAGTCTGAAACAAGTAGACACATTTTCAAGTTCATAAAGTACCATAAGTACATGTTTCAGAAAATTGCTTATAATAAATACTATTTAAATAGTTTAGCCAGTTTTCTTCCACATAGTAAAAGGTCTAATCTAAAACTGCATTCAAGTGTAGTTGCTGTTTGTGGGAAAGCACAACAAGATGTTAATGAGTTTATACTCCATACACTGGATTCAAAGGTAATTAAGAGTTGTAGGAAAGCAATGTCATTTAAAAGCAATGTTGAAAAAAAATGCTTAAATTATGTGATATTGTTAAAACAAGTATATTTTTCTTAATTGCCACCTCATTGCTATTTAAATTTCATGTATATAAACAATATACAAACATTTAGATGTATATCACTTTTTAATTTGAATTCACAAATTAGAAAAGTTCTTTATTAGTATCTCAAATACTTCACATGGCTCAAGTCTTTGGCAAGACCTCAATAATAAATTATGTAAGCTTTTTGATTGCAAGAAATACATAATGCTACATTTTTTATATATTCTATTTTACTGTTTACCATAAGTGAGTAATTTTGTTTAAACAAGGTCATCTCCCTGGAGATTATTTCTTTCTCAGGCAATTAACCTATAATTGATACTTCTATTTTGCATGTTAATGAACTAAGTTACACAATGGCATTTAAAAAGGCTATTTTCATGACTTCTCATGAAAATATTATTTTTTATAAAATGAAATATATTTTTAAGAAATCTTAAACACTATTGGTCCTATGTATATATTAAATATGTGAATGTATTATGTAAAGTAGGTGACAACATTTTAGTAAAATTTGGACAAATACAATTGTTTGTTTGGATTATTAGTGTTTCACACTATTAATGCATTTGTCTTAAAGTATGCACCCCTATAATTAAGGTTCAGATACTTAAAACACTAACTCAAGGAAGTTCTAATAGTATAGTAGTCCCCCAACTTTATTCATGCGGGATGTATTCAAAGACCCTCAGTAGATACTTGAAACCTTGGATAGTACTAAAGCCTATATATACTGTGTTTTGGTATACATACATACCTGTAATAAACTTTAATTTACAAATTAGGCACAGTAAAAGATTAACAATAACTAATATTAAAATAAAATTATTATAGTATACTTTAATAAGAACTGTTTGAATTTGATCTTTATCTCTCAATATATTTTATCGTATTATAACTGTACTAATCTATTTTAGGACTGTAACTGAAACTGCAGAAAGTGAAACTGCAGATAAAGGAGGGAATACTTTATAGTTATATCAGATAAAAGATAAATGAGAATTCAGCTAAGCACTGTATGCCAGACCAAGAATATATACTTTATTGTTGAGTTTTGCAAGTAATAAGCAATCTGTAGTGAGGTGATGCAGCTGGCTTGGAGAATAGAAACTGGACATAAAACGTTCAAAGAGTTGTATGGCTAGTTGTGGGACTGAGTGACTACGTATAAAGCCTTAAAAAAAAAAAAAAAACAGGGTCAGTGGATTCTCGAGGTATGATGGATCATGTTGTCTCATCTTCATCACTTAAGGAGTTTCTTACATGTTTAAGTGCAGAGTGACTGATTAGCAAAGTCATGCCTGGAGCACTGGGAGCTTCACCGTGCTGTTGCTATGCATGTTGTGTTGTTGTCTGCCCTGTGTTCTTTAATAAAACAAAGTAAATGTATATTAGTTAAAACCTAACCTGTCTCATTATTTTATTCATCGGTGTGACCTCAAGACCACTGCTGCCAGTTGAGCAGAGTGAGTGAGGTACTCAAGAATACCTTTTTGATTAAACTCGTTTCTATCAGTTGCTTTTCCCAATGCTAAAGTTTGAATAGGACACATACTATAAAAAAGAAATCAAAATTTAATGATCATCTGTTTCAACTCTTCTATTTATCAGGTAAGAGGAAAAAAATTCTTACTATTTGTATTCCTTCCTAGATTATATATATTTTCCAATTCTTGATCTCAGACGGCATTTGAATTATATAATATTTTGTCTGCTCCTAAATTTTCTTTCTGTAGAAGTTCACAGTTTTCTTGAGATTTTTCTTCTCTATACTAGTTTCAATAGCATGTCAATGACATAATAACTACTTCTAATTCGGGACCATTTTATCTTGCTATGTTCTCTATTATAAAGCCGTAAAACTTTAAATCACATTTCCAGAATCCCAGAGCAAATTTCACCTTAACAGGGGGACTCAAGCTATATTCGAAACACAGAAAAAGGGCAGTCATAGTATTTTTATTCCTCTAGTAGGAGCAAGTAGACCAATGAACATTGTTAGATGTGAAATTTTGCAGCCGCCCCTTTGTTTGTTTGTTTGTTTGTTTGTTTGATTGTCTTCTTTATTTTTTTGCAAAAAAAGTCACTGACCTCTAGTTGATTTTGCAGCTGATTTTGGTATCTACCATCTCTCTCCCTGCTATGGACTGAATTATTTATCTCCCAAACTCAAACATTTAAGTCCTAACTGCCAATGAGACTGTATCTGCAAATAGGGTCTCTGGTAGGTAATTAAAGTTAAATGAGGACAAATAGATGGGTCCCTAATACGATAGGACAGTGGGTTCATACAAAGAAGAAATTCTCTCTCTCTCTCTGCCATGTGAGGGCACAGCAAGAAGGCTGCCATCTGCAAACCAGGAAAGGAGCTCTCACCCGAACTCCCCCATGCTGCGTGGCACTCTGATCTCAGACTTCAGCCTCTAGAATAGTGAGAAAAGACACTTCTGTTGTTTGTCATCCAGTCTATGGTATTTTACTATGGCAGCCTGAGCTAACTCATGCACTTCCTGAAAGCTAGCAAAAATCTGATTCTATTATCTGCCACCCTTGACTTTTGTTTCTCCAACATTTTCAGTGTTATGGCAACATATAATATTACCTTGAAACATCTAGAGTGATTCCTGCATTTCTAAGTCTTGTCTATAAAGTCGTCATCTACAAACAGAGGCAAAATTGGGTTGGTTCTCATGGACTAGGAATATTTCTGTTTTATGATGTGGAAACCTCATTATTTCTCAAATGAAGTCACTTTGCTCCCACTTCAAATCAGAATCAGTACTACAGAAGACTGATTTCAATGATCTTCTAAACAAATATCTTTTACTAGGAAATGGATATAAATTTGTTTCTTACACATCTTTGGAGAAAAAAACCCAGAGTTACAAGAAAACATGATAATTAAAGTACAGTTAGATCAAATATTACATGGTTTACAGATTGTCATACTTCTCTCATTAATAATGAACTTAAACAGTAAAAAATAAATAAGCTGATACTAGAAGACTAATGTGCTCAAAATATATATGTTATTTATTCCATCCTCCTGCTTGCCTTCCATCCTTCTTTCCTTCCTATTTTCCTTCCTTTTTTTTTGATTCCCCTACTATTCTTATAAAGTGTCAGTGTGGACAGTTGGTCAGGAAATTCAAAAATCTCTTGTTAAACAGATTATATATTGTAGGGTCACTTCCCTTTATGGCTTAAGCCATACTATTCCAATGAATATTCCTTTTCAATTCTTATTCCAAATCTTTAGGCTATTCTCCTCTGTTCAATGATTAACATCATCCTATGACTAATGAATAAATGAAGATAATTTTAAATATTAACAAACAATTCTGATACATATTTATGTTCATTCCACGAACTCTGACCCCAGATGAAGAGATGTTGCAATAGGATAATACTTTGAGTCAGAGAGTCAATGTTCAAATTCTGGGTTTGATTTAATGATTTAGACAAATTATTATTTCAGGTTTTGTTTTTGCTTCATCAATATGATAAAGCTAATGACATTTACTTTGCTATGTTGATATAATAATCAACTGATAGAATATGAGATAAAGAGATAAGAAGCCCTTGATAGCTGGAGATGACTGGGTGCCAACTGTGAAGCTTTGGTGTTCCTAAGTTGTTCTGGCCTCCCAACTAAGCCATGGTGCTTCTCAGAACATCAGCATCAGACAAGGCCACTCCGTGACCATGATGGATCAAGACAAAAATTAAGTTTACTCTGTAATCATGTATGAGCACAGACAAAAACAAAAATTTCTTCATACCATGAAATTAATCAAATATATCTCTCCAACACCTTTCCTGACTAATACGAATAACAACCACAAATTTATCAATTGTAGTTTTAGGTCTGCTTCATTCCTACCTGTTTCTCCATAAAAATTATTAAGCAACCCAAATATCCAGTTATCTTCTCTTCTGCCAATATCCAATCCAGAGTCAAGCCCCACTTTGTTGAACCCTTCCCCAAATCATTATCACAAATCCAAATGTGTTTTGTCCTTTATTGCAGTAAGCCAATCAACATCCCTTTGTTCAACACCATGTGTGTCCCTGATAGTCTTCAACTAGAGGGAACTGACATGTGCATAAAGCAAATAAAACATAATAACATATAACTAACATTAGTTTTATTTAATTTCCCTCCACATACCACCTAACTCAGTTAGATAAAATGTTGAATGCAAGACATTACAGAGTGTGTCCTTGTACTCATTCTTAAAAACATTATTTTCAATATCTCATTAATAGAAATATTTGCTATATATGTTTGTATAGATATTTATTTTCAGATTAACTAATTTCCATTTAATTACTAATTCCTTGAGCTTTTTGTTATCAATGAGTATTGAAATTTATTAAATAATTTCAAGCATGTGATTCACAATGCATTTTTTTCATTGTTATAAACAAAACTCATTTTTTAATATTAAAACTTTCTTCAAATCCTGGAATTCATCTGACTTTGTTGTGATATATACTTTCTTAAAAAATATATTCCTAGATTGTTATTTTTTATTATTAGTTTAGGGTTTTTATAACTATAGTTATGGACGAGAAGGACCTATTAATTTCTTTTATATTTTGTTGCCAAATAACATTGAGCATATAAAATAAACTGGAGTGTGCCACTTCATCTTCTATTATTTCTGTGTAAATAAAACTAGCATTTTTAAAAAAAATCTGGGCCTAAGTTTTTATTTGTAGAAAGCTGTAAATTTATAACTTCACTACTACAAATAGGATTGAATAATTTAAATTTTACATTTCTTGTTTGTCAATTTAAGTAAGACCTTTTTTCAGTATTTATCTAGTTCAACTTCATATTCAAATGTATTGACCAAAAGTTATAAATTTTATTGTATTTTTATTTCTGATGACTCTATAAGACCTTTTTTCAGCATTTATCTAGTTCAACTTCATATTCAAATGTATTGACCAAAAGTTTTAAATTTTATTGTATTTTTATTTCTGATGACTCTATTGTGCTATCCCCTTCTCCATAAATGATATTATTCATTTGTGCATTTCTTCTGTTTCACATTCTCATTATCAATTGTTTTACATTATCAATCATTTTACCTAACTTTTGTCTTTTGCAATCCTCTGAATTGCATTTTTATTTGACATTTTTATTCATTTGTCCTCTTGTCTTTATTATTTTCTTTCTTTTTGGGTTTAATCTGTTATTTTCTTTTAACTTCCTAAGATAGATTATTTGCTCACTGATATTCTGCTTTTCTTTTTTTTTTACATCTAAAGTTTGCAGGCTAAAGATTTCTTTCTAAGCACTGTCTTAGCTCTATCCCATAAATTATGATACCTAGTGTTTTTATTATCCTATAGTTTCATGTTTTTTCACTCCATTGTGATTTCTTCTTTGACCCATACATTATTTGGTAGTATATTTCTTAATGTGTAATGATGTGGGAGATTTTAGTATCATCTTTGATATTGATTTCTAGTTTAATTACACCATGATTAGAGACCATGGAATGATTCACATATGAGAGTGGCAAAGTTACTTGTACAGAATGCTCCTCAGAGATCAGTTAAGATAAGAGATTGGTGATTGCTAAATTTAGTAATATGGAACGTAATGCTAATCTTGAAACAGCCATCCCAGGAAAATAATGGAAGAGAATTGCTATTATTTGCAACACAGTATACTTATTCATAGTGATAAAATTACCTCATTTAATTTTCAAAGCTATACTTTATTACATCTCAATCAAATTTTACTTTTGAAATATACCAGTTCTCAAGAATCTTTTAGTATTTTTTTTATTACTACCTGGAAAGAGTATTTTAGGAAAATGTTTTCATTTTATTATTTAGATTGAGACTGCCTAGATTGGATAATAAGGATGTTTAATTCTTAATTTTTTCAAATTGTCTAAAGATAGCAAGCGATAGTCAACTCTCAAAATTAAAGATCTGTGTTTTGCTCATTTTGTTGCATATTTTGACAAATATTTAATCGGAACATTAAATAATATAGAAATGTTCATTTTCAAACACTGATTAGTGTTTCCAATCAGTATTTTCCTGTATTAATCATTCTTCTATGCAATATCTTTGATTTAACACATTCATTGATAATTTAACTCTTGTTCTTAATGAGCTTAGGGCCTCACCCAAATCACAGTAATGCACAAAATTAATCAAGTATTTATTCCATAATGATGATTTTCTATGACCCAATATATGAGATTACCATTTAATATTTGACTCACTTTCAACTAGGTCTTCAATATTCGAATAAATGCTGTTTAATTTAAATTTAAACTCTAATCAGGCTTATGCGAAAAGTAAAGTTAACGTAAGAATTAAAGTTAACATAGAGTAAGATAACACAGGCAAAGTCAACACAAAGTAATTGTTCATTCAGATAAAAATGAAGTGGTACATGTGATTCCCCTTAAGGGAAGTAGGCAGATGATAGAGATTTCACTTAAGATAAATGATCATACTCAAGATAACAAATTCGTCATAAACATTTCACTCTAAATGTAGAAAGAGATTCCAACTGAATGATATTGGACAACTTTTTAGAAATAGTGCTTCTATTTCCATTGTATTTCTATTTGTATTAGTTCAACTAAAATATTTAAAATATGTCAACAATATGATATTGGAATGAACTTTTCTATTTTGGGATATACTTCCATCAGATCATAATTCTTCACCGGGATGAATTAAATTTATTACTTACAAATTTTAAAGGTTACATATTTTCAAAGTTCACACATACACACATATACTCACATGCATATACATACAGAGGAACAATACATTATGATTTCTTTCAAGTTCATTGGTCACATGCTATCATCAAAGGTATTATGGGTTTTGAGGAGTTGGTGGGAGTTTACTCTAAAACCAATAAATATTTGCACTTTGATTTCCTCTCTCTTTAATGTAGCTTAATGAATTTTCTATTCCAATGATTCCACTTCATTGCATAATTAACATAAATACTATAGTTATCGTATCAGGGAAACACAGCCGCTTACTCTCACTGCTTCAGATTAATGTTCCATACACACATTCTGTCCATGATTAATGTAACATAAACCTTAAAATGACTTAAATTAAAACATATTTTCATAAAGTAAATCTGATCTGATTGTCTCTTCACAACTCGGAAGACCACTAATGGCCTGTAGGACAAAGGCTAAATAACTGTACAATCGAATAAGCAATAAATATCCAGGGAAGGTTTAGAAAGCGTCTGCAGCATATTCTCACATAACATATCACAGTCATAGCCTGAGATTCAAATCTGAAGATAGAAATGAAAACTCAAGGATTAGGCAGGCTCTGAGGAATGTAACTGAAATAACATCAATGCATCACTTCCCTCAAATTGAAGAACAGCAACTCTAAAATTATTACATCACAACTAGAAGTTTATTATCAAATATTTATTCATTCAAATAATAATTCATTTCAGTGAGGAATTATTATCACAAAAAGAGATATCCAAAAATATAATTGGGAAAAATTAGAGTGATAGATATAACTATATATTTTTATAATATAATATATGCTTCATATACAATATAATATTGTAAAATATAATTATATATCAATTAAATTTGAGGGAAAGAAGAAAATATATGTATTTGAAATTGCATATAGAGGAGTCTTCAGTAAGTTTATGGAAACTGCATATTATGAAAAACACTGCATAGATTTCAAAATTCTTTTGTACCAAAATAAATTCATATTCTCAGAGCGGGTATGAAAAAAAGTAAAATATAAAATGCAAATAAATAAACTGATACTACTTGTTATAACATTTCTGAATAGAATCTAATCTGAGGCACTAGGGAGGATAAGGCATTGGTTTTCAGAGTCCCTATCAGAGTAACGTGAATTCTGCTAAAATTGAAGTGCAAATAAACACCAAATTAATGGTAAAACTTGGGTAAAAGAACAGTGGAATTACTCATGTCTTACAAAAAGTTTACAGGAACAATATCCCCCACCCTAAAACCAGCAATTTACACATTGATAATCTTCCGTTTTAGCAGAAAAGAACCCTGAAAATCTTCACTAGTGAGTCCTTCTTCACTACGAAAATGCTCCTGTTCATTCTTCTCATCAAACAACGGTGATTTTGTGAGAGTTTCAGTGAGAAATCGTTAGGCATCCATCTTAGAGTCGAATATGGCTCCTTCTGACTTATTTGTTTTCTAATCTTAAAAAATCCTTAAAGGGTCCCTGATGGTTAATGTTAGGTGTCAGCTGGATTGGACTGAAGGATGCCTAGATGGCTGATAGGTAAAGTGTTGTTTTTAGGTGTGTCTGTGAGGGTGTTGCCAGAGGAGTTTGACATTTGAATCAGTAGACTGGGAGAGGAAGAGCCTCATTAGGTGAGTGGGAATCATCCAACAGGCTGCTAGCTCTGCTAGAAGAAAGCAGGTGCGAAAAGGTGGGATAAGCTGGCTTGCTGAGTCTTCTGGCTCTCAGCTTTCTCCCTTGCTAGATGTTTCCTTCTGTTTCTCCAGCCCTTGGACATCAGACTCCAGGTTTTTTGACCTTTGGACTCTTGGACTTACATCAGTGGTTTGTTAGGAGCTCTCAGGTCTTTGGCCACAGACTGAAGGCTGCACTGTTGGCTTGCCTGCTCCTGAGGATTTGGGTGGACTGAGCCACTACTCGCTTCTTTCTTCCCCAGCTTGCAGATGACCTATGCTGGGATTTCGCTTTGTGAGTGTGTGAGCCAATTCTCCCCAATAAACTCCCTTTCATATATATGTATATCCTATTAGTTCTGTCCCTCTAGAGAACCCTGACTAATACAGCACCCACTTTTCTCTAGTCAAAAAAGTAAAAAGACTCAATGGTAAATTCCCAGAGCCCCCTCAGTTATTTAGGGATGGATTCAATGATGGCTGATATCATTGCTACAAATGTGTTTTGAACTTGATGGAGCTTATGTTGAAAAACAAAATCCATATTTTTTACTTTTATCTTTTGATTCCATTTTTCCATGAACTTTTTGAAGTTTCCTTGTGTATGTATATTCGTTTCTTAAAATGACTGTTAGAATGAGTATGGAAAGGCTTAATTTTAAAACTTCATGATAATTTTTTTTTTCTTTTTCAAAACTAAGATCTAACTGATGTACGGAGAAACCCTTTCTGTATTTGGGAATTTTCCCCACATTGTCAGACTGACGATAGTGGGCCCATCAACTAATTAGTAAAAAAAAAAAAAAAAAAAAGACTTAGGACCATAAAACTGTATAATTACAAAAAGTGAATAAAAATTATAATGGTATTAAATGTAGCTTAAATACTGACCATACTGACCTTATTAGTAATGGAAAGCTATACATTTATTTGATGTGATTATAAAATTCTGAATAAATCATGTTTTTCATAAAACACCTACATACATTGAATATGATCTGTTAAAAAGGTGTGCATATTTTTAGGATTTAACACATGTAGGGCAAGCAAGGTGGCTCACACCTGTAATCCCAGAACTTCAGGAGGCAAACGTGGGAAGATCACTTGAGGCCAGGAGTGGGCAACATAGCGAGACCCTATCTCTACCAAAAACAACAAAAATTGTCTGGGCTTGGTGGTGGGCACCTATAAGCCCAGCAACCTGGGAGCCTGAGGCAGATTACTCGAGCCCAGTAATTCCGGGTTACATGAGCTATGATGGTGCCACTGCACTCCAGCCTGGGTTACAGAGCAAGACCTTATCTGTTAAATAATAAATAAATAAATTAATTAATTAATAAATTAATAAGAAAAAAGTGTTACCTCTACTAATAGGATTTTAGATAATCAACCCATTAATCAACCCTAAGAGGCATTATCACTGTTTTAAAGAGGAAACTGAGGCTTAGACTATGTACATAGTTAACTCAAATCTATACAGCTAGCTAAATTGCATAACAATGTAACAAATCCTGTTATTAAAGGCTTTGCAACTCACATTGTTCTTACTATTATGCTATTGCATTCTTACAATTACAGAGGTTAAAAATCTAACAACATAATATGGTAGGAACTGTTTAATAATTCCTCTATTAAGATAAAGTAATTATCTAGAAAATGAATTTAAATAATTTATGCTTTAATTGCAGTTCATTTTGTCCTTTTCTGTCTTCTTTGGAAATGAAAGTAATTTATTTCAAATTCATTTAATGTTATATTTATATAAAGAGCCCCTGTCTTGCTAAAAATTAAGTTACCCTTCAATGTTTTTTTAGCTTTAAAAATGAATAGGCTTTGTTCGTAGATTCTATTTCAACTGGGCATATTTATATAATTTTTAGTATGTGCTGTCCTTCTAGGCTGTCTCAAACTTCTTTATATATCCTAGGTAATTGGTGCTAAATACTGCATTATTCATTCTGCTAATTCATGCCAAAATGATTCTTATGTATGTGTACATTTTGGCCCTGAGGATTTTTAATTAATTTCATTGCCGTCAAGTAGCATTTTTATAAAGCATTTTGTGTGTTTCGTAAGAATGCAATTTTCCAGTCTGCCAAATATGTTTTGTTTTGTTTTGTTTTGTTTTTTTTCCCTTCAAGGACAAGCTTCCTCTGGAGCCACATAATATCACTGTACTGATTGGAAAGGAGATTGTATACAAGTCAAGCACTTTGTGTTAAGATGAATGCAGAACTAATTTTAAATCACAGAAATTCTATGCAGTCTGACAAAATATTGAGAAGGCACATAATCTTTATTCTCTTCCAGAGCGTAAACCTAGAGAAACCACAGAAGTAAGAAATAAATAAGGATGAAAACATTAAGGGAAACACTATTAAAAATCTTCTAGAAGATAGAAGACCTCTGTGGTATGGTGTTAAGCAGAAAAACTTAGCCTAGAGGTCGAGGGCCCAGTGCAGTGGGAGGGGTTTGATGCCCTTTTATCTTAACTTTGCACTGGGTGCGCCATTTTATTATTCCTTCCTTCCACTTTGTGGTAGAAGAATAGTGTCATGAACATGATGAGTCTGAATGTTTACCCTACTTACACAGTAGCCTGACATAGTTTTATGAATATTGGCAGAAGACCCAGACTCTGGGCAAGAAACCAAGATCAGTTTATTACCCATAGCAATAGGAGCAGTCAGAGGATAATCATTTTCTTACTATTTCCCTAAGGTCTCATTCACAGGGCAATGTGGTAAGGGCCAGATGACACAACAAGGACAGGTGATACCGGCCTGTAGAGTGTGTTTCACTACAGGAAAGGAAACTTGAGTTTAGGAAACCTGTATCTTTTGTAATGGGCTGTAGACAAACCTTTCCTTTTCACTAGGTGAGAAACATTACCTCTTACTGTCCAGGACATAAGCAAACCTGCCTTTTACTCTCAAGGGAGACACTTTCATCTTCTTCTAAGGCTGTTCACCATGTAGACACCCTTGAAAAGACAATCCAGAATGAGGGCAGACAGTGCCTTTGCTCATAATATGAGCATAAATGTGAGGGACCCATAGAGTATTGCATCCCAACTGATAGTAGCAGAAGTTCAGGGTCACAGAGTAATATTAAGTGAAACAAGAATCAAAATTGGGTGAAAAGTAGATTTTGTTTCAAACAAACACAATATCCACTCCTGAAAGTCCCCTGGTCAACATTTCCTCATCCTGAGTCTGGAGACATTAAATCAAGAGAAAGAGGAGCTCTAAGAAATAATCCAATTTAAGGCAGGTAAAAAGAAAAACAGGCAATTAAAATCTAAAGAAAATCAAGGTAACAACATTTATATCAAATAAAAGAGAACACAAGAATAAAAATAGCTTCAAGGGCAGAGAGAGATATAATACAGATTTCAGGAAGAAGAGTGGATTAAGAAACTGTGACAGTAACTGACAGATACACACATAGCTATACAGCCCCAAAACACAAAATAAGGGCATTTAGTTAATACATGTAATGTGTCTGGTCTTGTTCTCAACTCTTTAAAATTACCATTTTTTAAATAATATCAGTAACCATAAGACTTAGGTTACTATTATAATGTTCATTTTTTAAAATTAAAAAAGATACAAAGAGTTAAACAATATGTCCAAGATGATGCAAGTATCACTTTTGTCAGATAACTGTTTTGAAAATAAAAGAAGCTAGCGCTCTCATAGATGAGTGAAAATATGTCATATTTATCTTTCTGTTTCTAATCTATGTCACTTAACATAATATTCCCCAGGCTCATTACTGTTGCTGTGAATGACAGGATTTCATCCTTTTTTTGGGAGCTGAATGATATTTCATTATGTGTGTGTGTATGTGTGTGTGTGGTGTGTGTGTGTATTATGTGCCAACTAAAAATAAAAGAGGATCCTTTTAAATATCTCAGTATAGTGCCTATAATTATAAAGGTGTTCAATAAATGTTAGCTTTTATTATGTGATTCAAAACTCTTGTTTAGTATAGTACACCAATACCTTAACTAGCATTATAGTAAAAACATTGTGATGAGTATTATGCAGTAATCTTTTAAAAAGAAGTAGTTTCAATTTTTCTTCCCTTTGCATGATTAAGTTTAACTTACTTTTGATTTATGGAATTTTATTTGGATCATAAATTACTAACTATACTTGCTTTCTACACAATATAAACTTAAAACATCATATCTACTAAGTTTCTCTTTTTCTCTCTTGTTACAATTAAAATAGGCACATACTTCACTTATCACAACTAATGCTAAAAGCTGTTGTTGAAAATTGCACCTAAGACTTGTACTTCTTTTAAAACTTCTTCTGTTAAAGTATAACTTATATCCATACTAAACTTGATTTTAAAACATTCCAGCTTAGTTTAAGTCTTATTGCAACTACAGATAAGACTCTTAAAATGTTTTTCACTCAACAGGTCTTAAAACAGAACCTTGTGAATTTTCTATTTTTATAACTGAAAGAGACTAATGAATGAAAATTTAATAGGAACACAAGATACCTTTAAAAGTCTCTAAACTTTTTAATAATTTGAGACATAAAAGTATATTCCCACACATTGTATACTTGTGAAATGACCACTGATTTTTAATATATCATATAAGTAGTCTCCTGGTAATATTTGGACAAACAATGAAGCAAATTCAAATTCTTGCTTATCCTTGTCATTATTTTTAAATTGCACATATTAAAGAAGAAAGATCTCATGATGATCTCAATAGATGCAGAAAAATCATGCAACATATCGAATACCCATTCATTCATTCTCAAGAAAAATGCTCAAAAACTAGGAATAAGAGGGAGCTTCCTCAATCTGACAAAGGGCACCTACAAAAAATTACCTACAACTAACATCATAATTGAAGGTGTAAGACTAAATGCTTTCCCTCTAACATAAAGAACGATGCAAGATATCTGTTCTTACTACTCACACTCAACATAGTGAGGAGGCTTTCAGTCAGAGAAAGGAGGCAAGGGAAATAAGCATAAGGTATCAGAATTTAAAAAGGAGAAAGTAAAACAGTCTTCATTTACAGACAACATGATCTGTATAGAAAGTCCTAAGGAATACACACAAACATACACACAATTAATAGAACTAATAAAGGAGTTCAGTAAGGTCACAGGATATAGAATCAATGTACACAAATATAATTATATACTCCTAACAATGAACAATCAAAAAAAGTAATCAAGAACACAATTCCATTCACAAAAGTATCAAAATGAATGCAATTAGAATAAATTTAACAGGTACACACTAAAACTACACAAGTTGCTGCAAGAAATTAAAGATTAAAGAAATTGAGAGATACCCACATTCATGAATTAGAAGATTCTTTTTTTTTTTTTTTGAGACAAGGTCTTACTGTGTCACTCAGGCTGAAGTGGCAGCCTTGAACTCCTGGGTTCAAGCAATCCTCCTGCAACAGCCTTCCAAGTAGATGGGACTACAGGCATACACCACCATGCTCAGCTTAATATTTATCATTTTTCATAGAGACAGAGTCTAGCTATATTGCCTAGGGTATTCTTGAACTTCTGGCCTCAAGTGATCTTCCTGCCTCACCCTCTCCAAATGCTGAGATTATAGCCATTAGCCACTGTGCCCAGCCTGGACAATTAATTTTTAAGATGGTGATTCTCTTCAAATTCATGTACAGATGGAAGGCAATGCCTATCAAATTCTCAGGAGAGTCTTTTTCAGAAACAAGTAAATTGACTCTAATTAAAACAGTGAACAGCATAGTGACTACAGTTAATAAAGATATATATTTTGACAGCTATTTATAAAAACACATTTTATATATTCTCATCACAAGAAAGTGATGACACAATGGATATGTTAATATGTTTGATTTAGTCATTCCATATACATATATCAAAACTTTGTACTTCATAAATAGATAAAAGTATTATTCATCAACTAAAAATAAAGTTAAAATAAACAAAACAATGTAGTACTGGTATAGTACAACAGTAGAGGTTTATACAGATACACATTTAGATTAATGGAAGAAAATTGAGAGTCTAGATATAAATCCTTACATTTAGGATCATATAAATTTAAGATTTATGGTCAATTGATTTTTTTGCAAAGATGCCAACTCTCATACTAAACATTAACTTGAAGTGAATGCATCCCCAGCTTTAAGAGTTAAAACATAGCACTTTGGGAGGTTGAGGTGAGTGAATCACTTGAGCCTAAGAATTTAAGACCAGCCTGGGCAACATGGCAAAACCCCGTCTCTACAAAAATGTAAAAATTAGCTGGGTGTGTTGGTGTGTACCTGTGGTTCTAGGTACTTGGGAGGCTGAGATGGGAGGATCGCGGGATCCTGCGAGGTAGAGGCTGCAAGGAGTGGAGATCATGCCACTGTACTCCAGTATGAGTGACAGAGTGAGATCCATCTCAAAAATTTGTTTAAAATAATTAAGACTATAAAGTGCTTCAGAAAAAAAAGAAGTAAATCATTGTGACCTTTGGTTAGATGATGACATCTTTGCTACAAAACCAAAAACACTAATAATAAATGAAATAATTGACATACCTCATAAAAACTAAAAATGTCTGCACATCAAAGACATTATCAAGAATGTGAAAAGATAGGTCACAGCTTGAGAGAAAGACAAAATGTTTTCAAATGATATATCTGATACTGAACTGCCAGAAAACACAAAGAAATACTATAATTCAATGAGACCTAAAATAATCCAGCTAAAATAGAAAAATCAAATTAAAAATATAAAACATATGAATGAATATTTTATTAAATAAGATATGCAAATTTCTGATAAGCACATGAAAAGATTCTCAACATCATTAGTCACTAGGGAAACACAAATAAGAAATAAAATGAAATACAACTTCACAGCTACAATTTGTTATGCAGTATAATAAGTGTTGTCACAACTGGAACTCTCATATGCTGCTGGTGAAAATGTAAAATGGTGAAGACATTTTGAAAAACAGTTTGGTAGTTCCTTAAAAATTTAACTGTAAACTTGTGTATGACTCAGCAATCCCACTGTTAGAGAAATGAAAACATACGGGAAAACAAGGACTTGCATGGAAATGTTCATAGCAGTATTATTGACAACAATCAAAAAGTGGAACCTATCCAATTTTCATTTCCTGGTAAATGGATAAACAAAATGTAGTATATCCATGAAATGAAATACTATGCAGCAATAAAAAGGAACAAAGTACTGAAACCTGTTACCACACAGATGAACCTCAAAAAAAGTGACACTAAGAAGAATCCAGACACCAGAGATCAGAAAGGAAAATTTATAGAGATAGAAAGTAGATTACTGGTTGCCAGGAGATGGAGGTGGGAATTAACAATGTCTACAAATGAGCATGAGGTTTCTTTGGGGATAATGTAAATGTTCTAAAATTAGATGGTGGTGAAGTTTCCACACATTTGTAAATTTTCTAGAATTAACTGTATATGTGAAACAAGTGAACTTTATGGTATGTCAATTATCTAAACATAACTGTTAAAATTGCAGCACACCAACATAGCACATGTATACATATATAACAAACCTGCACGTTGTGCACATGTACCCTAGAACTTAAAGTATAATAAAAAAAAATCACATGTGTGATTGTTTATTAGGATAGATCAATTAACTATCAACTGTTTGAAAAAATATATATACAAATGACCGAGTAGGTATTTAAATAGAACAGCATTTTTTAAATGCTTTTTGAGATAGAATATTCTGGAAATATTTCTGCCTTTATTTAAACCTAGTTTGATCCTAACAATAAAAACAACACTGAGGTTTGATTTTGAATTCTATGATCACACTAATCATATCAGTGCTTATCTCACAATGAAGCCGCCATATTTCCCTAGTGAGAGTCTATGTAGCACAGTCATGAATTGTATTTGCTCTGAAGCTTAATGCTGGACCTTCTTATCCTTTTTTTCCCACTGACCAATGAAATGAACTCAAGCAAATTGCTTAATGTTGCTGTCTCTTAATTTTCTCTCTGAAAATGTGGATCAGTATTTGTCACACAGAGTCATTATTGGAATTATAGGAGCTATCCCCTGTAAACCTCTTTGAACACTCTTTGGCCATCAGAAGCCCTCAATAAATTCTGGCTATTATTTTTAAATGTCTCAGAGATTTTTCAGCCCTAAGGATGCATAGAGTCACCCATAGAAGCAGTTTCATAATTTCTTTGAGAAATTTTTTGGCACTCATAGGATGTCTGATCGCTCATGTGGAGAACTGGCAGTTAAGCTGATTGTTTCTTGGATCGAATAACAGTCATTTTCAAAGGCACTATTGCACTCCATACACTCCAAGGTGTCTTTTTCAAACAGGATTGAGTAGAAATCCTGATAACAATCGGTTCCTAAAAATCTTTTATTCTTGTAATTTATCATCCCTTTTTTCCCCTTAAGTACATATGTCTTCTGTTCAGTCCATCTAGAAAAATGTGAATAAGTTCTGGGCCTTTAACTCAAGAAAGTTAATATAAAACTACAGATGTTAAGGATTTGAATTTATCTTGTTTATTAAGCAGCTTTCATTTGGTTTAATATCTTCTTTTAAAAAGTGAGAGAAGCTTAAATTTTTCCTCTTGCTGTTACTGGTACAAAAAGAGAAAACAATTAAGTTAAACTAGCAAAAAATAAGTTTATCTTGGCTAACGACTACCCAAAAATGTATAGTTAGGAAGCCACATGCATATGTGGCTGGAGTTGATACTCAGGAATTCAACTCATTCCTTCCCAAGAGTTTACATTGTGATGGACACTCACATTCTTCTTTGGACTTTCTGAAAAGGTTGTTTATTTTGCAACACATTTAAAACCTTCATTGTGAAAATATAAACATTTGACTTTTTTCAAAAACAATCTTGTGTTTTCACCAGTGGAATGTGAGTCAAAATGATAAACACTTTCAAGCTGGGACAATTGAAAACAGCTTTACCTTTTCTCTACCATTTTCCTTCATCTTCTGACCAAATCCAGAGGACTTGACACAGGACTCTGAAGGAGAGACACTAGATAAAAAAAAATCCTGGGTGCCTGAGTCACAACATAAGTTGACTGATGTACATTCTATTGGACTGCTATGTGAGAAAGAGATAAACTTTCATTGTATGAAGTTGCTGAGATTTAGGTATTGTCGTATTGCAATACTTAGCTTATGCTGACTGACATAAGTCATTTTATAATTTCTGTGAAAATTCTGACTCACTCTTTCCAAAGCAACAACAACAGCAAACACGATTGAAGGGTCAGGGAACACTGGCAGCAGCACTGTGATCCTGCCACAAGTCACTAGGGAGAAGAATGAATTCTCATCAATATTAAAATATGAATATCCACTATTTCCTTTGTGAATGTGCATTGCGTCTACATCCCTAGTTTCATTTGGTCCTAACTCAATGATGTTATGAGATAGGTGTTATAGAAATGAGCCAAAGATAACTTCTATTTTTTTGCCTCTAGGTTATTGATTTCTTGATGGCAGATTGAGACTCATTACCTCCAAAGCCCACTGACACCAAACTCAAATTTATAAACATCCAATTATTTTAGAAAATAGTCTAACCAAGCACATTTTTGCCTTTAGCACCTGCCTGGTTTGCATAATCTACCAAACCTCACCCAGCAGCTGTTATTGGTTAATGAAATAGGGCCTTGCAGTATTAAGTCCCTAAACTGCTGCTTCCAGGGGGTTCCCTGACCCAGTGTCCCCTGTCCTGCTCCTGAGTGACATCACCAAGACAGGTCAGTCCCCTTCCAATGCCCCTCGACATTGATTTCCCTTCTAGATAGTGACCCCTGGGAGCCATAGCCTCTCAACTGTCTCATGCTGTGATGGATTTCTCATCTTATGCAACCTGTTCAATTGCTACCCAATAAGTTTGTTTGTTACTACCTCTAGTGACCACATCTTTTTCCTTGATCAGCCTCAAATCCCTTGAAGTATTCTACAATACATCCAATAGATTATCCCATTTATAACCAAAAAGGTAGAGCCTTTGGACCATAGAGTTGCTGAAGCCAACCCTGATTGCTGCCATCCCAAAAGTCGTTTCCCTTTTATTCCACTCTTATACAGCCTAGATCTTATTCCAGAGTATTTCTTCTCTCTCTAGTATGATAAGATCTGACTGATCTAAGTTAATTTGCTACTGTCACATTTCTGTATGAGCATGTGATCCAGTTCTGGCCAAAGACACAGAACACTAAGTCTGCTGGGAGTGTCTGTGAAAGATTTCTTTGGTTAACACAAAAAAATGAAATATAGACGTAAGAAAGAATCAGGCCTTTTCTTTTATTGATCATTGCTGTTTCTTTCCATGATTCTTGAACTAGCAGGGACTAGTATTTGGTTACATGTTAGCTTGATAAGACTAAAGGTACAAGAACAGAAAAATAGAAAGAATCTTCCCCTTTGATGACAGTGTTAACTAAATTTATCAATCCCAGACAACCAATCTCTATACATACTATGAAAGATCATCAATCCCATTATTTTTAGGCAATTGTTCAATAATTGTCTGGAGTTCTCATATCCTTGAAGGGAAAATTACACTAATTGATACACTTTACTAAAGTTGTATTGCCAATGGGGAAAAAAGCAATTTAAACCTGCTCTATGAAGATGAATACATGAAATTAGCAATATTGGTCTCCTGTAAGAATGGAATCACATTTAATTAGATGGAACTGTGGAATAATAATTTGGCTTTGAAACATTTCATTTATTTAGACATTATGTTGTCCATGATGTTTTTATGCTCATAAGTAATCTAAAGATTTCAAATACATATGACCCATGGGAATAAAAATAGTTACTATTATGTGACAAAGTACTTAAGAAAATAATCCACTTGATGAAGGTCTATGTCTCAAGTAATATTAGATTTGATCTTGCCCTAATTTTACCATAGGTTCCAGTGTTTTTCTTTTATATTTTCTGACCTGAAAAGTAAAACTATTAAGACTGTATTATTGTTACATTAATTTACTACAATAATATCTTATTATTGAATAGTTAAGTTATTTTGCTGTAAAGGTTATCTATACTCACCTGAAATATAACAGACGTCAAAAAACACCTTTCACAACTAAAGGAAACAATTTTACACTACAGGTGGGAATGTAAACTAGTACAACCACTGTGGAAAACAGTGTGGAGATTCCTTAAAGAACTACAGTAAAACTACCATTCTATCTGGTAATCCCACTACTAGGTATCTATCCATAGGAAAAGAAGTCCACATGAAAAAGACACCTGCACATTCATATTTATAGCAGCACAATTCACAATTGCAAAAATATGGAACCAGCATAAATGCCTTTCAACCAATGAGTGGATAAAAAATGTGGTATATATGGGATGGAATATGATTCAGCCATAAAACAACTGCAGAACGGCCTTGGCAACAACTGGATGGAGCTGGAGTCCATTATTCTAAGTGAAGTAACTCAGGAATGGCAAATCAAATATTGTATGTTCTCACTTACAAGTGGAAGCTAAGCTATAAGGATGCAAAGGCATAAGAATGATAGAATGGACTTTGGGGACTCGGGGGGAAGTTTGGAAGGGAGGAGTTAGGAATAAAAGACTGCGTATTGAGTACAGTGTACACTGCTTGGGTGACAAGTGCACCAAAATCTCAGAAATCATCACTAAATAACTTATCCATGTAACCAAAACCACCTGTTCCCCTAAAACTATTACATTTTTCAAGAAAGAAAGTAATATAGTAGAGTTATAAGATCCAAGAGCCAAGATGTGGGTACCGGTTAGATACAAAGCATAGAGTACTCATATTTCAAATAAACAAAAGCAGTACAGAGATTACAAACAGGTTTAAAAATAACTTGCCAAAAATGATATATTTTTCCATAATCTGCAAAACAGACATCAATACCGAGCTGTATTTTGTATTGTGTATTACTGTATGTCATCAATTCTAAGACGTAATTTGTTTTTCTTACTTAAATGTTTTACAATTTGGCAATTGGAGGTGCCTTAAAAGTAAAGTGGGCAACTTCTTAGCGGCATATAAAATAACGGTGCATCATCTGTTAACCTCTGAGTCAATGGAATGTGGTAATTTAATTAATTGTCAAGTCAAAATTTATGTATTCATTCACTCATTCATTCAAATCACAAGAAAGAGCAATCATTTCAGAAAGAGAATGGCCAAACTAGTTGTTCTGGGCTCCACATCATGTGGTGTGGCTAACATTTTTGTGGAGAATTCTCCAAATGGATATTGAAGATAATTTCCAAGCCATGAAATTAATAGGCCAAAGAGTATGTATAATTTTACAGTCAATAAATAAAATGTTGTTGTTGTTGTTGTTGTTTTCAATTTACATTCTAACCTTGGATTATGTGGGAATGAACATTTCCCATATTTCTGGGAGCACAGTACCTTAATACGAGCATGATTTCTGTGGCATTCCTTTTTTATTATTTTCTTTAAATCTATCTTACTCTCCCCTTCGTAGTCATCTCGTGTTTTAGGTGAAGTTAGGTCTGATTCACCTTTGAGAGGGCAAATGGCTTGGAGAGAGAATCAGATTGTCCAGTCTTACTTGACTCCAAAGACCAGATAAAGAATGAGACTAAGACAAAACTGAAATAATTAGAGATCTTCTTAAACATTTTGCTGGGTCCATTAAGAAAATAAAAACATGATTTTATTTTATTTTGCTTTGTTTATTTAGTAATCTAAAGTTTGAAGGAAGTACAGACTCTGTCAGTGGTCCCTGTATTCAATCAAACTTTATCTTTCCAATGGTGTTTTTCATTTTGCTTTGACTTTGCCAACATTTTCTGGAGCGCATAGCCTGAAAATTAGAATTAACTTACTTGTTGATAAAGAACCAATAGTGTCAAACTATATGAAGTAATTCTAAGCGAAGTTTTCCTTGAATACTTAATCTTTCACAAGTGATTTAATTACTATATACCTCCTTCCTAAGAACCACCTCCTGCCTTTTGGAAAGGAGAAAAGAAGAGGTAATTAAGAGATTTGCTGTTTACCTGAGATAAGGGTATATACAGCAGCTGGGAACACTGCCTGGCATGAGACAAGCACCCAAAGAATGGCAGTCATTACAATTGTTCACTGAGTTTAAAATTTAGAAACATTTATTCAACACTTACTGTGCCATGGACTTGGATTCTCTAGTAGCAAGTTTTATTTTGTTTACAGCAAAACAGAGCTGCCCTCAGTTACCACTAGGCTTTCCCATGGGAAAAATAAATGGCTCAGGTCAGTATTTAGAGAAAACAACAGCAAAAACAACCATAACAGCATCATTTTAAGTGAGAAAAATATGTTAGGACTGTACATTCTGGCCAGCTTGACTTGGCTGTTACTTGCTCTGATTAGCAGTAAATCTGTAGAGTTTGCTGAAACCAAGGGTGTTCCCCATACATTACAGTATTTTGCACCTGAAACCCACTTCAAATCTGGGAGTGAGAATAATGGCCCTTATACATACCTTACTCATCATGGGAAAAAAACTATATGACCGAATGGAAATCATTCTAAGACCACATTATGAGGAACATATGCCAAATATGTCTCATATATTACAGAGCATCTCTCTTTTTAATGAAAAACTTTTAGCAGACCATAAATATGATTTAAATTTCTCCAAATCATTTAAATCTGAATTGTTATTTAAAAGAAAATACATCAGAAAAATACTTAAGCAGCACAGCATTCAATGGTTTAATCATTTCCCCTTATTTTGATTTTTTTATAATTACAAGCTTAATTAGTTTTAGTATAATATCTTCAGCTTTTCTAAATTTGTTGGTTGATACGTTCAATAGATTTCTTCTTACATATATTTTAAATACCATAGAACTAGACTGAATATTAATCCCCGATAAATGGAAAAATATAGAGAAAAACTAGTCACAGTTTATGAATTTAGTACCATGGTATATTATTTGTTCTATAATTTCAAACTTCAATAATACATTTTTATAAGCCAAATTTTTCAAAATTTCCTTTGTATTCAATTAGAAAATTAGATTTTTTTCCAAATGTAATTTAGCTTGGATTTATACATTTTTGTTTGACTATTTCCAGAGGAGAAAAATATTTATTATCAGCAATACTTAGGAATTAGATAATATTGTGTAGCTTATCATATTATGTAGGGAACAATTTTTCCCACTTTTTATTTTACACCCAGAGTTGTCCCACAGTATCATATTACTTATCTCCCAAGGCACACACACTATTATGATATTATCATAGAGTTTAACCACATTTCTAAGATGAAAAGCTTCCTCCTTGACATTATGGTGGTAGGAAATGATTGTTTTGCATTTTGAAAATGCAGAATAAGCATTTATCTGGGTCAATTCTTTGTTCATTTTAACACATTAACAATAAAAATGTCTACAGAATATAGGGTATCACATACACAGTGACTGTGGATTTACAAATGTTACATTTCAATGAAATAACTATTTCTTTTGACCGTGGATCTTTATTTCACTCAAGCTTGTCCAAAAAGGCTTGAATCCCCCCAAGAGAACTGGATCTTCCTTTTCATAGAGAGGAATGTGCTGAGATGCAATATTTCTACTGAAAAGACTGATGATGCATCTACTGTTTCTCTATTAAAAATAATTTTATCTGAAATATTGAAAATATTATATGTTTGCTTATGAGGATTTTAATTAGCCAATTTAAATGATATAATAACTGATAGCGGGTCTACCTGGTTTTCGCAAGTGGTTTCCAAAAAGCTTTACAGAAATGGTGTAACCTCACCGCACAGATAGAGACAAACACAAACACAGACATAGATTAGATTAGATTCTGCTGATATAGATTATAAAGTATACATAACACACCACATTAACATGGCTCAACACACCCAAAATTGTTGTAATTTTGTTTAACTGGAGATTACACTATGTAAAGGTTAGCAGATAATTTAAAGACTACCTTTATTAAATCATTTTTGAATTTGCTTATTAATGTTTGTAGTTTTCATTTAATATAGTAAGTTGTGTCAAGACAAAGTTAACCTCATAAGGGGAGCTGGCATATATTCCTTTCTCTTCTACTGTCTAGCAATTTTGGGGTAGAAACTAGTAACATTTTTAATTTTTTCTTAAATGTCTGTTAGAAACTGCCAGTGAAGCTATGTGTGTCTGGTGTTTTCTTTGTGGGATACTTTTTAATTACAAACTAAATTTTATTAAAATATATAGGATAAAAAAGATAGAAGACTATTCAATATATGAATTTCTTCTTGAGTAAGCATTGGTAATCTATGCTTTTGAAATTATTTGTCTGTTTCATTTAACATATCAAATTCATTGAAATTAGTTGTTCACAACATACTCTCATTATCCTATTAAATAACATCTATAGCGATAATGGTAATATGTGTTTTCTCTTATTTTCTTGACCAATCTGAGTAGAGTCTTGTCTATTATATGGACGTATTTTTTTTGAAAACATCTTTTGGTTTGATCAATGTTCTCTATTTTTGTTTTTTAATTTCATTTATTTCTGCTCTTATCTTTAATATTCCCTACCCTCTGCTTGATTTATACTTAATTTCCTCTTCTTTCTCTAAGTTCTTAAGGGAAAAGCTTAGACTGCTTGCATGTCTTCGTTTGAAACTCATCTGTTCATGTTTCTTGCCTCCTTTTTAATGGGGTTGTTATTTGTTTTTTGCTTGTTAAGTTCCTTATAAATTCTGAGTACTAGATCTTTGTCAGATATATAGCTTGCAAATGTTTTCTCACATTCTGTAGATTGTCTGATTAATCTGTTGATAGTGTCTTTTGCTGTGAAGAAGCTCTTTAGTTTAATTAGGTACAATTTTTCAATTTTTGTTTTTGTTGTAATTGCTTTGGAAAATTTAGTCATCAATTACATCCCAAGGCCAATGTCCAGAATGATGTTTGCCATGCTTTCTTCTAGGATTCTTAGTTTGAGGCCTTACATTTAAAACTTTAATTCATCTTCAGTTAATTTTTGTATATGGTGAAAGGTAGGAGTCCAGTTTCTTTCTTCTGAATATGGCTAGCCAGCAATGAAACGCCCAACGTCAGAGAAATGCAAAGCAAAACAATAATGAGACACCATCCCACACCAATCAGAATGGTTATTATTAAAAAGTCAAAAAAGCAACAGATGTTGGTGAGACTGAGGAGAAAAGAGAGAACGTGTACATTGTTGGTGGGAATGTAAATTAGTCCAGCTACTGTGGAAATCAGTTTGGACATTTTCCAAAGAACTTAAAGCAGAACTAACATTCAACTCAGTAACCCCATTACTGGTATATATTCAAAAGAAAATAAACTGTTCTACCAAAAGACACATGTATTTTCAATGCAGTACTAGTCACAATAGCAAAGACATGCAATGAACCTAGATATCCATCGATAGTAGATTAAAGAAAATGTGGTAGATACACATCATGGAATGCTACGCAGTCATGAAAAAGAACAAAGTAATTTCCTTGCAGCAATGTGGAGGCAGCTAGGGGCTATTATCCTAAGTAAATTAATGCAGGAACAGAGAACCAAATAGGGCATATTCTCACTTATAAGTGGGAGGTAAACACTGGGTAAGCATGGACATAAAGATGACAACAATAAACTCTGGGTCCTACTAGAGTGGGGTGGGAGGAAGGAGGACGAGGATTGAAAAACTAACTATTAGGTACTATACCCACTACCTAGGTGTCAGGATTGATTGTAACAAATACCTCAGCATCATGTAATACACCCTTGTAATAAACCTGCACATGTACCCTGAATCCTAAATTAAAGATTTTAAAAAAGCAAATATATATGTGTGTGTGTGTGTGTGTGTGTGTGTGTGTGTGTGTGTGTGTGTCTGTGTGTATCTTTTTAATTCCATTTGTGACTACCACTTTAATCCATGGCTTATTTAGAAGTTTACTTTCCAAATATTTAATAATTTCTAGTTTAATTATATTTTTGTCAGATAATATACATCACATGATTTCAATTCTGTTGATGTTTGTTTAATGATCCAGATATGGGTTACTAGGTGACTATCATGTGTGCACTTAAAAAGAATGTGTATTTTGCTCTTTGGGGGTTATATGTTAAATAAATGTCAATTTCGTTAAGTTGGTTGATAGTGTTATTCAGGTCTTCTATACATTTATTGATTTTCTCACTTTTTGTAATATTGGCTACTAAGAGACAAACGTTGCAGTTTCTAACTCTAATAGTGGATATGCACATTTCCTTTTGGTTCCTATCAGTTTTTGCTTTGTATGCATTAAAATTATGTTGTTAGGTGCAAACACATTTGGCATTACATTTACATTTATTGTAATTTTAATATCGTTGGATTTAAAGCTACCATATACTAGTCACATATTCTCGTTACATTCTATTTGCCCCACATATTCCCCATTCTTTTTTTCTTTTTTCTGCCTTTTGAATTAACTGAATTTTTATGATATCATTTTTTTCTCCACTAATGGCTTCTACGTTATATCTCTTAGTCTTGCCTGGTGCACCTAGGACCTGTGGTGTGTCCTTTTCAGCATTCTTCCTTCTCCTTCCAGTGGCAGCCAAACTCTGTCTTCTATCTGTGGTTGCCTTTGGGCACGTGTTGTGTCACCTGACCTCTCTTGGAAGAAAAATGGTTCTTCTGCTCAAGAGTGGTCTGTTCCTCTGCTCAAAGGTGGTCTTGTCTTTCCTCAAGCAGAGAGATTTTGCTTCTACCTCAGCTTTAGAAGAAAACTCACTAAGATGGTTTCCAATATCTTACCCAGAACAAAAGCATTTTCCTTCTACTCCTCCCCAAGAAGCAAGAGCTTTTTTCCTGCTTTGGGGAAGAGGGGTGAGAGAATGTGTTCCCCCAGAGACTTAACATTATTGCACACTTCTCTGGTCTTTTGCCCTGTCCCAAATCTTTCTCTTGAGCACCAATAAAAGTCAATGGAAAATAACGTAGGATTGATTGCAAACTCTCTTTGTTTCTGTGGCCCACAAGTGTCTCAAACCAACTCGTCTTGCTGTAATTGGGATTTGCTAGCTCATGCAATTCCCCAGCTTCTGATTGCTTATAGGTAGCCACCTTTTTCTCATATGCTCTGCCAAATCTGAAACAGCCTATGTCACCTGTCTTCATTGGAGAGATCTTGCTCCTCTTTGAAATTCAGTTTATTTGATGGCTTTGCCACCACAGCTCTCTGATGAGCTCAAGAAGATTATAAATGTTGAGAGAATCAGACTTCTTCTCTATGGTCAGGTGAGAAAATTCAAGTGGGATCCATGTTCTCTTAGGACTTTCTACTGCCAAGTAGAAGCCCAAGTCTTCTTTCTCGTGTGAGATTAATAGGACATTTTCTTTGGTATCTTTTATTGAAGTATGTTTCACAAAATACCTGAACTGCTAAATAGTTCTGGAAATCAGATGAGAAAAAAACAAACAAATGAACAGCACCACCACAAAAGTCTAGGAAATGAATCCCTTGTTTTCCAAAATATATATGATCACGGAATTCTATATTTTGCTTGAGAAGCTTTTTTGAGTGAGGGATTCTAAGTATTTTCCCTCTCTCTTTCTCCCTCCTTCTTCTTTATCTCTCTTTTAATTAGAAAATTTTGACTATGTTTCAGTCAATCTGCACTGCTACTGTACTCTGATTTCTCAATAATAGTTACATAAACAAATCTTTGCTTTTTTGTTTACTATTGGAACACCTTCCTAGGTAAATTTGGATGGTTTTTACTCTTCCCAAAATCGATCTACCAAGATTTACCATTAATATGTAAAAATCTGAATTTGCAAAGTATAAATCGATTTCCAATAAAAATGTTCTTCTGTTAATTTATCGTGATATTTATATAAGTACTGTTAATAATGACGTCTTACATTTATCTATAAAATTGTTATTCATCACAGAATAGTAAATATTTCTGAACTAATTGGCTACACTGACTTACACATTAGATTGTAAAGAACTATTATCATCGCTGAGATTATTTCTTCCTACAATGTAAGCATCTATTAAATATTATCATAATGTCCAAAAAAACTTTTGTCTATTTACAGAATTCATAAAGCCAAGAATGATTATAATGTCGACAACGACATCAGCATTTTGTTAGAAAGGTTCAAAAACAATATTTAAGTAGATACCAAAGGAAACAAAATAAATTCTTTATTTATTTAAACATCTGAGGTAATTTTTTGTGTTATATCTTAAACTATTCAAAAAAAGGCTGAAAGGGAGTAGCTAATGTGAAACTAGTCCTTCATTTTTCATACATCTGTATGAAACCTTCACTATTCCTTTTCTGTCAAACTATTTCTTGAATAATTTGTTATTTATCTTATATGTTGTTCTGTATTTCACCTTTAGCGGGCTATACGTTTGTGGGTTTTAAACATTGTCTATCCTTTGTAGACACTTTTTCTTCATCACCAGAGGAATTTCATGAGACAATATAAATAATCCTTAAACAAATTCTGTTTTGGCCAGGCGCAGTGGCTCACGCCAGAACTTTGGGAGGCCGAGGTGGGCGGATCACCTGAGATTGGGAGTTCTGGACCAGCCTGACCAACATGGAGAAACCCTGTCTCTACTAAAAATAAAAAATTAAAATAGCTGGATATGGTGGTGCGTGCCTGTAATCCCAGCTACTCAGGAGGCTGAGGCAGGATAATCACTTGAACCTGGGAGGTGGAGGCTGCGGTGAGTCAGGATCATGCTATTGGACTCCTACCTCCTAGGCAACAAGAGTGAAACTCCGTCCCCAAAAAAAAAAAAAAAAAAAAAAAAAAAAAAAAAAAAAAAAAATTTCTTTTATTATTGAAGCCTTTGAGATGCCTTCAAAAAAGTGTGTTGTTATGTTAACTATATGAATCTTAGCAGAGTAAAATTTTATTATAAATTTTATTCTTGGTCTTTCTGCTCTCAAGTTGTCTGCATCTAATAAATAGATGAAATGAGGACCCACTATATCCTAAATCGAGTACTTTAGCTAATTTTAGTATGCCTTCTCAGTTTTTTGAGTCATTTTCTGAAAGCTTAAAGCACAACACAGTGCAAGAATAATATAACAAAGATTCATATAGTAAATTCCCAACACGATTTTATCATTTTTTTCAGCTTTCTTCGAAATATTTTTAAAATAGCACATAATTAATATTTTGGTGGCCATTCTTTTTATTTTCTTTCCCTAATGGCATAAAGAAACAACTACAATGAACTTATATTAAAACTTCCACAAGGCATTGTTTTTTGTAGAGCTTGAGAGGAAATTTTGTTATTGCTTTTCTTTTAGTTGAATCTATTGACACGTATTTTTTATGTGACTTGAGATTTTTTGCCCTGCAAATTTACCTCAGTGAAGATTTTTTTTATGGCAGTTCCACTTCCTAGCTGGTAAAGATGGCCCCTATGGAGTGGTTTTTGTTTTTGCCTCATCTAGAGATCTATGGATTTCTGTTGAACATGGCACTCCATTCCTTAAAAGACGCTTTCCATCAAACCTTTAGTAATTCTCCTTTGAGTACTTTCTGACCAGGTTCGACCTTAGCCTGAGAAAGAATTCTGCTAAATCAATTTAGCGAAAATCCCCCGATCTTGGTATCTGACCATCATCCATATCTTATTACCCTGGCCTACTTTCAGAGATAATTCTGATGAGTCAAACTAAAATCTCCCTTACTCCTGATGTTTTACCTCAGTAATTTTCCACTCATTAACTGAGCCTTGCTACTTGGCTATCAATTCCCACTTGTACATACTGTATTTGGAATTGAGTTCAATCTCGCCCCCATTGCAAGACCCCATTGCCATGGTTCCTATATCTGTTGCAATGACACCTCTTGAATAAAGACTGCCTCACCATCTTTAATAAGTGCCCAGAGAGGACTTTCTCCTTTATTACTGCATCTACAAAAAGCTGGCAGGAGTTTTGTTCATTCTTCTTTAAAGACCAGGAAGTCTTTAGATTCCTGGCTGACTTTAGGTATGTAAGTTTTAGTTCTTTTCTTTCTGAGTGGCGTGAAGTTAGACACACCAGCTTTAGCCATTAAACCTAGCCTTAAACGTTCAAGGCCCCTGTGAATAATTTCAGAATAAGCCCACCAATACCTTCTGGACTTGAGCTGTATTTTATTTTAAGGTAGAGATGGTGTTTCACCATGTTCCCCAGGCTGGTCTCAAACTCCTGGACTCCAGCGATCCTCCTGTCTCAGTTTTCCAAAATACTGGGATTAAAGGCATGAGCCACCACACCTGGCCTGTACAGCTTTTTGCTGCTTGCTCTAGCCATTACATTATATATACAAGACATCAATAGATTGCACTGATATTATCATTTCACTAGTTAGAAAGAACTATAGAAATTGTACTTCCCATTACATGACTTTACCTTCCCTTATATGAGATATAATGTAATTTTTTTTCCTGTGGACATTTAGAATCATTTTAGACAGTTACAATGATTGCTTCTGTCCTGAAACATGATCTGGAACACTAGATAGGAGAAGGAAAGTCAATTGTATCTACTCATACTTTTTCGTACCAAGTCCTTTCTTCCTTTCTGATGTTCCAAGATTGGTTCTTTTAGCATTTTCTTTCCTTTTCCAGACTTTCCTATAGTTATTCTTTTAGGGAAGCTGTGGTTGCTACAATTTTTTTTAGTTTTCCTTCATCTGAAAATGTTTTGATGTTCCCTTAATTCTTGAAAGATATTTTCACTTGACAAAGGATTCTGGGTTGACAGTTCTTTTCTTTCATCTCATGATATATATTGTGTTGCTTTCTTCTTGCCCTCATTGTTTCTAATGTTAGGTCCATTGCCAAACAAATTGTTTTTCCTTTATGGATAAATGTTGTTTCCCTCTCATTGCTTTCCAGATTCTTTCTTCATCTTTAGTTTTGCAGAAGCTTGACTTTGATTTGTCTTGGTGTGGATTTCTTTAGTTTTATCTTATTTGGGGTGTGCTCAGCTTCTTGAATAAGTTGGTTTATGTCATTTGTCAAATGTGCCATTTTCCACTGTTGTTTTCTCAAAAACTTTTTAAACTCCACTTGGTTTTCCTTTTCTGGCAAAGACTCAAATGACATAAAAGTTAGGTCTTTTGCTGTAGTCTCACAGATGCCTAAGGATTTGGGTGTTTTTGCTGTTTTTTGTTTTGGTTTATTTACTCTGTGTTGCTTAGATTGTATAATTTTATTACTCTATCTTTAAGTTCACTGATTATTTTTTCCTTTGTCTCCTACATTATGCTACTGAGTCAACCCACTGAGTTTTTAATTTTATTTTGGTTTTTATATTTTTTAATCCCAGAATACTTATTGGTTATTTTTTTTTTTACATTTTCCATTTCTTTGCTGAGACTTTCTATTGATTTGTTGGGACTTTAAAAAAACTATTTGTTTCAAGTATGTTCAGACTTGGTCACTGAAATATCTTTATCATGGCTACATTAAAATCTTTGTCATAGAACGGTGTGGTGGCTCACACCTACAATCCCAGAACTTTGGGAGGCTGAGGTGGGCAGATCATGAAGTCAGGAGATCGAGACCATCCTGGCTAACACAGTGAAACCCCACTTCTAACAATAATAATTTAAAAAATTACAAAAAATTAGCTGGGCATGGTGGCAGATGCCCGTAATCCAGCTACTTTGGAGGCTGAGGCAGGAGAATCGCTTGAACCGAGGAGGCGGAGGTTGCAGTAAGCCGAGATCGTGCCACTGCACTTCAGCCTGGGCAACAGAGCAAGACTCCCGTCTTAAAAAAAAAAAAAAAAAACTTTCTCATATAGCGCTAACATATTTGTCTTATGAGGATTAGTGTCTGTCGTTACGTTTTTCATTCAATCTGTTTTCTTCCTGGTTGTTGGAATGATGAGCAACTTCCTACTGAAACCTAGACATTTGGGGCACTATTTTATAAGTAGGATCTGATTCATACTTCATTTTAGTTGGCCTTTTCTGACACTACTATGGCAGAAGTGAGAGGGCCACCATCTCATTACTGCCAGATGGTTTCAGAAGCCTGCTTCACTGTTCCATCACTCTTGACACTGAGGAGTTGTGCTTCCTGGTTACAGATGAGTGACAGGGGAGTTCTTATTCCCTAGTAGGCTACCACTCATACGGAATGTCTCACTGTTGTTGCTAAAATAACCTCCACTGACCACAGGAAGAAGGGGTCTCATTACTACTAGGTGGTAGTGAAAGTCTTGACTTTCCACTAGGCTTCCTCTTATACCATTCTGTTTGGTAGTTAGACATTAGCAAGGCATAAGAGAAGAGAGCAAAAAAGGCTGTCACTAAGGCCGCCCGTGGCTCGCCCATCTAAGTAGAGTCCCAGAACTGCCCTAACTCCACACTAATGGATGAAGTTCCTGGTAAAGTCTGTGGCCAGAAAATCATGGAGAATGAAAAACTAGGGAAAATCTCCTAAAATGGCACAGGCCCAGTAACATAGAACTGTGTCCTCAAGTTCACCCAAAGCTCATATACCATCATTATAATCAATTTACGTCTGGTTTTACCTCCTGACTGTGGGCTTTTCTTAACAAATTATGGGTATGAATGTGCACAGTTTAATTTTAGCTATATAACCAGAAACTGCCAATCAAATGCCATCATCCTGTCATTCAGACATAGCCCAAACCTCAACTCTTCCCCACAAAACCCCCATAAAAGTCGCCTGGGTTTTGTAAAGAGGGGCTGATTTCACTTCAGGAAAATCAGTTCACTCTCCCTCTGAGTGTGTATTACTATGCTTCAATAAACTTTGCTTTGAGCTTGCATTTTAGTGTTAGTTTGCAATTCTTTGCTCACTATCACAAGAACTGAGATTGTTGGTCCAGAGCTTTCAGCTCCATCGACCTCCTCAGTTAAAGGGTCTATCCCAGTGCAGAATTCCCAGTAATATCTTCAGTAGGAAAAAGGAGTGGTGTCTCATTATCTCCAGGGGAAGTGAAGTCTAAGTATTGACACTTGAGTGTAGGGAGACTCATTTCCACCTAGTGGAGAGGAAAATTCCAGCTCCCTACACAGCATTTTTTCATAGTACTTAGGTACACAGTTGGGGTACTTCACAATCACTTGAAAATGTTGGAAGTCCAGGCTCCCTATTCAGCCCTGTCTGATTTGGGTGAATATTGGCTACATTATTTTTAAAATCTTATTTAGATGCAAGAGAGCAATTATTGTCTAAAGTTTTCTCTCTTGCTAGATTTACTTTGTTCTTGCCCCTTGGCTACAAAGAGAAGAGGGTTTAGTTGGACTTTTTTGTTGTTTATTTTATCTGTACCCATCATATCTAATGTTTCTGGGCTTTCTAGTTTCTGGATTTTCTAGTTTGTCAGCTCCAAGTCTTATTTATATAATGCAAAAACAATAAGATAAAATAAAATAAAATAAACCAGGGAACTTACCTATTCCTTGGTTCCTGAGGTCCCTAGCTAGTTGGTCACCTTCTCCCTACATTTCAGAGTCATGTTTTTCATAGACATATTTTTCAAATTTCTAATTGCACTTAGAAGAAAGAATAGGAAAACCTATGTCTAATTCATCTTTCCAGAAGCAAAAGTTTTTAAACTAATTTTAGAGTGATTATTTGAGAGGAAAGAAGCAAGCCTAAGTGTTGTGGGTCTGAAGTTTAACTCTTCAATTATTAGAGACTGATATAAACACGCTAGAAATTTGGGTACAAAAAGGCTTTAAACATGGAGCTGTGGCTATTTAACTGAAGATCAGTCATCAATTCCTAATTTCTTCAATTATTTCCATTTCTGGCTGTGGAGCGCCAGATGTTAGCTATACCAGTAGGATGTCATAGAATAATAAGAATATTGAGTGTAGATTCAAGCAAAGGAAAAACAATTTCACTTAAATTTTTAAAATTATAAATTGTCAATTTACAATTTTTTTAAAATGTCTTAAAGTAAGAAAAAATAAAGATTCTTTTACATTATGCTTCTGGCTTCTACTGTTAAAAAATAAGGAATCTTTCTCTACTTCTTCAAAATTTAAATCTACTTAGTTTTCCTGTACTTTCTAGCTCTTATTTTTGTGTCCATCACTTTTTAGTAGTTCTTATAAATATGCCCTTCCTTAATTTGTTTTCATTTCTTAGTGGAAAATTATAAAAAAATAAAAAATATATAGTGTCCATAAGTGCCCCTTTTTTTGCATACATGTTATTGCAAAGTAATATTACAATTCCTCCCCTCTGTCTGTGGAAGGCAGAATTCGAAGAAGATCTCGACCATTCCTACCTGCTGCTCTACACAGCCTATATGATACCTTCTTGAGTATGAGCAATATCAGTGACTAGGATGAAATATTTCTCCCATGATTAGGTTATGTTATCTGGCAAAGGTGAAGGGATCTTTCAGATGCAATTAAGCCTCTAATCAGTTGACTGTGAGTTAATCAAAAAGGACATCAGCACATTTGGACCTCACCTAACAGGTGAGTCCTTTAAAAATGGTATAGAAGTAAGGGACAAGATACAGCAGCAAAAATTATCTTACTAGTCTTAAAAAAAGAAGCCACCATGAATCTTGTAATTTCAAGGAAATAAATTCTGCTAACCATCTGGGAGCCTGGAAGATAGCCCTGAGACTCCCACATGACCCTAGCCCTGGCCCATGCTTGATTGCAGCCTTGTAAGTACTCAAGCAAAGGATCCAGTTGGCTCTGAATCTACAGAAAGGGTGACAGTATTAAATGCATGTTGTTTGAAACCGCTAAGTCATAATTTGCTATGCAATAAGAAAATAACTAATACGTGTCCCTCTCTGTATCCCTTGAATTTAGTTTGACAATGTAACTTTGTCAGTGGGATGTTGCCAAAGGTGACATGAACAGAGGCTTCAAAGCATCTTAAATGATGGGGCTTGAAACTCTGAGATCATTATGTAGAAAAGGCTGAGCTAGTTTGCTAAGTGATGAGAGACGTGGCCTAGCTATCCTCATCATCCTAGATTACACTGAGCTAATGACTGGGTATGTGAATGTGTCCATTTTAGACAATTCAGCCCCAGCCCAGCAACCAGCTAAGCATAAACACAATGTGGGCCAACAGCGTGTGACTGAGCCAGCCCAGACTGAAAGTGGTTCTAAGCCACTACAATTTGGGGAAGTTACTTAGAAAAGTCCACTGATGTCTTGTATTTCTCTGGGTCAAAAACAAACAAATAAACAAAAATGGCTACCCGAGTTCAAATTCTATCACCATCGTCCTTTACTAGTTACTTGACTTGTATTAACCACTTTTCCCCATCTTTGAGTAGGGTATGATATGATTACCTTAGAGTATTTTTGTAGTGACTATAGGAAATTGATGTAATACATGTCTTAGCATATACTTTATGTCATGGTCTATTCTATGAATCAACCTGGCTAGGCCACAGCATCCAGATGTTTCATAAAACATAATTCTAGATGGTTCTGTGAAGGCATTTTCTTTTAGATGCAATTAATCATTAAATCAGTAAACTTTGAGTAAAGAAATTACCCTTCAGAGTGGGATTGAGCCTCATCCAATCAGCTGAAGACCATACAAGCAAAAGGTTGACTTCTTGCCAGTAGACCACCTTGGACTCAAACTGCAGCACTTTTCTGGGTGTCTTGCCTGCCAGTGTCTGTCTGTCTGTCTCTGTATCTGTCTCTTTCTTGATATATGTATAGATAGATATATATCTGTATCTATACTATCTATCTATCTATCTATCTATCTATCTATCTATCTATCTATCTATCTATCTATCGATATCTAGATCCTATTTGTTGTTTCTTTGGAGAACCCTGGCTAATACCAGTGTATATACAATGGGTAACTATCATCACTTTTCCTGACTATAGTTGTTCAAAATATGCTGAAATAGCTCTGTGTTTAGTGATATCTGGGTCTAATCTTATTGTCCTTGGGTTTTTCCTTTGTTGATCTTTGGATCGCTGGGGCAGAATACAAATGCATGTGCTGTTATCAAAAGTAAAATATTTGTGAATAGGTGAAACCCAGTATGAAAATTCACAAACATGATTGAATTTGCTATAATCTAATATGTTAAACAAATATAAAATTTTTTACTGTAACCCACACTATTCAGTAATATTATACCACATTCAATAATTTATGAATCTCATATCACAGATAAGGATAAATTAGCTACAAGAAATCATATTTTATAATTCTAAAATCTTGAAATCATATATTAATTAGTAATTTAGGACTGAATCATTTGGCAAAAAGAACAATTGGTAAACCAAAATAAATTTGTCCTTTTAATAAATGTTTATTAATGTAAAAAAGCGACACTGGGTTGGCCGGGCGCAGTGGCTCAAGCCTGTAATCCCAGCACTTTGGGAGGCCGAGACGGGCGGATCACGAGGTCAGGAGATCGAGACCATCCTGGCCAACACGGTGAAACCCCGTCTCTACTAAAAAAATATAAAAAACTAGCCGGGCGATGTGGCGGGCGCCTGTAGTCCCAGCTATGTGGGAGGCTGAGGCAGGAGAATGGCATGAACCCAGGAGGCGGAGCTTGCAGTGAGCTGAGATCCGGCCACTGCCCTCCAGTCTGGGCGACAGAGCGAGACTCCGTCTAAAAAAAAAAAAAAAAAAAAAAAGCGACACTGGGCATATGAAATTTTAGCAAAAAAACCATGTGCCCTATACAACTACACTGCCTTGTATAAAAAAATTGTCAAATCTAATTGTGGCTTTAATTTATGTTAAATATTTCACTTTGTGCTCTAACTTATAATCTTAAATGTTTTCTCGAATTTCAGAAAAAAAAAAAATACTTCCTGAGTACTGTTTAAGTAATTGAAGGAATTTTGAAGTAGTTTCTATTTTGTAAACAATGTCTCTAGGAGAACAAACAAACCAACTTTACCAGAGGGTAGAAAACAGGATTGGGAGCTCAGTTCGCAAATGGCCAGAACATCTCTTTTATAATTACCAAACAATAGTTCAACAACTTCAAACTCATAATCCAAAATGCCCTGTTCTGAATTTTTCCCACCACATTATTAACTAGGTGATTTTTAAAGCAATGAGACCAAAATTACTCTAAGATGCAATAAAATTAGCTGCATAATGGTATACAGTCACATGTCACTTAACTATGGGAATAGATTCTGAGAAATGCATCTTGAGGTGACGTGGTCCTCTTAACATCACAGAATACACTTACCTAAGCCTAGAGAGTATACACTATATGGTAAAAGCAGTTGCTGCTAGGCTACAAACCTGCACAGCATGCTCCTGCACTAAATACTGTAGGCAATTAAAACACAATGGGAACTATTTGTGCATCTAAACATGTCTAAACATAAAAAAGGCAATGCTTTGAGCTAAGACGAAATGAGGGCTACAACCTCACTAAGAAATAAGAATTTTTCAGCACCATTATAACCTATGAGACCATCTTTATATATGCATCCACCCTTGACTGAAACGTTGATATGTGGTAAATGACTTCTTTTTGATCTGCCAGGGATTATGACTAAGAAGGAAAATGAGAGAAATGCTATTACTATACTAAAGGTATAAGAATGTAGCAAAAAAAAAGTTTAATATGTTTCTATAATTTGCCTTTTAAGTGATAGATTCATATTGTAAAAAATATGTTCATACTGTAAAAAATACATGATATAAATGCAAGTCATATTATCACATATAATTTTACATTATTAGATTATATTGTAGATTAATAGATTATCCTTTTAATTAATTTAGACTAATACTGTAGTCCAAACATCCTAATAGTGAATAGGAATAAACAAGGCTGAAAAAATATGTGATTCATCGTAAGTGAAAAAAAATGATGTCTAATGTTTAATATTTCAGACACAGGCCGGGCGCGGTGGCTCAAGCCTGTAATCCCAGCACTTTGGGAGGCCGAGACGGGCGGATCACAAGGTCAGGAGATCGAGACCATCTTGGCTGACACGGTGAAACCCCGTCTCTACTAAAAATACAAAAAAAAAACTAGCCGGGCGAGGTGGCGGGCGCCTGTAGTCCCAGCTACTCGGGAGGCTGAGGCAGGAGAATGGCATGAACCCGGGAGGCGGAGCTTGCAGTGAGCTGAGATCCGGCCACTGCACTCCAGCCCGGGAGACAGAGCAAGACTCCGTCTCAAAAAAAAAAAAAAAAAAAAAAATTTCAGACACAAACCGAAACATCATTGGTCATACATTTTTGTCAGACAGTTGGTAAAATACTTTAAAGCCTGCTTTTATTTTTGGACATTTGCTCACTTTACTTCACATACCTGAAATTGGTATACTATAATACCCTATGTAACTAATAGGAGCTTAATACTGTACTGTGCTAGTGTTATGTTTTATTTATATTTTAATGATTTGGGTGTAATTTCTTAGGTCTCTGGTAATTTGCAAGGCAATTTAAAAATTTTCAACAGCCTAACAGAATATTGCAGTCTTTAATGACATATTTAAGAAACAAACCAGAAGACTTAAGAAGAAAATTGATCCCTAATTTTCCAAGAAATGTACACAAAACAGTATCAACCCAAGTAAATGTTCCTAAAATGTGGTTAAATCATAAAGTACATTAAACCAAATCTAACAAGAAGAAAGACTGTGCTTAATTTTGTCAAAAAGTTGTCTTTTGACAAAAGTATAATGCTACCCTGTGAGTAAGCAGAATAATCCCACTAGCCATCAAGAGATCTATTAAAAAAAAAAAAAAAAAAGTGAGAGAAAGAAGAAAACAAAAATCAAGCATTCATTTACATCAAAATGGAAGACTGATAGGGCATCCTGTATTACAAAATTCTGGTCATATGATAGATGAAATAAGACAGATGTAAGTTTCTTTTTCAAGCTAAGTGCTTTTCATTTACCAGTTTACAGGCCTTTTGGGAGGAGTTAAGCAACTTTGGAGATTCCTTTTATTTTATTACTCAGTCAGATATGTAGTATAGGGAGACTTGTTAAACATTTATTGAATTTCTGCCTTCAGGCCAATTATTTACATAAATTAAAGGTTTCTGAGGAACGCAACATATCAAGATGTTATATTTTCTAATATCATAAGGCACCTGAATACACTAAACTTGCAATTCTGAGGGAAAACAGTATTGATTCTCTGTTCAGGAATATGCAGATATTTCTACCTGGACACAGTGTTGTGACGGAAAAATCAGCACCGGAGATTATGCTTATAACACATTAGTGAGCTACCTTCATGCTGTCCTAGAATCTGGAAAAAGTAGAGCATTTTGGGGTAAAAGTAAGCCACAATTCAAAAGGAAAATCCTAGTGTTTTTTTGTTTTTGTTTTTGTTTTAAGAATTGTGTTTACTTTTTTTACAGCTTGTAATGACAATTTTCAGGATTATTTTAATAATCCAACACCAGACATCTCGGTATACGTCAGCTTCAAGAAAGACTGATTAGGCAGAAATTGCTCTACATACAATGAAATAAACAGAAAAACAAAAGCAACATCACTCAAGTTTTGATAATTCAGATGTCAAGCACGTAATAATTCAAAGACTTCTAGTTACGCAGCCAAACTGGCAAAAGATTTGTATCATCTGCATTCTGTGAACATTTCATGAAACTACTAAAATCAAAGCTAGGAACCATCTGGCTTGTAACCCAAAATAAATCACAATCAAGTTTCCTACAAATTACACACAATCGTTCTTAAAATTCAGAAGGTTGGATAGTAGTGTTCTCCTGGAAACTTCTAAAAAATTATAACAACCAAAACTTCAGTTCTGAAGCAGTACCTTATAGCTACCATAGTCATTTCAGTATTTATTTGCATTAAAGTTTATAAATGCTCATATTGCAAGTTACTTACAAACGGATGGAGTACAGTAGAGCTTTGATCAATGAACTCTTCAAATGACTACAGCACAGATGTACTTTTATTGACTAGAAAAGGGAGTCAGAAACTTTGAATTTGAGGAAAAGGGAAAAAAATACTAAAACATTTGCCTGCCGTTTACCTCTGTCAGGGTTTCCAGCATCCTTGTGGCCAATCAGTTGGCTTTAAGGCAGACAGAATTCTTTTTGCTACAGAGTGATGTTTTGAAACGCTCTGAGATATAAAACACAATGTAGAGAAATGGTCAATAAGCGTCTTTTGCTGGATGTACTAGGAAAGGATTCCCATTTGAAATGCTTGGTGTGCTGCCAGGTGCTTTGAGTGTTCCAGGCTGGATACCTCATGAAACAAGTACTTGCCTTCAAAAACAGTCTGATTAACAAAAGTGAGCCAACATTTGAACTCTTGTGTATGTACTAACAGAATATATTATATCCACATTTGCTACTCTTTGGTTCAGATCTTAAATATGAGGCGCTTGTGCAGGTGGTCACTGATAAGATTCTGGAAGCCAACATGCCGGCAGTGTTTGAGGAGAGCGTGTGCATAGTTCCTGGTGTAATTTCTTCCTGTATGCTACTGTTTTCCTTTTTTTTTTTTTTTTTTTAATTACTCCCTTAGTTCCAAGTGCAATGCTGTACCCTTTCTGTATTATCACATGTAAAATTTTGTTTACTATTTTATTCTGACAGGTGATGTAAACTATGCTATGGATTGCTGTTCAATATTTACCAACACCATGGGCATCATTAGACTTCATTTTATTCAGAAAACCAAGAAATCATTTAAGTAAAGAAGTCAACATTTTACCAACTTGAATATACTCAGAGAATTTAGAAATATATGAATATCTAAAACACAGGCCTTGTCACTGAGACTATAGTTTGTGGAAGTGAGGCATATAGTCCTTTAAATAGATTAGAAAAATACTATGTACAAGCAATATTAAAGGGCTGATAACTAACTGGTATCTTGATCAATAATTTTTTTGTATTCATTCCTGTTTCTACACACATAATTTATGTGTGTGCATTTGTATTTCTGTCAGTCTGTATATTACATCTATTGTATGTATATATAATATAATACATATTATATTACATATATTACATTATGTTACATATAAAGGAGATGGTAATTCCTTCATTTAGCAAAAATAAAAAGAAATTCAAATCTGCTCATTCTGTACTATAGTGGATTGTTTTATTTGGTTGATGCAAAAGTAATTATGTGTTTTTTTTGTTTTGTTTTGTTTTGTTTTTGTCATTAAAAGTAATGCAAGTAACCTGGAGTCTGCACCCCACAGGAGAGACCACTAATAATAGGCACAATTAGAGAAAAATCATTTAATACTTGTTTGGCCAGGGAATGTTTCATAAGAGACCATGAAATTTAAAGGCATCTAGATTCATTTACTATTATAAAATATCTTATTTTAACTCTGTTAAAATACAACAGAACATAAAATTTACCAGAGTCATCATTTTTTATACACACATTTCTGTAGAATTAAGTACATTCACATTGTTGTATTATCACAACAATGTAATTTTCATCATGCGAAACTGCAACTCTGTACTCATTAAACAGCAACTCTCCATTCACCCTTTCTTCCCCAGTTCCTGGCAACTGCCATTCTGCTTTCTGTCTCAATGAATTTGTGTTAGCTACCTCATGTAAGTGGAATCATAGTACCCATCTTTCTGGGACTGGCATTAGCATAATGCCCTGAGGTTCATCCATATTGTAGCATGTACCAGAATTCTCTAACTTTTTAAAGAATTAATAATATTTCATTTATGTATATATCACATTTTGTTTATTCACTTATCTCTCCATGGACACCTGGATTGCTTCCCACCTTTTAGATAATGGAAGGAATGCTACTATGGACACAGGTCTACAAATTTTTCTTTGATACTCTGCTTTCATTTTTGTGGGGGTATAACCCAGAAGTGGAATTGCTGGATCATATGGTAATTGTATTGTTAACTACTTTAGGAACTGCAATACTGTTTTCCATAGCAATTGCATCATTTTACACTCCCATCAACTGTATACAAGGGTTTCTCTGCATCTTTATCAACACTTATTTTCTGTTTTTTGACAGTAGACAGTAGACATACAAATGTGTCTAAGGTGGTGTATCTCAATGTGGGTCATTTGATATGTTTTAATAAAAAATTTTGAATGGAATAAAAGATCTCTATAGTTAAAGTGCTATGCAATAAATTTGTGATATAATAGGGTTCTGGATTTTGAAGTACTCTGAATGTGATGCTAAGAAATTTGAATTTTATTTTAAGGAAAATAAGTGAAAAATAAAACCCTAAACTTTCCAGTCAGTAGAATGAACTGGACTTTTTCCTGGCAAAGGGGATTCCAGAGAAACCTTGAAAACTGAGTTGCTGCCATGATAGGATAAGAGGTCAGACAGGCCCCATTAAACCCCCTCCGTCCCTAACCACCATTAAGCTTTCTTCACTAAGACTTAAACAGAAAGGAACCCTTTGGAAAGACCTGTACCACTCCTGACACTGCCCTGCTCGCTTGTGATTTCCATAAAACAACCAACTAGCATTCTTTTCCAATAAGACAGCACCAACCATAGAGGGGTTCTGTCTAGTCATAAATCCTCATCTTGTTCTTTCCTTCCTCAAAGTGTTTGCTTCTGGCTTCTGACTAGAGGCTATGCTTCCCAGGCTGTCAGTACAGACCCCTGCATGCTACAACCCTTAATGAGAATAAACCTCTCCTTTCCAAATCTAGGGACTTCATTCTTTAGATGACAGAAGTCAGCAGAGGTTTTAAAGGAAAGAGGTACATATAATATATGGAAACACTATGTAGGATTGAATAAAGTAGAAGAAAGTCTCAAAACATATTGTTAAAATGGTAACTGTTGCATTTTATTGCTCATATTATAATATTAACATAACTATGAGAAAATAAGTATATGAACTGCCTGTAAAAGTCTGAATTAGTGAGACCATCTCTGCACTAGATGTAAGCAGTTTTCAGTTTTAACCTCAATTTCTAGGCTGGTTATTTTCTTAGTTTTATGGTGTGATTTTTTTTTTTTCTTTTATAAAATAAAGACCTAATATCATCTCCAAAATTATAAATTCTCAAAGGAAAAAACCTGAAATTTGATGACATATTTAAAATTGTATCTATGTAGATATTGAAATAGGTTGCTAGTATTTCTAAAAGTTAAATCATATTTTATAATTTATTCAATACAAAAAACAGTAATAGAAGAAGAACTAAAACTGGCAATAGGTGAAATTCAAAGTCAAATGTAAGATAGGCAAATAGTTATTTTATTGTAAGAATAAGTATGAAGACTTTTTTCTAAATTGTTTACATCAATTTTACAACATAAAAATGGAAATATTAAGCAGCCTAAAATTTTTCCTACATGTCGATCTCCTCTTATTTTTATAAATTATTTTCACAGAGGACCATTTTTTTTTTTTGAAACTGAAACAACTATTCAAGGTCACAATAACATCTTTTAATTTGGTGTGCACAAAGGCATTAAAACTCTCTCTCAATTTTTCACTCAGAAGTTTTCAAAGCATTTTACAGGATGGGTAATGGAACTAAATGGCAGTTGTACGGTGGGCGGGGCACAGTGGCTCGCTCCTGTAATCCCAGCACTCAGAGAGGCAGAGGTAGGTGGTTCACTTGAGGCCAGGAGTTCCAGACCAGCCTGGCCAAATGGTGAAAAGTCATCTCTACTAAAAATACTAGATTAGCTGGGCATGGTGGCACGAGTCTGCAATGTCAGCTACTTGGGAGGCTGAGGCATGAGAATAGCTTGAACCCAGGAGGTGGAGGTTGCAGTGAGCTGAGATCACATCACTGCACTTTACCCTGGGCGACAGAGCAAGACTCTGTCCAAAAAAAAAAAAAAAGATGGTCTCCAAAGTCAGCCATAGACAGAATCAATAACGAAATTAGCCAAAAACAAAGCACCATTTTCTACAAAATGTAAATCAGCCTTTTAAAACAATGTTAGTTTGAGCAATATGAAATTGTCTGATATTCTATGATTTTTACCTACAAAAAGGCAATTTCATATAGCTCAACTCAATATATTTTACATTTCCTGCTGGTATTCTAACCATTGTAGATATATTGAACTTTTACATAAATGAACTCTCCCTCCCTAAGCAAAGAAGAACAGTACTGTCCTACATGAGCAAACCTTAGAATGCTAGAATTTCATTGCATTGGTGTTCATGTTTTGTGTAGATTCTTGGTGTAAGAGGAGGATTCTGATATTCATTTTGTTTTCCAACAGCACTTTAACATGGTAGTCTGTACACAGTAAACTCTGAACAAATATGTGATTTGATTTGAAATACAAATATATTCTATTTTCAATTGTCCAAATCCTGATTTAACGAACAGATTATGTTTGCTATTGTTTGTTCATCTTTGTTCACTGAGCAGAATAATTAAGAAATACCCAGATAGTTCCAATGAATTGGATTATTTGACTCTGTTAAAAAAAAACTTTGTAAAAATGTACAGCCTCACCATCAGTCATAATTCATTTCAAGATTTCTGTCAATCATATTATACACTGTCCATAATACTGAAAATAATGTATGCTATTTTTATATAACTTAAGAACTTAATTCCCCAAAATATGTTATCAAAATTATACTATTGACTCAATTGTTTAAATAGGAAGCGGAGAGTTGGAGGTGGAGAGAGGCTGGGGAGTTTCAGATACAGTAAAATTGTTTTCCAGCTGGAATTCCAATAGTGAAGAAGTAATTAATAAGTTAATGAGCTATTGACAAAACTCACACACACACACACACACACACACACACACACACACACACACAAATTCATAAGATCCCCGAGCAGCTTCTAAGGGGTAGGTGCATTTTTTTCTGTTGATGAAGAGCTAGGAAAGTTCTTTCCACTGTTATCAACAGGAGTATCATGTTGGGACTCAGAAACTGATACTCCAAACTGTAGCGCACTTACATGCTGAATTGAAGAATTCTCAAAGTCTCTGATTTGACCCTGCCACCCCCCCGCCCCGCCTGTCTCAAAGAAGTTGATGTTCCTTTATCTGCCTAAGATCCAGAACCATCCCTACGAACAATTGTTTTCCTTTTCCTTTAAAACCAGAATGTAACCACACCAGAACAGACTTACTTACTGTCAAAGAGAACAGTGAAATTCGCTGTCAGTGAATTTTCAGCAAATCATACAGGGCCAAGGAAAAGTTTCCCCCTGACCTCGCAACAATCAGCTCAGTGCTTCTCACACGATTTTTTATGATCTTGACATTTCATTGAGAAATGCAACATAAATTTTTAAAACACGCACACAAAAAAATCAAAATAAATTGTAGTTTAAGTTCACAACAACCTGTGATATTCAAACCAAACAGATCAGAGATAAATAGCCACTTACAGAGACAAAGCAACTCTATTTTATTTTTCCCTAAAAGCAGCTGACCTTTACTGGTAACACGGGGTTAGCACTAGCTCCTGATTGCTCTGAAATTTTAACCAACATTTTTCCATGTAGTACAAACTGTTTCTTACTAAAGTGGGTCAGCTACTCTTTATACACATGAAAAACTATTTTCGCTGTAAAATAAATGCCTTTATTCCATATTTTGTATGCACAGGAAAAAACAAACAAACAAACAAAACAAAAATTTGGTTCTTACTGTCTTCTCACTACTACCATTCTTATTGAACCTTACTTAATTCCTTTAACTTGTAGTTTATGCATCGTGTGCCAGGAAAATCTTACATCAGAATCACTGGAGGGTAAATTAAAACACAAGTTTCTGGACCCCTGTTTCTTGAGTTTCAGATACATTAGGTGTGTAGAGGGGCCTGAAGATTTGTATTTCTAATTCTACCAAGTTTCTAACACTTTCTCAGGTGATACTGATTCTGCTCATCTGGGGACTACATTTTGACAAACACTCTTATAGGGGTAGGGTTACCAGGGCAAGGAAGACAAATCATCTTTTCTCATCAAGTCTTCATTCTAGTGGAAGACTACTGAAAAGGTTAAATGGATTAATGTAGGGGAGATTATGTTAAGTGACACAAACCAGATACAGAAAGACAAATATGGCATGATCTCATTTACATGTGGAGTCTAAAAAAGCTGAACTCACAGAAGTAGAGAATGAAATGGTGGTTACCAGAGGCTGAGGGGAGGAGGAGAAGGAGGAGGAGGTGGGGTGGGTAGGAATAGGGGAGAAGTTGTTCAATGGTACAAAGTTTCGGTTAGATAGGAGAAATAGTGCTGATGTTCCATTGCACAGCATGGGGACTGTAGTTAATAATTATGTTTTGTATATTTCAAAATAGCTGAGGAAGAGAATTTTGAATGGTTTCACCACAAAGAAATGATAAAATTTTGAGGATATGCCAATTAGCCCGATGTGATCATTCTGTAATGGATACATTGTACATCGCATTGTACCCCATAAATATATGTAATTGTTATTTGTCAATTAAAAAAACATAAAAATATATACAATAGGCCAGGCATGGTTGCTCACACCTGTAATCCCAGCACTTTGGAAGGTCGAGGCGGGTGGATCACGAGGTCAGGAGATAGAGACCATCCTGGCCAATATGGTGAAACCCTGTCTCTACTAAAAATACAAAAATTATCTGGGTATGGTGACATGTGCCTATAGACCCAGCTACTCAGGGGTCTGAGGCAGGAGAATCGCTTGAACCTGGCAGGCGGAGGTTGCAGTGAGCCGAGATTGTGCCACTTCACTCCAGCCTAGGGGAAAGAGCAAGACTGTCTCAAAAAAAAAAAAAAAAAAAAAAAAAAAAAAAAAAAAAAAAAAATCTCTCTCTCTCTCTCTAGATATTTATATCTCTGTATATATAGATAGATATGCAATTGACTGGGAAAAAAAAAGAGTGTCTTACCCATTCGTAGTCAATAAAAATTGAATTGAAATCATGTATACACTAAAGCAGTGTTTTTCTTCGGCAGTTTGATTTTCTAATTCTACAAATCCGTGCCTGGATTCCTACACCTGCCACACTAACCAAATATCATCTGAAGTCACATCTAGGCAGGTTTCAAGGGTAAAATGAGTTACTCAGAGACACCGACTTCTTGTTCTGACTCTAAAATGGGTAAATGATATCATATTTACATACGGAAGACAGTTTGTCTTTTAAAGTTTTAAGAGTTTTAAGTCGTAGTTTCTCTCTGTTTTTCCAGCTCACTCATGCAGGTGGCATGGTCTTCACTCAGAGGTCAACAGGAGCTGCACTGAGCTCCTCAGGGAATGTGGCCTCTATGTCACTGCCCAAGGCTCTGACCCCACCTCTGGCAGGAAACTAAACTGCATTCACACTGGTGGGTGCAGAAACCTGTACCAAATGAGGGACACAGTTGGGCACAAGGGGGATTCTGCTGGACAGAGACCTTCAGATAATCTGCATGAGCCAGCTGGAAAGCCCTGCTGCTCCAACTTCGATATTTCATTTGTCTAAAGTGAACTAGGCTTTCTTTTCATCCATTATGGAGGTCCCAGTATGCCTTGGACCCAAACTTGTTCAAGAAATAACCGGAGATAGGAATTTCAGAGTCATCTTCTTTCCTGCAAATGAGGGAAAACTTGGAAGAAAATTTAAAAGTTGAATTTAAGTTTTCTATTATAAGTGATTTGAATACCCTAAGAAAAAACTTTTCTGAAGATATGTCAGAGATAAAATGTCTGTCTTCCCAGCTCCAAATATAAAATCATTCAAGTAATTCATTCATATGTTGAGGAAGTAGTATAGGAATTGTCTGCCAGACAGGCTAACCACAGTCCTTCAGGGATCTGTTTGTACATGGTTAGGTTTTTAGCCCTTTTGCCTTGCCAAAAAGGAGTGTTCTATATTATCCTATTTTCTTATAATTGTATTCTCCTTTTCTATGTATCTTAGGGATAACATTACATTGGAATAAATTCTCCTTAACCTGTAGACCCAAAGTAAAACTAACCCTGGCTAATTCTTTCAGCCGACATTTTGAATTCTAACATTAACAAAGCTGACTTTGTAACATAATTATGTAGAACATGGACAATATATGGTTATGTGTATTCCTGTAGTCCCTAGCATAGCACTTGCACTTGGGTATGGAAGATACTAGGCAGATTTCTTTTAATAGAATGTGATTTCTTCCATTATACTCACTGACCATTTCAGACCCAATTTAATACCACATAGATAAGAGTCAGTATCTGGCAGCATCAGGTATAAATATTTCTACTGAGAATTTGGAAGGCTCCCTGTTTTACCAGACTCCTTGTGAAATCTTATTGCTGTGAATTTCATAGGGTTCTTTGCTCTGCCTACATTCTCCATGCTTCTATCTCAATATGCAATCTTCAGTCTATGTCAAATGGTGACTCTTCCATTAAGCCCATTCTGATTTTTTTAAACTTCAACAGAAGTTTGTCTCCATATTTTTATGGTACTTATTGCCTTTACCTCATTAATATTATAGCATATAAGTACAGAGTAAAGAGACTAAGAATTATTGGGCTAGAATAAATCTATAGTTTTCTTAAACTGCATCTGCCATAGTGACTTAACTTTCAGTAACAGATTTTTGGTAAATATAAAATAGCAGTAAATTTCAAGTCCCTGCAAATACGTTGTATTTAATATCAAGTATAATACATGTGATCATATACGTGGAATGGAGATCATTGACTAAAAATGAAAATAGAATAATTCAGAAAAATTATAAGAAGACAGAGGAGGACTATCAGGTGAGGTGCTACATGAGCAGAAATATAACAATATTTTTAAAATAAAACAAATACAAGCACATTATTATTTTCCTGCTCAGTGTTGGGCTCTTTTCATTGTGAGTATAAATAAATTTATATATACACACACACACACTCACAATTTGCTACATGTATATACACAGTCACAAGTCACATAACATTTCAGTCAACAGCTGGCTGCATATTCAGTGGTGGTCCCATAAAATTATAGCAGAGCAGAAAAATTTGTATCCCATGGCAATGTAGTAGAAGCCGCCACATTATAGCACAATGCTTTATGTTTTTTATGTTTAGATTTGTTTAAAAGTATAAATACCACTGTGTTACAATTGTCTACAGTATTCAGTACAGTACCACGCTGTACAGGTTTGTAGCCTAGGGCAATAGGTTATACCATATAGCCTAGATGTGCAGTGGGCTATGCCATCTAGGTTTATGTAAGTGCACTCCATCTTGTTTGCCATTTCTGACCCATTCCTCAAAATGTATTTCTGTTATTAAGTATTATAAAAATATACATAAACATATACATATAGAAGGCCTAGACTGATACACAAATATAAAAAATAAACACTGATATTATTTCTAATAGAGGTTTATGTCTCAACCACATCTATTCTGTGGGAGCAATTCTATTAAGTGTTTAAAATTGCATAAATTTATTCACTCTTCTTTAATCATAAATTGCAAAGAAAACAAACTGGTCTTGGATATTTCAGCTAATATTTGACACACAATAGATACATCATATGATAAACAGTGACTATTTTTAGTGCCAGAGCATTTTTATATTTGTAATCACGCACATATGCCAGTCATATTAGCTTTCTTAGAAAATTCACGTGTCCTATAATCAACTGGAATGAAATTATTACTCTGAATCAGATAATTCACTCAACGGGCCTTGGGAACATAGACAAACTATAATTTTTCTTTGTAAAGAAAGATCAGAAGGGGAATGTTTTAAGGATAATTAGCACCCAGGGGGTTCCTTGCACTAAATAGGACACATCTTCAGAAATAGGGCACCACATTTGAAAATAACAGTTTTCAAAGACATTCTAGGAAAACGCTACACAGCCATCAATAGCAGAAGTATCCTATATTTTATAAGTAATCTGTGAAGAGAGTTTACAAATGTATTGGTGACAAGAGCAAATATTTACCAGTATCTATCAAGAAGGCCATAACCTATTTAGGTTAACCACAGTGACTAGAATTGATCTTGCCACTGGAATGTAAGAGAACATAAGGTAATCTAATACAACTGAAAGCCACTCAACTATGTAGGAATGAGTGACAGACTTTCTGTGTTCTTATAAATCAGGCAAAGTAGGTGTCACATCGCCTAAAGTGTTGTAAGTCAAATAAAAGAAATCTATTGGCAATGAATTTTTAGGGTGCTCCAGGGAAGATAATGCTTGGAATGATCACACTAGCATTGATGTCCATTTAGCCAGGATGGTGTTGTTTGCATTAGAATCTTCTGTTTGATAAGTATCATACTGTCAATCACTTCTTACCTGGGATGGAGACATTTTAAGTGTAATTATTCAGGAAATTTTTTTATTACTGAAAAATGTAGCAGCAATAGAATTTTTTACACCATTATGAGGAACACAGGTTTAAAACAAATTTTTAAAAGGAAGCAAGAAAGAGGAGAGAGAGCTAGAGAGAGTTTAAATAGTTAATGAGACTACTATAGGAGTTTAAGTGCTGCAAATAGAAATACTGAGTGTCATACTTAAATTGTGCAAAATCGATGATCAAGCAGTGCAAGCAATCTATGATATATCCTTTATATATACTAGGTTATATGTGATATATATTCTAGGTTATATGTGATATATATCCTTTATATATACTAGGTTAATGATGAAAATACACTCATTCAATAAAGAATCAGGAAGATAGAAGAGGCCCAACATAGATACACTTCCCAACAGTACTTATTATTAAAGGTTAACAAGTAGATGATGGGAAGAGACTGGAGGTGTTTAACCACCTCCCATTACATTCCTCACTCAGAACACAGGAAAACATGTGTACATGCACAGACAAATTCATATATATATGTATATACATGCAGAAATTATAACTTCATGTTTAATTGCTTTGTAAACCTCATAGAATACATGTTATAATGTGGGTTTGGTGATTCTCAATCTTTACTGGGAACACTATAAAATCTGGAATATAATTATTATTTTGGGTACCATTGCACATAAATATTTTAATGGGAAGAGCCTTAACTGTCAATTATTGTTTTTTGTTTCCTAGGCAAGTAGCTGTGGTAATTAGTTCTCCCGATTCAGAATGATCAAACAATTAGGATCATCCAAAAGCCATGACTCTGATTCAATCTCCACTAGGAGAATGTCTACATAGAGGCCTTTCCATACGATAAATGCAGTAAGCAACACATCTTATTAGTTTGATTTGAAGCCACAGAATATGATTATATAAAGATAATTGATAAAATTAAAAACCCGGATAAGAGCCTGTCCTGAAGGCAACTCTGTATAAGAATAAGAGTCTTTCCCTCAAGTAGTTTAGGTTAAAGTAGCAACCAGTCAATCTCTCTCTCTCTCTCTCTCTCTCTCTCTCTCTCTCTCTCTCTCTCTCTCTCTCCTCTCTCTCCTGCCTTTCTGTATTTCTCAAAGTCTCTTACTAGCAATACTAGAAACATTTGTGCTTACATATACTTCGATAAAAGCAAATCCTACTTTACTGAATTCCACTTCAAAATTCTAGGTCAGCACTTCTTAAAATGGCAAAATAACCCATTTCAGTAGATGTTTAAATATAATGCCAAGATCACCTTGAGCAATACGTTTGTTGAAGACTAACGTGAAATAAATTTCCTTTGTAGTGTGCAGGATCTTGATTGCCCTTCCTGTGCTATTTATGTGTGGCTCTCTCCAGCCAGGAGCTACGATAGGCAGCACTTCCCTGAAGAACTGATCTCTGAACTCATGCTGGTCATCCACAACATACTGGGATTCCTGAGAGCCTGATTAGACATTTTGTTTTTTGATTGTACATTTTAATTGCAATCTATATTGCAATGAAAACTTCAGGAAAGTCTCTACAAAGTAGAGTGTTTGGCAGCAGCTGCAATTTTTTTCAACGTTTGTCTGGTGTGGGATTCCTCTTCATGCTCATCCCTTTGCTTTTCCATATTATAATAATTTGCTTTTACATCTGTGGATCCATTAGCTCCACTTTAGCAGTCCCCAGGTAATATTTTATTCCCTTCTGCCCCTCTAGAAATTTACAGTATATCCTAGCAAGCCTGAATGATGGCATTTTGTTCAATAGATATTTTGCTTAATCAAATTAAGTTTTTCCTTGGCTCTCTTAGTTGGCTGTGGTTTTAGCACAGCAATTTAAACCCTGCTTAAGTGTGTATAAATTCAGGAGTTCATGCAGCAAGTAGGTTCAGATTGGATCCAAAGACAGAAATAGAAGCCTAGAAAATAAGTGCAGTGATTAAATTTAGAAAAAGCAGGTGGGAAGTAGGCTTCCTACTCGATGAACTTGATATGGCTTTTGTGCCTTGGGATATTTGAAGGTAACCAAGTTAGGAGCCTTGGAAAGAAAAAACATAAAAAATAGAAAGGAAGTAAAACTATGAAAAAGACTTGAATGTAGCAAATTGAATAAAAAGTAACAGAGAATGCATCTGTCAAGTTCATGGGCTCATACACAAGTGACATGACATTAAGAGAGTAAAAGAAAAATAACTAATTTTGGTTAAGAGTTAGTATTGCTTTTAACTTTTTAATCTTACATTACAAAATAATCTAAACTTTAAACATTTTAAGTGTTCTCTTTTACAAATCTTTGTTATGCTGTTAGATACATGAATATTGGGAAAAAGACTTAATCTTCCTGAGTAGTCATTAAAAAGTCTATAAAATGCTTTGTTAATATTACACAAATCATTTTATTTGCTGGTGATACTGATTTTTCCCCTTTTCTAGCAGATAAGTCAAGCAAAAATGAGGATTGAACTAGATCTTTACCATTATTTTTCTTTCAAGAGCTTTCAACAGGTATTTACTATTTATCATACGACTTTTATGTCTACTCATTGTTTTCATTTGTATTATCATTTACAATTTGTGGTCACAAATATTATAATTTTTACATACTTAAAATTGTTCCTTCAAATTCAGGAAATACAGAGAACACCACTAAGATTATTCTCAAGAAGAACAACATCCAGACACATAATCATCAGATTCTCTAAGGTTGAAATGAAGGAAAAAATGTTAAGGGCAGCCAGAGAGAAAGGTCACATTACCTACAAAGTGAAGCCCATCGGACTAACAATGGATCTCTCTGCAGAAACCCTACAAGCCAAAATAGAGTGGGGGTCAATATTCAACATTCTTAAAGAAAACAATTTTCAACCCAGAATTTCATATCCAGCCAAACTAAGCTTTATAAGCAAAGGAGAAATAAAATCCTCTACAGACAAGCAAACGCTGAGGGATTTTGTACCACCAGGCCTGCCTTACAAGAGCTCCTGAAGGAGGCACTAAATATGGAAAGGAAAATCCACTACCAGCCACTGCAAAAACACACCAAAACACAAAGACCAATGACACTATGATGAAACCACATCAATGGATGTGTAAAATAACCAGATAGCATCATGATGACAGGATCAAATTCATACATAAAAAATATTAACCCTAAATGTAAATGGGCTAAATGTCCCAATTAAAAGATACAGACTGGCAAATTGGATAAAGAGTCAAGACCCACCAGTGGGCTGTATTCAGGAGACCCATCTCACATTCAAAGACACACATAGGCTCAAAATAAAGTGATGGAGGAATATTTACCAAGCAAATGGAAAGCAAAAAAAAAAAAAAAAAAAAGGCAGGGGTTGCAATCCAAGTCTCTGATAACAAAGTCTCTGATAAAACAGACTTTAAACCAACAAAGTTCAAAAAAGACAAGGAATGGCAGAACATAATGGTAAAGGCATCAATGCAACAAGAAGAGCTAAATATCCTAAATATATATGCACCCAATACAGGAGCACTCAGATTGATAAAGCAAGTTCTTAGAGACCTACAAAGAGACTTAGACTCCTACACAATAACAGTGGGAGACTTTAACACCTCACTGTCAATATTAGACAGATCAATGGGACAGAAAATGAAGAAGGATATTCAGGATTTGAACTCAGCTCTGGACCAGGCAGAACTAGTAGATATTTACAGAACTCTCCACCCCAAATAAACAGAATGTACATTCTTCTCCGACCACATAGCACACATTCTAAAACTGACCACACAATTGGAAGTAAAACACTACTCAGCAATTGCAAAAGAATGAAAATCGTAACAGTTTCTCGGACCACAGTGCAATCAAATTAGAATTCAAGATTCTCAAGATTAAGAAATTCACTCAAAACCACACAACTACATGGACATTGAACAACCTGCTCCTGAATGACTGCTGGGTAAATAACAAAATTAAGGCAGAAATAATGAAGTTCTTTGAAACCAATGAGAACAAAGAGACAACGTACCAGAATCTCTGGGACACAGCTAAAGCAGTGTTAAGAGGGAAATTTATAGCACTAAATGCCCATATCAGAAGCCTTGAAAGACCTGAAACTGACACACCGGACATCACAATTAAAAGAACTAAAGAAGCAAGAGCAATCAAATTCAAAAGCTAGCAGAAAACAAGAAATAGCTAAGATCTGGGCAGAACTGAAGGTGATACAGACACAAAAAAACCCTTCAAAATATCCATGAATCTAGGAGCCGGTTTTTGTAAAAGATTAACAAAATACATAGACCACTAGCAAGACTAATAAAGAAGAAAAGAGAGAAGAATCAAACAGACCCAATAAAAATGAAAAGGGGGAGATCACCACTGATCCCACAGAAATACAAATTACCATCAGAGAATGCTATAAATACCTCTACACAAATAAACAAGAAAGTCTTGAAGAAATGAATAAATTCTTGCACATACACAACCTCCCAAGACACAGCCAGGAAGAAATCAAATCCCGGAATAGAACCATAACAAGTTCTGAAATTGAGGCAGTAATTAATAGCCTACCAACAGAAAAAAAAAAGCCCAGGACCAGATGGATTCACAGCCAAATTCTAGCAGTGGTACAAATAGGATCTGGTTCCATTCCTTCTGAAACTCTTCCAAACAATAGAAAAAGAGGGACCACTCCCTAACTTATTTTATGAGGCCAGCATCATCCTAATACCAAAACCTGGCAGAGACACAACAAAAAAAGAAAATTCCAGGCCAATATCCCTAATGAACATTGATGCAAAAATCCCCAATAAAACACAGGCAAACCAAATCCAGCAGCACATCAAAAAGCTTATCCACTACAATCAAGTCTGCTTCATCTCTGGGATGCAAGGCTGGTTCAACATAGGCAAATCAATAAAAGTAATCCATCACATAAACAGAACCAATGACAAAAACCACATGATTATCTCAATAGTGCAAAAAAGGCCTTTGATGAAATTCAACATCCCTTCTTGATAGAATCTCTCAATGAATTAGGTATTGATGGAACATTTCAAAATAATAAGAGTTATTTACGACAAACTCACAGCTAATACCACATTGAATGGGCAATAGCTGGAAGCATTCCCTTTGAAACTGGCACAAGACAAAGATTCCCTCTCTTACCACTCCTATTCAACATAGTATTGGAAATTCTGGCCAGGGCAATGAGGCAAGAAAAAGACATAAAGGTTTTTCAAATAGAAAAAGAGGAAGTCAAATTGATTCTGTTTGCAGATGACATGATTATATACTTAGAAAACCCCACCATCTCAGGCCAAAAACTCCTTAAACTGATAAGCAACTTCAGCAAAGTCTCAGGATACAAAACCAATGTGCAAAAATCACAAGCATTCCTATACACCAATAACAGACAAACAGAGAGCTAAAATCATGAGTGAACTCCCATTCACAATTGCTACAAAGAGAATAAAATACCTAGGAATACAACTTACAAGGGACATAAAGGACCTCCTCAAGGAGACCTACAAACCACAGCTCAAGGAAATAAGAGAGGACACAAACAAATGGAAAAACATTCCATGCTCATGGATAGGAAGAACCAATACCATGGAAATGTCCATACTGCCCAAAGTAATTTACAGATTCAATGCTATCTCTATCATGCTACCATTGACTTTCTTCACAGAATTAGAAAAAAACTACTTTAAGTTTCGTATGGAACTAAAAAAGAGCCCTTATAGCCAAGACAATCCTAAGCAAAATAACAAAGCCGGAGGCATCATTGCTACCTGAGTTCAAAGAATACTGCAAGGCTATGATAACCAAAACAGCATAGAACTGGTACCAAGCAGATATATAGACCAATGCAACAGAACAGGAGCCTCAGAAATAACACCACACATCTACAACCATCTGATCTTCAACAGACCTTACAAAAACAAGCAATGGGGAAAGGATTCCCTATTTAATAAATGGTGCTGGGAAAACTGGCTAGCCATATGCAGAAAACAGAAACTGGACTGCTTACTTACACCTTATACAAAAATTATCTCAAGATGGATTAAAGACTTAAATGTAAAACCTAAAATCATAAAAACCCTAGAAGAAAACCTAAGCAGTACCATTCAGGACATAGAAATGGGCAAAGACTTCATGACTAAAACCCCAAAAGCAATCGCAGCAAAAGTCAAAATTGACAAATGGGATCTAATTAAACTAAAGAGCTTCTGCACAGCAAAAGAAACTATCATCAGAGTGAACAGGTAACCTACAGAATGGGAGAAAATGTTTTCAATCTATCCATCTGACAAAGGTCTAATATCCAGAGTCTACAAGGAACTCAAACAAATTTATAAGAAAAAAGCAAACAACTCAATCAAAAGGTGGGCAAAGGATATGAACAGACACTTCTCAAAAGAGAAGAAAGATGGAATATAGTATTAACTTATGATCAAACTATGAGTCTGGTTGACAACTTGTATGAAAACTGAGTATTTCAAAAGGATATACTCCTGGAAAGTATTATACTTCCAATCAGAAATGAGCTAGTGAAATACCTGCAAATAAAAATAGGTTTCTTTATTGAAAACCGTTTTTAATCTTCGTGAATGCATTATTACCTCATCAACTCCATAATGCATGTCCATGTTATTTCTAGTTTGAAATACTTCAAGATAAATATGATTAAAAACATGATTCTTAAATTATTTGTCATACAGAAAACTGAGCTTCTGAATAAATATAATCACGAATACTTCAGTTCTAACTAAATTGGACCATGACTGTGGAGCTACTAAGAGTGAACAAATTGAACCTTCCTCTCTGCAAGCTTAACCTAAGTTAGAAGTCCCATGTAACAACAGTAAAAAAGACACCTGATGAAGGCATCATTTTAATGCACAGTTTGCAGAATTCAGAGTGAAGTGATTTAGTGAGATTTTGTGGAATAACAGTCTTATTTCAAATTACTGTTTCCTCTGACATTCCAGATGAAGATCACAATAATAAAAACTATAAAGATGATAATGATAATAATTTCTCAGGTATCGTGATGGAAGTTATTTTTATATTTTCCATCCATGGAGTTTTAACATGCATGGGAAAGAGATAGAGAAGAGTGTTCAATACTGGTGAGAAAAAGAAAATGTTACTTAAAATTATAGGATATAATGGACAGGTTTCAGTACGAATGAAGTCTAAGTTTAAGCTACTATGATTATCATAAAACAGTCATTATTATTATTTAATAAGTAATCACATGTTGATGAGTGGTTTATAAGCATAATACACTGGAAATAAATTCCATAATTTTGGAAAAGTTATTTGGCTAAATATTAAATGATGATTGACTAAGGAATTATATTGAATAAGTAAAAATAATTAATTACAGGCAAAGAAAACTATTTAATGGTTTTAAAGATTAGGCAAATGTGTAGTATATGCTAATATAAAGGTAACATAAAATAATTATATTTAGTCATAGTTACAAAACATTATTTGTAGGCATATAAATTTGGGCATAAAGGTATTATGACATTTTTAATCTTAAGTACCCAATACTAATTTGTGAAAGGAAAAACTGAAATTGAGAAACACATTATGTTGAAGTAAAAATATTCTTGACTCCCAACATATATATGTTCCAGAAAAAAAGTTTATGTTTTAAATTTAATTTAAATTTATTTACTTGTATATGTACATAGCATATGTATATGGTACATATACCATTTGATTTGTTGGATTAAGAAATAAATAGCATTATTTAAAAAATAATTTTTGAGAATTTAAACTTCTTTACTTCCATTTCAGTTGTAATTTTAAGGAAATAAATTAGCTAACTGCAAACTACTATGTAATTTTTGAGTTTTTGTTTTTTCTTGCTGCTGTAGTTACACATTCTGGAAGCAAAATATTAAAATTTCCCAAGTGCAGTGGCTCACACCTGTAATCGCGACAATTTGGGGGGCTGAGATGGTGAGATGGGAGGATCACATGAGACCGGGAGTTTGAAACCAGCCTGTGCAACACAGCAAGACCTTATCTCTACCAAAAAAAAAAAAAACTAGGCATGGGGGCACAAGCCTGCAACTGTAACTCATCATGAGACTGGGGTGGGAGGATTGCTTGGGCCCAGGAATAGAGGCTATGGTGAGGTATGATTTATGATTATGCCAGCGAACTCTACCCTGGGCAACACAGCATGACTCTGTCTCTAAAAAGTTAAATCTTACAATGAGTATAAATCTTACACTGAGTGTCACCTGGACTAACTTGGAGGTATGAAGTTAAATTTTCTTAAAACCTGTATCGAGGTAATCTCAGGAGGATGACCATAGTATTCAAGTATAGATCACAAAATAAATTCAGGAAAACTCACATTTATCTGAGAAACAGTAATTTAGCTTATGCATACTTTTATCTATTTAACATTAGAAGAAAAGGACAACATTGTTGAAAAAGTCAAACTATATCAATATAATTTTCTTCATTTAATCCCACAAAAATAAAACAATGGCTACATGCTACATGTACATTTCTCAAACTACTTGGAATTCGGGCCTATTTAAAGAAAATGGAATGGTCTCTGGCCAAAATTTACAAAATTTCTCTATTATCTTTTTTTCTATGCTATGATGTACTAGCATTATTTTGTGTTTATACATTAGTGGCTTTAATGAAATTTATAGTTTTGATAATCAAGCCTAATTTTTGGAAATAAAGTTTTAAAGAACTGTATGCTAAGAAAATCAATTAAAACCAAATGTTTAGTTAGATGGGAGAACTGTTGGTGTTTTCATTAATTATTCAGAAAATTACAAAGCTGCTCCCAGGCTAATGGAGCAGAGCTCTCCATTTGACTCAACTGAGCAAGCACAGACAAATGCCTGGGAGGACTCTCTGGTGCCTGATATTGCAGGATCAGCAGGAATAGTTAAAGGACAGCGTTGCTAATTTCACAAAATGTAAATTGCTGATATTTTGGTCTTTTCAGTTCAAGCAATCAGAGTTAAACGTATGCCAAATTCTACAGTCAAAAGTCTTAAAGCAGTAGGCATAAGGCCATCTAAGTAAACCAGGGAAATTAAGATCTTTGGCTCTCCCTTTTCTCTCTCAGAGCTCCAAACTAAACCCTCAAGGAGAGCAGCTTTTTGGCATATTTGTGCTCTTGGTTTCCAGAAAATCTGGGTGAGAAGATAACAATATTATAACATCTACAATATTCATATGAAAGAAATGGCACGATGACTAGTAAAAACAGTTTACATTGAGTCACAGTGCCATCTTTGTATTCAAAAGGCAACTGATAGCATTATACACCAATACATTATGTTATTATAACTAATACAGTTCTGTGTGTGTGTATGTGTGTGTGTGTGCGTGTTTGAGATTTACAGTTTTACCTACAACATGTAAGGAGATTCAAAGTCATTCCCATACTTATACTAAGAAAACCTGAAAAAACTGGAAAACAATGACTCTTTTGGGACCCTTCAGATAACTGATGTTGTAGGGCAGATCACCACAAGAAATCTAGAGAGGCAGGCAAGTCCATAGAGATACAGTACCTGGGATTTTTTACTTAAAGCATAAGCTGATGAATGCCATAAACAAGTAGAATACTTAAAGAGTAACTTTGATTAATTGCTGGAGGCTGAGTGTGGTCCAGCTTGCAATTGAGAAGCTCCTGGGGCTATGGTCAAAGGCTCACACTTTACAGTTTGTCCTTCAGGAACCCTACAATGTCCTCATGGGGAGGATCTGAGAAAGTTCTCCATATGGCCCTGGAAGCAGGAAGGGAAGTGTGGTTATCATGAAATCTTCTTAGACTATTCTCCCTAATGAATCCCTGGTCTTTAGGATAAGGACTTCACCAGTGGGCAATGCTGGTCCAGTATCCCATTTCAGGAATGGGAATTCTGCTCTACTCCCACAAGAGAGAGACAGCTGAGATCAGCTTAGCTGGAACCAAAGCTATCAAAGTAATAAGTCGATAGTGGCACTATTATAGTTAAGACTTCAACGTTTATCAGTAACTGATAAAGCACAAAAAAATAAGTAGGTGTATCAGGGACCTAAATATTGCTACCAATCTTCTCAGTCTAATTGCTATTTACAGAATACTCCATCCCAAACCCATATTATTCTAAAATGTGCAAGGAACATTCACCAAGACAGAATACATTCTGGGTCATAAAACACATCACAAAAAATGTGATATAATAAAAATCATATTAAGTATATTCTTAGAACATAAAGAAAGTAAACTAGAAATCAACAAGATAGTTGAAAAAGCCCCAAATATTTTATAATTAAACAAAATAATTCTAAGTAACCCACAAGTCAAGATGAAGTCTCAATAAAAACTAAAAATTACTTTGAGCTAAATGAAAATACAACTCATCAAAATTTTTGAAACTTAAAGAAGTGCTTAAAGGGAAATTTCTTGCATTGAATAGATATGTTAGAAAAGAAGATAACCTAATCTTCCTGATATAGTTCGACTGTGACACCACTCAAATCTCATCTTGAATTGTAGTCCCCATAATTCCCAAATGTTGAGGGAGGGATGAGGTGGGAGGTGATTGGATCATGGGGGTAGTTCCCCCGATGATCTTCTCAGAATAGTAAGTTTTCACGAGATCTGATGGTTTTATAAGCATCTGGCATTTCCCCTGCTCATGCTTGTCTCTCCTGCCACCATGTGACGAAGGTCCTTGCTCCCCCTTTGCCTTCTGTCATGATTGTAAGTTTCCTGAGACCTCCCCAGCCATGTGGAATCATGAGTCAATTGAACCTCTTTCCTGTATAAATTATCCAGTCTGAGGCATTTCTTTATAGCAGTGTGAGAATGGACTAACACAATTCCATCTCAAGGTATTAAAGAAAGAGGAGCAAATTAAATATAAACAAGTAAAAGGAAGAAAATGATAATAAAAAGCAGAAGTCAATGTAACTAAAACAGTAAATCAATAAATAAAATCAATGAAACCAAAAGGCGATTCTTTGAAAAGATCAATAAAATTGAGAAACATCGAGATGAATGAACCAATAAATAAAAAGAGGGCAAAATTAGCAATATTGGGACAGACCAAAGGGTCGTCACTACTGCTTTCATAGACATTAAAAGGGTAACAAGATAGTATTATTAACAGCTATATGCTCATAACTTTGATAATTTTAGTAAAACAAACCATGTCCTTGGCAGATTCAAACTACCAAAACTCTTTTAAGGAGCAATACATAATCTGAATAGCCCTACACCTATTTTAAAAATTGAATACTTGGTTAAAACGGTGCAAAATAAGAAAATATCTGCCAAGGTACTTCAGTGGTGAATTATACGGAACATTTAGAAAAAACAATTACCAATTCTACACAAAATCTTCTAGAAATTAGAAGAGAAAGAAACACTGCAAATAATATAAGACAGTCTTTGCCCTAATACTAATGCCAGAGAAAGACATTACGAGAAAATTACAAACTAAAATATCTTATGATATTTTAGCAAAAGAATCTTTAAAAATATTAATAGATTGATTTATATATAAAATAATATAAAAAGAGTAAGCAGAATTTATTCCAAGAAGTAAGCCTGGTTTAGCATTCATAAATCAATGCAATTTAACATATTAGAATACCAAACAAGAAAAAATAAATTGACCATACCAAATAAGGCAGAAAAATAATTTTACAAAGTTTAATACTCACTCTTGACAAAACAAAGTATAAAGAAAAACTTTCTCAATCTAATAAAGGGCACATGCATACATACACAAACACACACATGCATACACACACACACACACACACACACACACACACATATATATATATATAATTTTAATTATGACAAACTGAAAAATTTTCCCCTAAGGTTCAGAACAAGAAAAATATCCTCTCTCATCACTCATATTAAACAGTACAGTAAAAGTCCTAGTAGTGTAATAAGACAAGAATGAGTAATAGAATAAGTACTAGAAGGTGGAAAGTGTACATATAGGATTTAGAGAAATAAAATTATCTATATTCACTGACAACATTACTGGCTACATAGAAAAAGCTAAAGAATCTACAAAAGTTTCCTGAAATTAATAAGCTAATTTAGCATTGTTGCAGGATATAAAATGAACCTCCTAAACACTAGCAATGACAAACTAAAATTCAAAATGGAAAAACAAAAATAAACTATACATATGGATATACACATAAACTTATGTCCACACAAAGACCTGTACATGGATGTTTATAAAAGATTTACTCACAGTTGCCAAAACTTGGAAGAAACCAAGATATCCTTCAGTATGTAAATGGATACATACACACAGTGGGGCATCCAGACAAAGCACTATTCTCTACCACCAAATAGAAATGAGCTATCAAGCCATGAAAGGACATCAAAGAAACTTAAATAAACATTACTAAGTGAAAGGAGCCAATCTGAAAAGTTGCATAGCGTATGATTCTAACTATATGACTGTCTTAGTTATTTTTTTGTTGCCATAACAGAATACCTGAGATTGGATAGTTTATTTAAACAAACAGCTTTATTTGGCTCATGATTCTGGTGGTTGGAAAGTTCAAAATTGGGCATCTGTATCTGGTGAGGGTCTTATGCTGCTTCAATTCCTGGTGGAATGCAGAAGGGAAGCTGGCATGCATAAAGCAATCACCTGGTGAAAAAGGAAGCAAGAAAGAGAAACAGGGGAAGCCAGAGTCTTTTTAACAACCTTCTCTCTTAAGATCTCATCCATCATGGAGAGAGGGAGAGCTCGTTCACCCCTGACGGAGGGCATTAGTCTCCATGAGGGATCTGCTGCTATGACCCAAATACTTTCCACTAGGCCTCACCTCCCAACACCACCAGACTGGGAATCAAATTTCAACATGAGTTTTGATGGGGACAAACCAAACCATAGCAATGACATTCTGCAAAAGAAGAACAATTAAGAAGTTAAAAAAAAAGATCAGTGGTTTCCAGGGCTTGGAGAAGAGAGAGCTGAAAAGGTGGAGCACAAAGTAATTTTATGGCAATGAACTATTTTGTATAATACCATAATGACTGATACTTGTCATTATAAATTTCTCCAAGCCCATAATATGTACAATAAGAAGAGTGAACCTGAATGTAAACTATGGACTTTGGGTGATAATGATGTATTAATAGCTTCATCAATTACAACAAATGTAGTAGTATGATGGGGGATGTTGATAATGGAAGAGGCTATACACGTGTGGATATATGGGTTATATGTTAAATCGCTGTACCTTCTGCTCAATATTGTTGTGAACCTAAACTGCTCTACAAATAAAGCCTATTTTAATAAAAATGAATGTTTTCATTTCAAATACTGAGAGGAGACATATATGGACTTTGAGAATCATGGTGTAGATAAATTCTAATGTCCTTTCTTTAAGATTCCCTGCTACTACTAAGTTAGTTTGATTCCTGACTAATACGTTCATAAACTCAACTCATTTAATTTGAACAATAATTTTCTCTAAACTAGGCACTGTACAAGATGCTAAGAACATAGGTTGGTAGTTGGGGAAGGATATAGAACTCAATAGAAACAAAAGGGACAGATTCTAAAGGAAAAAGAGGAAGGCAAAGTGGCATCAAAGATCTCAAAAGCATGTGGGTATTCACTCAGAAGAAGGAATGGATTTGATAATAATATTGTTAAGAACAATTTCCCAAGTGTTTCTTGTGTGTACACACATCCTGTAGTAGCTTTTGTCCTAGACTGTCATTTTGAAGATGCATGTATAGCAAATGATCCTGGGAGACTGAGATAGTGTCTCCATGCAGGGGAGAGAACAAAATCTGTTGCTTTCCAGAATAGTAGAGATAATGTCTTTCTCTGGGGTAGAGGTTGGACAGGTTTGCTACTATCCTCCTTATAAGGATCGGGGTTACCTAAGCTCGGTATTCCTCAGCTAAGACTCAACCCCACCATGTATAAAGCATTCTCCTGAGCTGAATCTCACCTGTGAGCTTGTGTCCAAGAAGAATGAGCACAAGCAAGAAGTTCTTGTTGTGAACAACAAAGTCCTATATCTCTGATCTCAAAGTCTCCTGTATGTTGCCAGCAGCTGTGAGATTGTGGCAGGAAGGCTGTTTAGCTTCCAAGTAGGGAAAAGCATCAGACCCTTGAAAAATATAGGTCTTTGATAAGTAGAATTGATTATTTATATACCATGCTAAGAATATTGTATCTGTGTATTCAATTTAATCTTCACAAATGCCCAGTGGATTTTACTTTGTATATATTGTAGAAGAGGAAACTGAATTAGCACGTAATTGCTAACCTCCTCAATATCAAACTTCAGGTCAGTGGCAGTATTACACATGTAAGCACACACATGTGTGGCCCCAACATCTGTGAGTTTAAATGCAGGAATCAAGTGACTTCCTGGATACTCGGGTTTTAAATAGAAGATTTTATAATAATCAAAATTTTTGGAAAAGTAAATTATGGAATTGTATTTGGTACATGACATATATGCAAAACGACAGAAATTAGGGCAGATGCAAATTTAATATCTTACTGGAAAAAGTAATCCCTAAAGTAGTAGAACTTTAATAATAACTCTTTTGCCTGACCTAGTTAAGTAATTATATCAATACCTTCTATTTATATAAATAGACTAGAATATCAGAAGGCTATTCTAATCTGCCCAAATTGTAAGACATTTTTGTCTTAAACAAATAACTGTGCACCTTAATTTCCACTATGCTTACATATGGCTAATATCTTTAAGAAAATTATCTGATAGAGGAGTGAGTGATCTACAAGTTTTTTAAAGGACATATAGTTATATTTGTCATATTTATAATATGTATATCACTAATGCCATAAAATATTTATGATAGGTTGGTTATTACTTTTTATAATCAGTGTCACTTTTCTGCAACACTTTTGCATATTTAAAAATAAGAAGCTGAAATTATGTATTGTTAAAATATTTACTTTTAGAAAAAGTAAATAGTTCAAAAATCCCAAGTTAGTTTATATAGCCTTAGATTTTCTAGTAGGTATGATATTTTTGTCTATATTATTAATTTTAATGGTGAAATAATCATGACATTCCTTTTAGTTATTCATACAGCATTTTCTATAATGTAAAGAATATTATTTCTGCCTACAACACTAGAAGTTAGAAGACAAATAATCAAAGTTTTGACATACCAAGGGAATATGCTATTTTATCCAGCATTAAATTCTATTTACCAATTCTATGCTCAAAATAAAGACTTGTCTGACATCGAAGCCCCTAAAAAGTTTACCATACCCACACATTCCTTAAGAAAATATTAACATACCATGCTCATGGATAGGAAGAATCAATATCGTGAAAATGGCCATACTGCCCAAGGTAATTTATAGATTCAGTGCCATCCCCATCAAGCTACCAATGAGTTTCTTCACAGAATTGGAAAAAACTGCTTTAAAGCTCATATGGAACCAAAAGAGAGCCCGCATTGCCAAGACAATCCTAAGTCAAATGAACAAAGCTGGAGGCATCACGCTACCTGACTTCAAACTGTACTACAAGGCTACAGTAACCAAAACAGCATGGTACTGGTACCAAAACAGAGATATAGACCAATGGAACAGAACAGAGTCCTCAGAAATAATACCACACATCTACAGCCATCTGATCTTTAACAAACCTGAGAGAAACAAGAAATGGGGAAAGGATTCCCTATTTAGTAAATGGTGCTGGGAAAATTGGCTAGCCATAAGTAGAAAGCTGAAACTGAATCCTTTCCTTACTCCTTGTACGAAAATTAATTCAAGATGGATGAGAGACATAAATGTTAGACCGAATACCATAAAAACCCTAGAAGAAAACCTAGGTAATACCATTCAGGACATAGGCATGGGCAAGGACTTCATGTCTAAAACACCAAAAGCAACGGCAACAAAAGCCTAAATTGACAAATGGGATCTAATTAAACTAAAGAGCTTCACAGCAAAAGAAACTACCATCAGAGTGAACAGGTAACCTACAGAATGGGAGAAAATTTTTGCAATCTACTCATCTGATAAAGGGCTAATATCCAGAACCTACAAAGAACTCAAACAAAATCACAAGAAACAAACAAACAACCCCATCAAAAAGTGGGCAAAGGATGTGAACAGACATTTCTCAAAAGAAGACATGCATACAGCCAACAGACACATGAAAAAATGTTCATCACCACTGGCCACCAGAGAAATGCAAATTGAAACCACAATGAGATATCATCTCACACCGTCAGAATGGTAATCATTAAAAAGTCCGGAAACAACAGGTGCTGGAGAGGATGTAGAGAAATAGGAACATTTTTACACTGTTGGTGGGATTGTAAACTAGTTCAACCATTTTGGAAAACAGTATGGCGATTCCTCAACGATCTAGAACGAGCAGTACCACATGACCCAGCCATCCCATTACTGGGTATATACCCAAAGGATTATAAATCATGCTGCTATAAAGACACATGCACACGTATGTTCATTGCGGCACTATTCACAATAGCAAAGACTTGGAATCAACCCAAATGTCCATCAGTGACAGACTGGATTAAGAAAATACGGCACATATACACCATGAAATACTATGCAGCCATAAAAAAGGATGAGTTTGTGTCCTTTGTAGGGACATGGATGCAGCTGGAAACCATCATTCTCAGCAAACTATCACAGGAAGAGAAAACCAAACACCGCATGTTCTCACTCATAGGTGGGAAGTGAGCAATGAGATCACTTGGACTCGGGAAGGGGAACATCACACACCAGGGCCTATTATGGGGAGGGGGGAGGGGGGAGGGATTGCATTGGGAGTTATACCTGATGTAAATGACCAGTTGATGGGCACTGACGAGTTGATGGGTGCAGCACACCAACATGGCACAAGTATACATATGTAACAAACCTGCACGTTATGCACATGTACCCTAGAACTTAAAGTATAATAATAATAATAAAAGAAAATATGAAGGCATATAGCTGTAGTCAAGAAAACCAAGCAAGACAATATAAGAAAATGGGAAATATTAAATCAGAATAATTATGGACATAGAGTAGGAGTGCAAATTACAAGTACTACAGATGAGAATTTGCTGCAGGTTTAGGGCCAAACAGGTCTGGATTGGAACAGAGTGTAGAAAGGTCTAGAATAGACAAAGTGCCAAGTGAAGAGCAAGTGGTTTCTAAGCAGCAGAAAGCTGTGATGTTGCCACATTTTCAGAAATTTGGTCAGTAATCGAAACAACTCTGAAAGAATTTAGGCAGTTTACTACTCATGGCATAGCAGGTAGCAAAAGCTTCTTCTTGTTCACATGAGTTCCCATTGCCCCTTAAATCCCACAGAGGCAACAGGAGTTAGCCCAGTGGAAGGCGGAGCGCACAGATCTGTGCTACAGCTGAGGAGCACGGGGCTCAGGAAAAGCACAACCTATATGGGATTAGGAGCAAATTTACTCACTGTTGCCTTGGAAGAAAGCATTACCTTTACTACCATGGGAAGTAAACAAATCTCAGAGAAGTGAGGGGCTTTGTTATAGTCTAATTCAGTAAGTCCACCCACTAACTTGAAGGGAAACATTCTTCCACATGCTTGCTTGGAAAGATAGTTCAAGACTTGTGGGCACACTGTGGAGAATTGCTTTCCTACATGCTGGGAATGTGACTGGTATTTTCTTACAATTTGAGACTAAAGAATTTTGAAATATGGCAATGGAATTTTGTTCTTTCCTCTTGATGAAAAAGAAAGCTATTTAGAAGCTCCATGGAAGAGAGTTAAGAAACTGAAGAAACAAAAACTTATGGCCTGGGGAAAACAATTAGCATAAAATAAATACACATAAAAGTAAAAGCAGAAACACATCAAATATCATGTTAACTAAAATTTGGCATGATTTTAAGCAAATGATAATATTGAATAGATGATCCATCCGGTTGGCATTCTAGTTTAATTGGCACAAGGACATATAGCATTTTATAGTGGTGATGAACACATATATGTAGCATAATATACTGTATTATGGTAAAAATTATTTACAAACAATATTAATAGTATTTGCTGATTTTTAACATTTAGTGTCAAACTCCAGACTAATCATGGAAAACTTGTTTTAGTTAAATAGTAACATTTAAGTGTAAAAAAACATAAAATATATGTAGGTGAAGGAAGTCTAGATGAGAGCAGAAGTTGATGTAAAATTAAGGGTGCTGGTGACACTTTTCTGAACTTGATGGAACAAGAAAAAATATACACTTATTGAAAGGTTAAAAATTACCAGTGAGATAACTGTAGTAATAATTCACTATCACTATGGGAAGTTTGAGGTAGAGAAATAAGATAAATAATTATTTTTCAAAATAGTAACTATTGTCTCTCCTTGATGCATTATCAGTGAAAGGATACACACATTAAAGTTACAATAGAAACAACCAAAAGAATGAAATACCATAGTGGTTAAAGTGGTTACCGCTAATCAATAAAACAGGATTTTAAGGGTTTGTGGAAGAACAATTGATCTCATTATATTTTGATTTGTGCTAGTTAGCATTTTACCATGTACACAAATTATTTTGTGTCCAAAAATTCTCTTATAGAAACCAAAATTCTGAACCTCTCAGAGCCATTTTAGACTTATTGTAGATTGTGATTCAAAAAGTAGATTTCTCTGCAGCTATTTTCTCTGGTGTCATTGAGCATTCCTTGATTACTCTTGCTTTGGGTAAATCCTGATATTAGATTTGAGATATTTCTTTTATGGTGTTAAAACTGCCAAATTTTAAGCAAAGAGTTCCATTACAGAAAAAAATAATAATAATAAAAGCAATTAGAGCTCTCATGTTCAGAAAACATAAGCTAAATACTAATAAATATAAATGTATTCTTAGGCAAATGTAACAGGATTTAAAGCAGGTGCTATTAAATACCAGATCTTTGGTAGGGATAGAAAAAAAAAAGGATGAAAATCTCAAAAGGACAGTGAACAGGAGGTAAAATAGTTCCACAATCCATTTCAGAGTACATTATAATGTAAAATTCTCATTAACAGGTCATTTTTGTTCAGCAATAAATCATACTTTCACTCTTAGAGATGATTTGGGGAAAAAATATTAAAATTCTTGAACTGATTTTTTTGTTTGCAGTAATAACTTCATTACAAGTGATTTTACATTTAACTGATGCTACTAATGATGTAAAAATAGTAGAAACAGTAATAATTTTGCCAATAAGTAGAAATTTGGCATAAATATACTTTATAAGAAATGCACAGAAAAGATTAAATAGTAATACATTAAGTAAATCATCTATTGCTACCATAACTATCATCCTGCATCACCTTGGAAATATGAAAAATGCTACCAGGAGAGATATAAACAAAACGGCTGGGCACGGTGGCTCACGCCTGTAATCTCAGCACTTTGGGAGACTGAGGCAGGTGGATCACCTGAGGTCAGGAGTTGAGACCAGCCTTGCCAATATGGTGAAACCCCGTCTTTATTAAAAAAAAAAAACACAAAAATTACCCGGGCAAAGTGATGCATGCCTGGAATCCCAGCAACTCAGGAGGCTGAGGCAAGATAATTGCTTGAACCCGGGTAGCGAAGGTTGCAGTGGGCCGAGATCATGCCACTGCAATCCAGTCTGGGTGACATCTCAAAAAATAATTAAAACAAAGATAAAAACAAAACTTCTAAGGAGAGAAAAATAAAAGATGCATGTTTACTTGTTGGCATCTCAGAATATTTATTATGTAATATTTCATGAAAATGTGGCTCCCAAATATGTACACTTACAAGAGGTTGGCCAAAATCATAGGCAACATAGGCCAATAAATTTTTGGACTTGCAACAAGCAACCCCAAATGATTTAACATTGCTTCTTTAAAATGTATATTTAACTTGTGGCTTGTAGTAAGTTCATTTTAAAAATACAATGTCAATTCTTTATGTATCTCTGCTTGGTAAAATAATACAAATACTGTAAGTTATTTCACACATATCGCCAAAATTATATACTGTTATTGAAGGAGCACATAACTTATGACGATAACAGAAAGAGAGACTCCAAAGGGCTAGTAAGACACTGTAATTAGGAGGCAGCAAACATTTCTTCAAATCCTTGCTTTGGTGCTTACCAGTTGTGTGACTTTAGACTGGTTACTTAACTTCTCTGTGGCTCAGGTTAATCATGTGTAATGTGAAGAAAGGATACAAATAGCATCCACATCCTAGGGCTTTGTGAGGTCTAGATGAAACAAGACATTTAAATAATACATGCAGCTAAAGGAGTGTCCAGCATATACTAATAAGGGCAAAATGATGTTAGTTTAGCCCTTTACTTTAAAGTGGCTACGAATTTATGTTCAACAAATTTAAGAGATTTAACCAAAGTTTACAAAAGTGACAAACCTGGGTTAAAATCAGTCTCTTAATTAAAAACACATAAATATGCAGAGTGTAGATAGTGAAGGCAGAAAGACTATCTGGTAACTATTTTAAGTTAAAGAAATGTCTCTTCACTTTGGAACTTCAGTTTCCTCATGTTCCCAGCGGTTTACTAATAAGAGTTACAGCCAGGCACGATCATGATGGCTCATGCCTGTAATCCCAGCGCTTTGGGGCCTGAGGTAAGAGGATTGCTTGAGGTCAGGATTTAGAAACCAGCCTGAGCAACATAGTGAGACTCTGTCTCTACAAAAACAAAAATTAAAAAAAAATTAGCCAGGCATGGTGGCGTGCACTTATAGTTCTAGCTACTCAGGAGGCTGAGGTGGGAGTCCTTGAGTCACTTGAGATCAGGACTTTCAGACCAACCTGGGAAACATAGCAGGACTTCGACTCTAAAAAAAAAGTGTAAGATTTAAAAGAAAATATATATTTTGAGAACTAAATGAAATGACAAAGGCAAATTACCTTGCATATAGTAAATGCCAGATAAATGTTATTTTCACCACTTTCCCTCATATTTTACATTTGTACTGTGTTCTTTGAACTCCACTGAAACAAATTATATGTCAGGAATGGGGGATGGAACATCAGCGGGAGAAGAAACATTTATTGGATACTGATATGGTTTGGATCTGTGTCCCAGCTCATATCTCATGTTGAATTGTAAGCTCCAGTGTTGGAGGTGAGACCTGGCGGGAGGCGACTGGATTATGGGGGCAGTTTCCTGGGTACTGTCCCAAGTTCTCATAAGATCTGGTTGTTTAAAAGAGTGTACCATCTCCCTCTTCTCTCTCTGCCTCCTGTTCTGGCCACGTAAGACATGCCTGCTTCCCTTTTGCCTTCTACTATGATTGGAAATTTCCTGAAGCTTCCTGAGCAGCAGAAGCCCTGATGCTTCCTGTACAGTCTGCAGAACTGTGTGCCAATTAAACCTCTTTTCTTTATAAATTACCAATCTCAGGTATTTATTTATAGGAGTGCAAGAACAGACTAATACAGATACCTACTATATATGTCAAGTAATTTGTTCACTTTATTTTACTGAACTCCCGCTAGACTGAAGTTGCTTTTTCTATAGTTACTACTGATATTCTAATTGCTGAAGTCTGTGGTCATTTCTCAGGGGTCATATTACTGAACATTCCTTCTGTAGTCAAGACTCAAGCTCTTTATTTCTTTCAAGTCAGAATTATTCCTCAGCTTCTGGTACACTGTTCTCTCCTGTTTCTCCTTAAGTCCTCCACAGATTCTTCCTCCTTTTCTGACCCATGCATGTTAGTCTTTTCCAGAATTCAGACACTGCTTTTCTCACTTTCTGTTCCTCAGTGGATTTTGTTCACTCTCATGATTTGATGTATTACCTGTAAATTCTCCAGCATTTACTTTGGAAGAACCCAGACTACTTCTCTTAAATGTGTAAAGGCAAATGTATCTACACTTGGTTTGGCCATTGACACCTTAAAAACACTGTGTCCAATATTGAACTTAACAACTTTCCCATGTCGTTTGAATTCTCTTACAATTTTTCCATCTCGATTTTATCACCATAATCTTCTCAGGAGTTATCATTAATTCTCCTCTCCTTTCCTAAAGTCAATTGACAAGGCATAACCATTTAACTTCCTAAATATTTCTTGAATCTATCATCTGCTTCCTATCGCTGATATTTTAATCACAATCATTTCAAGCCTCAATTCTTACCAACTTCCTAATTGCTCATGCTCCTCCATTCTTGAACCATCATGTTTAACCTTTATCTATCCCTCATTAAGTATTTAAAAATCCATATATAACATTCCTCATAAATGTTGAATTCACTGAAAATCTTTGTGGACTGGTATGTTCAATAATTTGCTAAATATATTACTTCTTTGTTATATTATTCCATATTTATTTATAGACTTTGTAATATAATTTCCAAATAAACTAATCTAATACTGAAAAGATGTATTGTAATAAAAACTCAGAAAACCATACAAACTTTCAAGATATACTTTTAACTCAGTTGTTATATAGAATAAAATGTAATACAATTTTACTTTTGTAATGTTTTTGAAATTTAAAAAATTCACAGGCATAGTTTACATTAACATGTAAATAGAAACATCAGTCACATAATTGCATTTTTTTTCCTTTTCTTATTTAGTCACTTGCAAAATGTCTAAAGTTTGTTATTTGCAAATAACAGAAAATGATATATCCATAATAGAAACTATTTACTACTAAGATAAATTAATGTAGTAAATTGATTAATAGTCATTAACCAAGCAATTTCAAAGTACAATTACAAAATAAAAAAGTATAGAGTTGTATATACAGTGTCTTGACTTCAACTAACTTATTTGTATCAAATATATTTTACAGAAAAAGAATTCATTTTTATTTATTACTTTTAATTCAATATGGCTTCATTATTTCTCTTCACTCCACAAAACATAGATAATATTTGTCCTGTATCTAAAACTGACAGTCTTTGAGAATTTTTTCCTATTTCTGAAATATCAAAACAACAATTTTTTTATGAGGCTCTGTAAATACTGCATTCACTTTGCTTTCCTTTCTTATTTTGAGGTTTAAAATTATCATGAGATCTTGAAATCCTCCTAGATTTTTTTAAGCTGATAAGTTACATAAAGAAACTATAAGCTCAAATATCATTTCAAGAGACTGTTCAGAATGTGTGATGCTAAACTTCAAATGTATTTCATTATTCTTCTATATACAAAAGGATTTCACAGAAGATCTTCTAACTACAAAGCAATTGACCTCATTTATATATTTGGAAAGCTAATACATTCTATACTAGAATTGTAATAGCAAACATCTCCTTACTATCATACATTATATTTAATACTGGTACAAGTAAATGCTGTTGAATATGTGGTAGATCATACTTTTTAAGATACATACTCGGTGGAAAGGGGGATGACAGTCGTGTGCATTGTGGAAGTAATATTTGACTTTGCACTATTATCTGTGCATATTATTGTTATTTATTTCCTTCCTTAAAATAAGCTTGAATGGCATGTGGTTTCTATGTTAGAATTAAAATGTGTAAAGCACACTTAAGGTAAGGTCAGCATGATATAAGTTAAGTGTAGAGATAGTCTGAAAAACAGTATCACTCCCTCCAGGGTAACTTAATGTGCTTTTTCAAGAAATGTACTCATCTTAACATACAGATCTCAGGAAAAGAGTTCACCAATATCAACATCTTAATATATCTCAACATATCCATTTTAAACCAAGAAATGCTCAGTTTCTGATTTCATCTTCTGGCCAAACCACACTGTACCGTGGTCCTGAAGGGGCTTTCATCAATTCTGATTTGTCGGGACCCAGTTCAAACTTGTTAAATATTTTGACTATGACCACTGCTTTTAAGTGAGTGCTTATATTGCGTTTTGTAAATAGTTATCTTAAAAGAACATGCCATATTATGTATTGGAAAGGAGTTAAACAAAGAATAAGTATAAATGTCCTTTAGTGCTACAAGAATTAATACAGAGCTATTTTTCACTTTTATGTCTGATAACATATAACCACATAAATTCAAAATTCAAAATTTCTAAGTAAAATTAGTAGGGAAGTTAAAATTTAGGCCAACATTAGTTTCATAGATAATGCAAAATATTTGTGTAAAATATGAAATTTATTATTTCACACAAAAATAGTCTTCAGAGAAGACATTGAAAACTGTCCCCTTTCAGCTTATGTTCTGTTTTCAGACACATTAATTTAATCCAAGAACATATTTCAAAAAATCCAAATAAGTAAAACTTTATTTTTATTATAAATCATTATGCAACACTTGCCAATAAACTTACTTAATTTTATTTATCCATGGATCCAATTAAACAAAATTACAGAAGAACTTATGATTTACGAATACACTATATTAGTTATGGAGAAGCATGCATGTTGCAAGAGTATATTAATACACTGATGTAATCTGTTTCTCATTGAAAATTAATTCCATAATTCAGAGGATATAAAAAAATTCCATCATACAAAATTAAATGTTAAAACTAAATTATTCACCACTTGGAAAAAGGCATACATTAATTCTTAATCAATAATACTTTTTCCTTAAATCAGTTAATTTATAATCATAGCACAATAATGAAATAAACTTTGTTTCTTGATAGGGTTCCACAGCATTCAGAGTACTGAAATGAATAATGGAACAAATGGCTGTGTCAGATTATAGAATAACTCAGTCCCATACCTTGTCATACTGCAAATAAAAACTATCAGACTTTGCAGTTTAATATGGAAAGAAAACTAAAGTTTACAAACCTATACTCATTGTCCCCACATTGATTGTACAAGTAATACAATCAGTCTCAGATGAAGTATCTTTTGTTAAATAAACAGCATCTTTTTGTTTGTTGTGGTTGTTGAATGCTCTCTGACCCCACGCCAAAATTTCATGGGTACCAATGATCTCTGATATAAGAAGGACTCATTACAAATCCTTCTCAAACGTGTGTCTGGTGTGGGTCCCAAGAAAGAATAAAAGCAAGCACAAGATTTTTGTACTTTACTGCTGGACCCATTGTACTTAGAAATGGATGGCTCACCTCAAGGGCCAAGGTTTGAAAAAAATGTCTTTAAGTAACTTGTGACAACAGCATACGAATCATTACAAACTGCTTTCTTTTAACAGTGCCTAATTTGCATTTTAATACACACATTCTGATAGAAATTGTCAAAAATCAAGTGATAAAGAATTTAAGAAAATTTAAATAATGTCACAAAATTATAACTGCCAAAACATAAAAGAATGGAAGTACAGTCATTAACAAATGTGTCCAGATGGTAGTTCGCTATTATCTTTCCTGATGACTTTGATCACCTAGAAAAACTGTTTTTAATTACAAAATAACATAATGTCCATTTAAGCTAATAATTGTATCAAGAAGCAGTATATAACTACATATATCTCTACACATCCCTCTCTCTGTATCTGTAAATATGTGTTGCAATGGCCAGTAGCTATAGAAGAATGTGAAAGACTTGTCAAAGAAAATGACCAATAATAACTTTCAGGTTAAAGAATTTTTTACTGATGAGTTGTTTCAAGCTCTTAATGTAGAGATATTTTGCAAAATATGCAAATACATACTATTAACTATAGAAAAAATTAAATCTCTTCAACTTTTGTCACTCAATATGATGTTAAAAGTACCACAAATAAAATTACAAATGGCATTTAATATATGAAAAAATCATTTAATTTACTAGGATTCAACAGCATTTTACAGGTATAATCTGTTGAAATGAAATATAAATGCAAAGATGGTTAAATTTGAGGAAATATATACATAAATCCCACTGATTCATATATTCTATATTTTACAGATGAAGAAACAAGACTCATAAACTTAATTATATAGCTAAGAACCACACAGCAGTGAAGGACTGGAATTCTAAAATTTATACCCTTAATGAATAAATTAGGCTACTCCACAGGATAACAATGCATAAACCAGAAAGAAATTCCATAAACTGGTTAAACACACACACATACACATGTGCACATGCACATACACACTTAGGATTAAAGTCTAGTATATAGGATAACAGTTATATGAACAAGGCAAAAAGAGAAATTTGATAAGTTACATGATTCTCAGCTTCCAATAAAAGAAACCTCTAGTTGTATTTTTTAAAATGTAGATGAGGATTAGTAGGAATTATGAACCAAGGGCCGAGAAAAATAAGCTAGTCCTTTTGGTTAGCATTCTATAAATCACCCAGATTACTAAATTCAGAATTATCTTAGAGGGATTCTTTTTCCTTGTCCATCATATCCAGTTGGATTTAAAGCCTTGTGAATTTCATCTCAGCAATATTACCCCAATTCAATTTCTCCTGTTATTTCTTCATCTACTATCCTCGTTGGGACTTGGTTCCCTTATTTCTAAAATAACCACCCACCCCAACTTCAAACAAACAAGCAAAAATTGTCTCAGTAACATAATAAGTTTCTCTAAGATTTACTAGAAACTGTTAACTCTTTTCAAGTAAAACTTAGAAAAACAGTTTTAGAAATGTTAACTCTTTGCTCAAGAACATAAACATTTTCATATGTCTGACTGAGATAAATTAATTCCAAAGCTTTCATGTCTGGCAATGACCGATTTGCACTGTATCCTCCTTGAAAGTACTCTGTATCCTAGAGCAAAGGGATGGTTTTCTTGAAAGTGCCCAAGGCCTTTAGGGCTCCGTGCTCCTTTTCTACTTCCTTTACTTTTACCCAGCTTCACCTGTTACTTTTTAAAATAGGTTATTTTCCTTCTCTATTCAGGCTTCACTGAAATTCAACAATTCAAACTATCAAGATGCATAAAGAGTATGTGTTTAGATGCACGTTGGGGTTAAAATATTCAAACTGATATAACTTGAAATGAATTAAATTTTAAAAGTTTAGATATATAAAACATAAAACCCATAATCATAAGAAAAGTAGTTTGAACTTTGGAATACCCAAATTTGAGACAAACAGAAAATGTCAATTAAAATGATCTTTTGATTCTAACCAGTGAAATTAATAACCAAATGGAGCACTTCAGATATGTCATATGTCTAAAGTTTACCGTGCTTATGTACCACTGCTGTGTAGACAACTTAAGATTTGTCTAGGGTAGAAAAATCCTACTGAAAAATAAATGCTTTCTACAATATTTTTAATGTTATTTTTCAGTGAACTTTTGTTTTGCATGTCCTTTCTAATTCTTAGGATTGCAGTATACACACACACACACACACACAAACACACACACACACATATACATAAAATCTGTGGAAGATGCTCTATTCATAGACCATGCTCACAATTATGAATCTCATATATTCCTAGCCATAAAAATATTAGAGGCCTCTAAAAATCAGCTGAAATCTCAATATTCTTTGAATGAATTTGACCTACTTTACAAATAATACTTTTTTATTTGCAATTGAAAAACAAATTAACAAAAAAAGATGGAAGAAAAGGAGGGAATCCATTAAAGGACCCCAAAGCACTGGCCTCTGTAATACTAAATGTATGAGTTAGAAAAGGAGAAAAGTGTATAGTTATGTTACTAATTGAAGAGTGTATGCTTATCTATTTATGTAAAGTCAGAATCTAGGGTTTAAATCATGGAATGTATGTGTTTTTATTTATTTAAAATACTTGAATGTATGTATTTGGACCAATTTATGCACATTTGTTAATAAGTACATTAGAGAAATAGAGGAAAGCTTTATTCATACTTTATGAAGAAAACCTACATTTATTAGTTTTAATGCATTTCAGGTAGAATTAAAGATTCTGATCTTAACATAGGAAAACATATTACAGTGCCAATTTGACCTCAAATATAGGAAGTCAGAAAGATTTAAGAAATATCTCATTGCTGGTAGTTTATTCCTCACGTTTTCTAGAACAGAGATGATATTAAATAGAATATCCTGCACTGTACAGTCTACCTAAGGCATGCTTCTAATGTAAATGACAGTTGAAAGATTAGAAATGATACTAAACTCGGTTTCACATTTCCCCTGTCTCTCAGGCTTTGGCACTGTGTAGAAATGACACGCAAAATTGACTCTGTTTTTCTATAGCAGGTAGCAAAATCCTGTACTTGCGTTGCCCTGACAATTTGTCAAAGCATTAGTTTAAATTCTTCTTGCCTCTCTTTCTACGCACAATTGAACAAAAACGATCCTTATCCCTTGATATTATGACTTTCAAAAGTTTGCTTCTTGATATATTAATATACACACTATACAGAAAATTTGAGTAATGTGAAAAATAATTATTGCTTATTCACAAGAGATCCTCTTTTCAGATGTACTACCTTCCATCTTTAATGCACATAGAGTTCCTTTTGCAGCTTGTGGTTGATTATCATAAATTAATACTACATCAAAAATATCTTTTCATTCAAAAATAAGTCTAAATGCAGGAAACCTCATTGAAGTAAAATCTCGTTGAAAGGCTGTGATACATTAGAGATATACACTTACTATGACCACATTTCAAATGTTGTTCTTAATAGCCTTCAGTGAAAACATTGGCTCATGGATAGTGAACCTGGTAGGACTTGTTTCTCACCTGAAGTGATTTTCAAAGATAAATGTGGTCAATTGTGTCTTCAATTTAATTGTGAAAATGTACTCCATCAGGAGTGGGAATGAGGAAGGCACAAACGTCAAAGAATTTCAGTTAAAAGAAAACCACAATTAGCTTTTGGATTATCTGGGAGCTAATTAGTATATTCAAGTTGGTACTGAAAGTCTCTATTTGTGCCATGTTGAAAACAGTGGATTGGAGGAGATGAGGGCTGAGGACTACAGAAGGACCCACACTGGGTGGTCAAACTTAGACCGGGGCGAGTCAGCAAGGTTGAAGCTTAAAAGAACAGGGCTCCTGGACAACATACATGGTGCAGTGTATACTGCTCGGGTGATGGGTGCACCAGGATCTCACAAACTACCACTAAATAACTTACTCATGCAGCCAAACACTACCTGTACCCCAATAACTTATGGAAAAAAAAGAACAGGACTCCTGGAAGGCAGCGTGACATCTCTCTTCTACCAACTGGTGTCATTCTTCACATGATCCAATGATTGAACACTAATTTACCATTAATTTTCAAATCAACTAATTTATTTTTGAATAATAAAATTAACTAGTCTCTCTTAAAGGCAATGCTATAACATTCAGTTTTATTTTGTTTTTTCATCTTAAATATTACTTAATGAGTTAAGACCAATACAAGTGGCACAACTGAGGTTTGGAAGTTATATCTGTAATAAAATATTTATATGGTATTGTGATATGGAATAACAAGTACATCATGCTCACCAAAATACATAAGTTTATATTAAAGAAATTTCATACTCAATACATTTTTACTGTTTGAAGATCCATTCTTCACATTTTTTAAGAAAAAAGGGCAAAAATTACTTATCCACATTAATAAGGGCATCCAATAATAATTATTAGGAGAGTTCAATAGTAATACATTATATGATAACTGTTGAAGACAGTACTCTTATGCTCTAAAATATTTTTTGACTTAAAGATGTATCTATTCTCCACACTTCCTTCTTTATCTAGAGGTGCTAAGGACTGGAGCTAGCAGCCATGGAGACTTTTTAAAAAGGAATAAATAATATTTCAAATATAATAATGATACCATATACACTATAATAAATAATCTTAAGAAAAGTCAGGTTATATATTATAGTACATATCTCGTTAAATGCATTTTATTTTTATTAGATAGTAAACTAAAGAAAACAATGATTAAAGACTTCATCTGGTCAAAAAAAGTTTAACTTATAAAATTATTACACAGGAAATTATGAAACACCAACTGTATACATGGGGCAGACATATTTATTTAGAATGGTTAGTATTAATTGAGCAGTTGCAGATCTGATCAAACAACTTAATTACTTACTACTTTATCAATAATCAGTTTGCTGCTCTAAAAGAAAAATAGTGATCTAAAACACATGTTTTAGACACAACTATTTACAGAATGCATTGGTTTAGATTTCTGCTATATGATGAGCACATAGGAAAGAAGTGTCTAGTTATTACTATCAAAATAAATAGAAATCTATGGAAAATCATTTTTTGCTATAATAGTTGAGGCTAACAGGAAAATATCTTCAATAAAATATAAATGATATTAGGCATTTGTATAAAAACAAACTTCATTGTGTATTTAATGACATTTATTGCAAAACATTTTAGTAGAGAGGGATGGATGTAAAATTATAAATATATTTTTGTCACTTACCTCTCTTAACATTTCTGCTTGTACTGGTGGGCTTATCTGAAGGACACGGGCAATGTCCTTCACATTTGACTGAGATCTGTTTTCCTAAGACACATGCCTGATATTCTAGTTTGCACTGTATAAAAAGAGAAAAAAAAAAGTAATTCAAATGCTTTAGTTATATCAGTAGAAACTCAAGAAATTTTTAGAAAGAAAGGTAATTTTTATGCATATAATTTGGAGATTTTTCTACGAGGTAATACATCTCCAATACTAAAGTGCAGTTTTACACACTTATGTAGTATACCACTGCTCCATAAAGAAGGCAGAAATGCAGTTGCCTTGAGTATCATTTTGGTGAACAATCACTGAGAAATATAGTAGTTTTAAAAGTCCTTCTTAGTTTGCCAGATCTATTACATGACATGAATAGAAAATGTTAGAATCAAATGGAGAGAGGCATTACATAGAGTTTGACAGTACATCTCGAGCTTTTTTTTTTTTTTTTTTTTTTTTTTATTATACTTTAAGTTCTAGGGTACATGTGCATAACGTGCAGGTTTGTTACATATGTATATTTGTGGCATGTTGGTGTGCTGCACCCATCAACTCGTCAGCACCCATCAATTCATCATTTATATCATGTATAACTCCCCAATGCAATCCCTCCCCCCTCCCCCCTCCCCATGATAGGCCCCAGTGTGTGATGTTCCCCTTCCCGAGTCCAAGTGATCTCATTGTTCAGTTCCCACCTATGAGTGAGAACATGCGGTGTTTGGTTTTCTCTTCTTGTGATAGTTTGCTAAGAATGATGGTTTCCAGCTGCATCCATGTCCCTACAAAGGATGCAAACTCATCCTTTTTTATGGCTGCATAGTATTCCATGGTGTATATGTGCCACATTTTCTTAATCCAGTCTGTCACAGATGGACATTTGGGTTGATTCCAAGTCTTTGCTATTGTGAATAGTGCCGCAATAAACATACGTGTGCATGTGTCTTTGTAGTAGAATAATTTATAATCCTTTGGGTATATACCCAGTAGTGGGATGGCTGGGTCATATGGTACATCTAGTTCTAGATCCTTGAGGAATTGCCATACTGTTTTCCATAATGGTTGAACTAGTTTACAATCCCACCAACAGTGTAAAAGTGTTCCTATTTCTCCACATCCTCTCCAACAACTGTTGTTTCCTGATTTTTTAATGATTGCCATTCTAACTGGTGTGAGATGATATCTCATTGTGGTTTTGATTTGCATTTCTCTGATGGCGAGTGATGATGAGCATTTTTTCATGTGTCTGTTGGCTGTATGAATGTCTTCTTTTGAGAAATGTCTGTTCATATCCTTTCCCCACTTTTTGATGGGGTTGTTTGTTTTTTTCTTGTATATTTGTTCGAGCTTCTTAAATGTAATCTCGGTTTTGGTTACTTAAGTAAGCATGTCTTCTCTTACTTATTGAACTCTAAGTTTTGGCTACAGAGACTCTATGCATCAGTCTTTAGCCAGTGGCTTACACAGCATCAAATGGCCCATCTTATATCACCCTAGGCAAAGAATTATAAAATATATATTTGTAAATTGATGTGTTCGTCAAATAGTTCTATAGTTTCTTGTGGTTTCCCACAAACATAGCACTATAGCTCAAACACACATTCATACACATAGAGAACAAACATATATATTTACATACAAAATAAATCAAATATTTATGTAGGCTTTATATAATATACTCTGTGTGCATATATATTTCACACATATTTTTGGTGTGATGATGTGCTTAGTGTCTGTCTAATCCTTGTGTGCCAATAGTTTTTAGACTGAACTTCCCATAGGTCTTACATTGAAATTAATGTGCATTTGTAATAAGATATTGTCACCTAAGAATGTTTCTACAAGCCCCAGACTTTATTTCACTTGTTTTACAAAAAACAGTATAGCATGCCTCTCTTATCTCCTGTGGTGCTTGTATGACCACAGGATTGAAAACAATTAAGATGGTGATGACAGTGCATTTCTGATTCCACCACACATGTAATGGAAAAGGATAAATAAGTGGTCTAGAAGAGAGGAATGCCTGAATCTAAATTTTCTGCGTACCATCTTCTAAAAGTGACATTTAGGGCTAGTTGCTCAAATGTTTTTAGCCTCAATTTTCCCATTAAAAAATCTGGGGTAATGATACCTAATTTCCAGAGTTTTAAGAACCAAACAGCCAGTTTTTCCCCATGCAGTGGCTATCATGAACCAGGCTCCCGGTAAATGCTAGTAAAAGCTGAATACTCTTAAACAATTAAAAATATTATGACACATGAGATTTTCATTTGTTTGCTAACTTCTTAGTTTAGTTTTAGTTGTGTTTGGCTTGATTTTTTTTTGTAAACATTACTCCTGGTAGAATTTTAAGCCTAAGTATCTTTCATTTATTTCTAAGACAATATTTTATAACTGCATATTTGACATGATTAAAAATTATACTCCCAGTTATGTGGTCAATTTTAGAATAAATGTGATGTATTGCTGAGAAGAATTTATATTCTGTTGATTTGGGATGGAGAGTTCTATAGATAGATGTCTATTAGGTCTGCTTGGTCCAGAGCTGAGTTCAAGTCCTGAATATCCTTATGAATTTTCTGTCTCGTTGATCTGTCTAAGATTGACAGTGGGGTGATAAAGTCTCCTGCTATTATTGTGTGGGAGTCTAAGTCTCTTTGTAGGTCTCTAAGAACTTGTTTTATGAATCTGGGTGCTCCTGTATTGGGTGCATAGATATTTAGGATAGTAACTCTTCTTGTTGCATTGATCTTTTTACCATTATGTAATGCCCTTCTTTGTCTTTTTTGATCTCTGTTGATTTAAAATCTGTTTTACCAGAGATTAGGATTGCAACCCCTGCTTTTTTGTTGTTGTTGTTTTTGTTTTTGTTTTTGTTTTTGCTTTCCATTTGCTTGGTAAATCTTCCTCTAACCCTTTATTTTGAGCCTATGTGTTCTCCATCTTTTAAGAGTCAATAATTATCTTCCTACTCTAAAAGAAATAGATCTTGCTAACTAAAGTAATATGACTTCTTTAGTGGTTACTGCCATAATTTACTCAGAGAAAATGATTTTAAAATTAAATAGGGTAGACTTTCTGGCTCCAATCGACAAATGCACCAGTGACTAATTTAATTCAGCTTCAGCTGATATCAAGAAGCACTGAATGCACCCAATAGCTAATCAGATTACTCATGTCTCTACAATATTTTTATTTTTTCTTGTCAAGTAACTCCTTAATGGACAGTTGAAATTCTTAACTAGCCTTGTGACAAATGATTAAAAATTATTAAGGACTTTGAACATGTTTATAGTAGCATATTGATCCTTTCAAGAGAACAAAACACTTTCAATGGTATCATTATTTTTCATTATTCAATGCTTCAAAAATTGAAAAAAAATGATTTTGTCAGTAAAATCACAGTGCATTTTTAAATGTAATTAAAAAGTCCAACATCTAATCAAAAGTAGACATAAATAGTTAACCAATTATGAATGTTTTAATGAAAGCCAAATGAATTATATGAAAGTTTGGAATTTCAAATTTAATATTCTGCACTGTAACTTCTGTTAAGTTAATATTTCAGAACCCTGACCTGGCTCATATAATAATTCTGATTCATGACATAATTTAAGAAAAGTTCAGGAGCAACTGTTAGTGGTATATGAGCAGACAAAGCCAAAAGTCAATATTAATTTTAACAAATATTAAATTTTATCATTTGAATATATGTTTATCTCCCTTCATAGATGTATTATACCACACTCATTTACGCTTTAAACGTAGTTTATTTAGCAGTGATTTTTTAAATATAAAGAACATAAAATCCTGGCAAATATTTGAATGAAAAACAAACATACAACAACTATTAGTTTATTAATAACAGGAATCACATTTTCTGCCCAGAAGTTGATGAGTCATTTTTTACATCGTTAGGCACTAGGAAAATAACTTACAAGAGAATTACATAATCTTCATAAAAATTTGGTTAATTCTTCATAAAAATATGTTTCACCTTTTAGCTTTCTTCGTCAAAATTACAATTTAAACATTTCAAAGCTGTCTTTATGATTTTCAGGAAATGATAAAACTATAGCTTTGCAAAAGTTTCTTCATATGTGAAATGATTTCAGAATGATTCTACTCAACAACTTTTTTCTATGCATTTCTATGAAGAATAACAGAATCAGATGTATAGCAAATATGCCTTTTGTATATAATCATATGATTTTAGCTACTTTTTATCAGAAAGCTACTTAGTTTTACTCACTTATGAATTAATTTTGGAAAAAATTTCATGGAGAATTTTACTCAAAGATATTAGGACATTAAAAATGCTACTTTGAAATATTTTTTAGCTATACCCACTGATTGAATTCTAATTAATAATGTTCAATTTACTTAATTATCACAAAGCTGAAATATTTATAAAGGTATATGTGAACTAAAATATCACATAAAGGCCAAGCTCATTAGTCTATAATTACCAAAAAATGCAAATACTGTAGTGACAGACATGATTAATGCATTCCTGATTATCTAAGACCCCGAGTATTGAGATCACTTAAGTTATGAGTTCTTGTGAAAAGCAAGCCTGCAGATGATTTTGACACTAGTCACGGAAAGTTGTTTTATAGTCATTTATTTAATAAGAGGTTTGAAGAAGAAAATATGATCATATTATTGGAGAAAAATGCAGCATATGGAAAAGATCCCAACTTCAGGGTCAGCAAACACTGAGACAGGCTGTTGTTACCAGTTTTCAAGCTGATGAAATCATCATGGCCCTGATATATGGCTTAGAGCAGAGGTTTTCAGCTGGGGATAATTTCGCTCCCCCCTTCTTGGGGACATTTGAGACATTTTTGTTTGTCATAACTGGAGGCAGAAGGGAGAGTGATTGTTTCTGGCATCTACTAGTTAGCAGCCAGGAATGCTGCTAAACATCTTACAATGCACAGAACAGTCCCCACTGCCAGAATAAAGATTTATCTGGCCTCAAATGTCAACAGTGCCTAGATTGAGAAGCCTTGATTAGGCATTAGTCTACTGTAATGCAATGAAACGGTTAATTCAATTCTCAAACTCTCTTACATATTTCCCTTAAGAATTAGGAATTTTTTCTCGGGCATTCACTAAAGTAATCCATATAAAATAACAATTCTACAAACCAACTGCCAATAACAATTCTACAAACCAACTTAATTATCTAGAGAAACCAGAAAATACAAATCAGCTAAAACAAGAAAATATACAGTTGACAATGGCCTACTTTTGTTAAGGCACCACTATATGTCAAACACTGTGTTAAGCAGTTTAGATGTATTATTCTTTTGATCATAAAAATAAGATAGACATATTTTTGCAACACATTTTTCAAATGAAGTTTAGAGAGTTTATGCAACTGATAAAAAAATATATGGCTGAAATGGTATTCAAGCACTATTTTATAGTTCTAATGTAGAACAAGTACATAATCCGCAGAGAAATAGCAGCAATGTTATTTTTCTTCTGGTAGCGATACAAGTTTTCATTCAAGTGAAAAAAAATCAGAAAATACGGAATGTCATGAATCACTTTTTTATTCCCCATTTTAATCTATCTTGGACGGACTAATGTATTATATTTTTAATGCCTTAAATAGCCAATATCAAAGCCATGCTTTGAACTCTCATAAACAGCATTCCTCATAGTCAGCTGCAGCCAACCCTTTCCCAAGAAAACACCGTTCACTAAGGTTCTTCTGATCCCTATTGAATGGTGTTTCCCATTCAAATATAACCACAAGAGGAAATGAAGACTCCAGTCTTAAATCCATTTGTTCATTCAATCAGGATATATCATTTACACAGAAATGCCTTAATTGCAGCATACGTACACACACAGGAAGTTAACCCCAGTAACAGCGTTAAAAACACTCTGCACCACAGTGGACACTACACTATTGTTCTCTCTGTGAAACACTCTACATTTCATCATGGAATAACACCCTGCTTCACTGGAGGAGCATTTCCTTTTCTCACCAGAAACTTGATTTCAAAAAACTTCTTTTTATATTACAAAATGTTATATTAATAATATATCATACTGGCCTCACAGCAGGGAAAGAAATTCTTGTACCACAGAGCAGGTGAGAGTCATTTTCCTGCTTTCTTAATTCAATCAGAGGCAAGAGAGGCAAGCCCCTTGCAAGGACAACACTAGAGATGTGAGCATAGGTGCTCCCAGGCAAACTGAAAATGAGAAATGGACCCACAGAGTCCTGAGAATATTAAAATTCTTAATTCAAGCAGTCTCTAAGGCTCACAGATATGCAAGTTAATTTTTCATTATACCTTATGCTTCAAACTTTAGGCATTCAAGATAGCATCTAGAAACTGGGCACTGTAAAGGAGTAGTTGAATTTAAGCTAACTAAGCTGAGATGAGGGAAGTAAGGACACTACAACCCAGGCTAGTAAGTGCGTAATCCTTGTCATGTAGTCACGGACAAGTTAAAATACTGCTCCAGTTGGTAACCAGATTAACCGACCAAGGAGAACTGCCAGGAAAAAAAGTAACAAAACTATACCTAACCCTTAACTTGCTAAACACATTCTCTCATATGTACTATATCCTTTGGACCAGTATATCTCTAATTTTCCAAACAGGAATTATTAGTACGAATATTTTATTTTTCTCCCAAAGCTAAACACATCTCAAAATACTCTGCAAAAATTTTGCATTTGACACAAAGCTCACAATAGCCTGTAGTGGCCTATAAGAAAATGTCAAAAAGAAAACAACTGGACACATGGATGATCCTAAACTTCAAAATGGGGTAATAAATTTTAAAAATTGAAAGATCAAAAGGCTAGTAGATTTATCTTATAATAATTTGATTTTATTTGTTTAATTAAACTTTGTCATTCAAATCAAAATTCTTGTTTAAATTACTATGGATTCATGTTGCTTTCAATTAAAATAGCTTCAAGTAAAATAAAACCTATAAAAATATGTTGTTTAATGATTTGTATGATACATATGATTAATACAATAATTTTTACTTACTCTTACTTTACTTTTTAATTATTTATCTTAGTATGTAATACGAGCTTTGTCAAATAACAACTAATAGGATTTTTCAAAGAGATACAAGTGTTGTTAAAAATAATAAAAAATAAGATGAGAATAGAAGGTCATGAGGATAGCATTTCAGAAGAAATTAATTTTACAGATATAAATGAGAGTCAAATTTTTAAAAGAATGGGAGTAAGCAACAAGGGATGCACTGTAAAAAAAAAAAAAATGTAAAGAGCGGAAAGATTCAGGGCAAAAGGTTAAATTTAGCTAACAAGAGAAAAGACTTTGAACACTTCAAAGCAGTAGATTATTTCAATGGTTACCCAAACATAAAAATACTGACGTGTGATAGCTTGTACATACAGTTCAATGTCTATGTGGTTTACATAACTTAATTGTTATATTGACTGCTTTAAAATACATAAAACATGAAGAAATTCCTTGTTTATTATGCTTAAGAAATACCAAGGGATTATTTTAAAACACGTACTATTTTTATAACCAAGATACATGTTAAATGATCAATGGTCCCCAAGCCGTTTTATGCACTGGTAGCAATAGTACATTTTGGGATTTCTAAATGTGAAAGATGGGCAAGAGCTGGTGAATTTAGCTTTGACACAGTTATACGAACACATAAACGTTGACGTTGTGTTTCCTCTGTGTAACATCTCCCCTTGAGTAAATCTGAGGGATTAACCTAAAAAGCCATGATTTCCTAAGCCTTAAAATGCCCTCAGTTGACTCACTTCAAGAAAATGTGTACATCTGACACCAGGGCCCAGAACACACATTTGGGAAGGAGAAGTCCTGGGAATGGTGGCATAGTGAAGAGGAAGGAACTGTTAATCAGAGCGGTTAAAACATTAAGAGTAAGTTTCTATAGGAAAAGTGGGTATAAAAAGGAAGAATCATGAGGTTAACATGAAACAGAGAGTGGAAACAAACTAGTCAACCATTCAAAGGTTAAAAATACATTAACTAGTTAACCATTCAAAGGTTAAAAATACATTAAATAATTGTAAAAAACAATAACTACCTTTCTAGGATTCACATGCACGAAAACACACCTGGAACCATTTCTATAGGCACCTTGTGTATTTATATTGTTAAGAAACACAAAATATACTCAACATGAGATTATACTGATCTCTCCAATTCCATTTGTCAAGAGGAACACACTCTGGGTTATCAATCTCAGGGGAGAACCCTACACACTTCTGTCTATTGCATCTTAACATGGGAGTCACCAAGAGAAACTTTCACAAGGCAGCCCTGGAAGAAACAATGCTTTACTCACTTGGGGAAGAGACAGAGCAAGATGGGCTTCAATGTGTTTGTGCCCTGCCCCCACCCATGGCTAATGGACCCTCCAGCAGCTGACACAAGGCAACTGATGCGCACCCATTTCCTGCTGCAGTAGAGGGACCCATCCTTTCTTACATGGAATCTGAAATCCTGAAAGCTTTGGGCCTGCCTGGGGGCCACACAGGTGCATGCTTAAGCAGAACAAAGGAATACTCATTACATTTGAAACAGGAAGAGATACTCCCACACAAGGTGCTAATACAAGCACAGGCTGTGTGGCCTTCCTATCTCTCCGTAAGGAAGTGTTCCAGGCTCATGGCCCATCTTTATGTGGATGATTGGGGGTCAAAAGACTGCACATGAGATTACCTTCCCCAGTGCCAATCCAACATATCAGCATTCTTTGCCGCTTGCCTTTTTCCATGTTTGTAAATATTTTCTCCGTGAATGAGAAACTTACATTTAGTTATATGTTCAACCAATTTTCTTAAATATCCAATAGCATCAGTCTTACATTCTTGCTGCCTTCCTCCGTAGTATAAAAATTCTAGGAACGTTTCCAACTACATGGCCCATGTTCTTAAATACAGGTAGGTTTACCATCAGGACTATATTAGAGAGCTCAACCCTTTAGTCGGGGGTCCCTCTGATTTACTTTGAGTCAGGGGAAAATATTAACTTTTTTTCCCCTGTAGCTCCATCAATTACTAAGATTACTAAAATCTCACTATGTGCTCATGAGATATGACAGTTTGTAAAAATTGCTTTATATATCTTGAGACTATTTTATTATATACTTCCATGATTGGAACTATTGTATCAGATTTTCCAGTTAAATTAACATACTAATCATTATGTAATAATTCTCTCTGCCATTTTCTATGGCATTTATGTGAAAATCTAGTTTGTCTAATATTAATAAAGCTGCCCTATTATTGTGTAGTGTTGGGGGACAAGTACCCAATGTATTGCTGTATCTTGAGGGAACAGAGACACTGGCAGCCTTTTATTCTGTATTATCTATTCAATTTTGTTTGTTTAGGAAATATAGTTGCAAGGCAGAGGTAGTGTCTCCTTCTGGAGGAGAGGGCAGGGATTTTTTCTGTCCAGTAAAACAAAGATAATGTCTCTGCATGGGCAAAGATTGGGCAGGATTGTTTGCAGTCTTTTAGAAAATATTGGGATTTCCTTAGCTGCAACACAAAATCAATGTGTGAAGAACATCAAACTATGCCATTGTGCATTACCCCTGCAGGACTTGTGGAAAGAACTGACACGAACATCAAAGATTATGCTGCCTGTGCATTAAGTACAATATTCCTTTGTTTCTGGCCCAGGGTATTATGTCTTCTGCCAACCTCCAAGAAATTGCAGCATCTTGCAAATAGGATACAATTTTCAAACCCTTCACAATTTTAGTGGTTTTTGGCAATGGCAATGAGATGCTGGCTGAGAAGTGGCTTTCTGTAAGTGAAAGAACAGAGGTCCCATAGATCATGTTAGAAGATCCACTAGTGAATTCTATCACCCAAATCATGAACAAGGGTAGTGAAAGACTCACCCATATTCTCTGTCATTAAAAGTTTCAAGCCTAGTCTGGGTGCAATGACTTAGGTCTATAATCCCAGCACTTTGGGAACCCAAGGCAGGAGGATCACTAGAGGCCAGTAGTTTGTGACCAGCTTGGGCAACATAGTGAGATCCTATCTCTACACAAAAATTTAAAAAAAAAAAAAAAAAAAAAAAGTGGCTGGGCTGGTATTGTGCACCTGTAGTCCAAGCTACTTAGGAAGCTGAGGCAGGAGGATCATTGAGCCCTGGAATTCCAGGCTGCAGTGGTCTGATTTTATCAGTGCACTCCAGCCTGTGTGGCACAGCAAGATCCTGTCCCTAAAATAGAAAAAAACATATTTTTTCATGTCTGGACAGTAGGTTTGGTTCAGACTGTTCCGATGATGCTTTGGTTGGTTATCGCTCACTAATCTCTGGGCAGGGAGAGGAAGGGTTGTTATCTTGACAGTGGGTCAAGGTTTCTCCCTCTCCAA